>NW_020172268.1:759519-868798 GCF_003031525.2 Neophocaena asiaeorientalis asiaeorientalis | reverse complement strand
TGTGTATATATAATATATATATATATATATATATACTTTATATATATATATAAAGTAAGAGAGCAACCAAATCAATAAACAAATCTACCAATGAAACTCTAAATACTAAACTAAATAAACATAAGACCAGAAACAAATTAGATGTAGAAAGCAAACCCTAAGTCTACAGTTGCTCCCAAAGAAGTCCACTGCCTCAATTTTGAGATGATTCATTGTCTATTCAGGTATTCCAGTGATATAGGGTGCATCAAGTTGATTGTGGATATTTAATCCACTGTTCCTGAGGCTGCTGGAAGTAATTTCCCTTTCTCTTCTTTGTTCGCACAGCTCCTGGGGTTCAGCTTTGGATTTGGCCCTGCCTCTGCAAGTAGGTCACCTGAGGGCATCTGTTCTTCACTCAGACAGGGCAGGGTTAAAGTAGCAGCTGATTAGTTGTCTCTCACTCACTGAGGCCAGTGGGAGTGGGGGATATGGGATGTGGGGTGATCCTGCTGCAGCAGAGGCCAGCATGAGGTTGCAACAACCTGAGGTGTTTCGTGTGTTCTCCTTGGGAAGCTGTCCCTGGATCACGGGACCCTGGCAGTGGTGAACTGCACAGGCTCTCGGGAGGGAATGTGTGGATAGTGACCTGTGCTTTCACACAAGCTTCTTGGTGGCTGCAGCATCAGCCTTAGCATTTCATGCCTGTCTCTGGTGTCTCCACTGATAACCGGGATTAGCGCCCCTCTCTGGAGCTCATTTAAGTGGTGCTATAAATCCACTCTCCTCACGCACACCAAAACAATGGTCTCTTGCCTCTTAGGCAGTTCCAGAATTTTTCCTGGACTCCCTCCCATCTAGCTGTGACATACTAGACCCCTTCAGGCTGTGTTCACGCAGCCAACCCCAGTCCTCTCCATGGGATCTGACCTCCAAAGCTGGAGTCTCAGCTTCCAGCCCCCACCCAACCCAGCGGGTGAGCAGATAAGCTTCTCAGACTGTGGGTGCTGGTCAACACCTATCCTCTGTGTGGGAATCTCTCCCCTTTGCCCTCTGCACCTCTGTTGCTGCGCTCTCCTCCATGGCTCTGAAGCTTCCCCCCCACCACCTCCCGTCTCCACCAGTGAAGGGGCTTCCTAGTGTGTAGAAAATTTTCTATTTCAAAGCTCCCTCCCAGAGGTGCAGGTTCTGTCCCTATTTTTTTGTCTCTGTTTTTCTTTTTTTCTTTTGCTCTACCCAGGTACGTGGGGAGTTTCCTGCCTTTTGGGAAGTCAGAGTTCTTCTACCAGAGTTCAGTAGGTGTTCTGTAGGAGTTGTTCCACATGTAGATGTATTTCTGATGTATTTGTGGGGAGGAAGGTGATCTCCACATCTTTCTCCTCCACCATCTTGAAGGTCCCTGATCTTTTAAATATTCAATAATTCCTCACTCTCCTGTGAACCTGACACCAGATGAAGGCTTGTGTCCTGGGGACCCCCAAAGTCCTCTTTCAGTATGTGGAGTTGTCTTTTCAAAGGACAGAACCTCCAATCTCTGGAACTCCACACTCCAAGACCTTCCTTTCAAAGTGCTTGCTGCCTCTCCCCTTCTCTACTTTGATTTTCTCCAATTTTTTTCCATTTCTACTTACACATTCATTTAACTCTTTCATTAAGTTTGAATAATAGAAATGTACTATTAGCTTGCATTAGAAAAGACACATTGAATGCCAGGTTTAGGGAAAGGAGGCTAACATACAATAGTTAGAGGTAGAAATATTTTGGGACTCGTTTTCTGAAGATGTTCCACAAAGGTATAAAATAGTCCCAAGAGAGGTCAAGTTGATAAGATATTACTAAGAGTTTTATTCTTGGTGGAGTACACCAACCATTTTCCCTGTTCAACTGTTCATTTATTTTCTAAGATAAAACTGAAGTTATAGAATATTTGAGGAATTTGAATCTCTGCCATAGCACTCACCCTATCTTCTCCCTCAATCCTGTTCCTGTGATACTCCCTACAACCTCAGCAGGATCAGGAGCTACTGAGAATGAGAGATGGAGGAGGATATGATTTGTCAAGCTCAAACTACTCATCAATGTGGTAGATTTGAAGTTTCAAAGCAAAACTAAACCTTTCATGTTTGGCATTTGGTTAATAATTTGGAGGATTTAAGTAAGATTCCTGGTAGTTCAAAGAATTTTATTTCTGTATTTTTCCTGAAATTAGTGAAAGAGGAAAAGAGCAGAAATTGTCATCCTCATTCATAAGGCAGAAAACTTGGTGCCATTTTCCCAATGGCAGTGGGTTGGAGGAAGATGTTCACTGCAAGTTATGCATGGACTAGTGTGTCTCATGGATCATGCCAAGATGATTTCAATTCCTAAAATCTGGAATAAACAGTTCATATATCTGAATGAGTATAACTGATTATTAACATGAAAAATAGCTTTGCTATGTACAGACTTCAGTTAAAGAAGAGATAGAAAATATTAAGGCTCAGGTACCTCTCTAAAGGCCCATGGGAACTATTTATTGAGCAGAATATAATTCAGAATTTTGAGCAGAATAGACTCAGGAATTCAGAGGAGGTGTTTTTAGAGGAGGGATTTATAATTGTCAGATAAAATATTCAGTGGATGCTCTGTACAAGAGGAAGGGTTGAGTTGAGCTTTAAAAGAGAAAGATAATTTCATAATCATGAAGGTTTGGAAACTGCATTTTTCTGTTTGTTCTTTAGGTTTAGATGATCTGAGTAGGCTGTAAGAATTCCAGCTACAAACGATAAGACATTTTTCTTTAGTTAGAACTAAACCAATCATTGTGAAAGCAGAGGTTTGGCCTCAGCCCTTTCACCCAGCCTTATTTGGGTGAATCTGTAGGGTATTAGTTGATTACTGTCAATAGTTGAGTCTGTGTATGACAGTGTACTGGAAACCAGATACAAAAGAGAGCATATTCTGTAATTCTGAACATGGGAGTGTTACTTCCATCTTGAAGAAGGCACACTATATGGAGGAGCGGAAGAGGGAGCACTGGGGACAGAAAGGAAGTTGAAGATATAAAGTGCTTACAGGCAAATTGGCTCCCAGCCAGAAAAAGGAAATGGCTCTAATGGCATATTTATACACCCGTTTCCAGATCTTTTACTTTAAAAAGGGACAGTTATGCAGATCTACTCTGTAGCATTTATGGATCTCCATCACCTGATGCAAATCTACACATTTCACTAAATCTCCCTAAATATATCTGCTCTTTTATTATCTTGTTTAATGACCCCTCCCTACCTTCAATATTGATCCATTTTCTGTATATCCTTTAACATGTAGTCCAAGTCTAGCCTCCCAAACATGTCCATAGATGAACCAAACAGATACAGTTCTATCCCACTATTTATTTTTATTAACAGCTACAACATTTATACTGTATTATCCAATGTAACATGTTTTCTAGACAAATATATTCATGGCCAACACCATTCACATATCTGCTGTCTGCCACCAAGACTTCTCCTAAGATAAATGCTCATGCTTGCAATTTCTAGACTCAATTCACTGAAATTATTTTCTTGCTAGAAAGACACATCTAAAACAGATTATCCTTCAAATAGTCTTCCCAGATTCATTGCTAATCTTCGATACTTTAACTCACACTGAAGTTCTTCTCTTCTTCATCACCGAATTAAATTTCCTTACCTTTTTGCTTGCACATAATTTAAACACATAAGTAGTGTAAGGTCTCTAATGCATTCCCAGAAGATATATTTCTGCATCATAATGTTCTACTTAGATCATAAACTACTCAAGGTCAGTGTGAGTGCCTGTTTAACTCTCTTCATGTTCTTCTTACAGCAGCATATACCAAGAGATCCTGAATCATTGTCTTCATGAAAAAGTAGTTGAAGGTGTTTTTCTCCTTAACATTGGAAAGAAAATCAGGGTTAAGTTGAAAATGTATAAAAAGCCATTTAAGTTTAATCAGAAAACACTAAATTGTGTGTAGGTATTTATATTTCTTTACCTCTTCACTCAAGATGAATTTTCTTTAAACACAATGTTAGTAAAGGCTAATGACTACTAAGTAGTCAGATTTATGCCATAATGTTAGGGAAGAAGTAAATTTTAATAAAAACTTAGGTTTCAAGGTATGGATGGGGTCCTTGGCTTGGAATTTTATAGGACCTGAAAAACTAAGGCACTGAGTTCACAGGTATATCCCTGGGGGCTGAGCACTGCACATTGACACCTCATCTTTGCCATCAGATGTTTGGAGGCATAAAGGCCACCATAGCACATGTTTTTTTCAGAGTAAGTGCACAATTAGCCTTGACATACCATAGCCAGTAAGTCCTCATGTATTCTCCCAGCAGTTGGCAATGTGAATCCCAAAAACTGGCAGTTCAGCTGAATTTTGACACTGGGATTGATTGATTAAGCTGTGCAGTGTCCCCCAACCCAAGTCATGTTATTCCAGATTGTATCATTTGAGGCCTTTCTGAAATAATTCATCCAGCATTTATACTAGTTCTTTACTCCTCAAGTACAGATGACACACAAGATAAGATATTGTGTTTCTCCATGTTGCTTTCCTTTAGAATATTCAAGGGCATGCTCAGACTTAGCAATAACATAATCATGATTTCAAAGGAAAGGTCTGAAACCAAATGAAACATGAGTATGCATTCACTTAAGAAGCTTCTTGTCAAAGATTACATGGATTAACCAGGGTTCACAAGGTAAGCTTATTTTATATCATCCTTTTTTGTCTTCCGGGTCTCATTCACAAAAGTAACCTTCCTGGAACTTGAGTACTGAAGCAGAGAAGAGAAAGCACACACACACACACACACACACACACACACACACACACACACACACACACAATGTTGACGTTGGCCTTAACAACTTTCTTGGAGGATAATTATTTCTTTTAATAAATCTGATCAAATTGAATATGTCCAATGATTCCTTATGGAAATTAGAATATGTAGAATATGACCTTCAAGGCCACAATTCCTTCTTTATGATCTAAATTACTGTCACTCTCATCTTTGCTCCAGGAAATCTTAGCCACAGGATCTTTCTTTCCCTTCTGGAAAATACCACATTCATTTCCAGCCCACAGCATTTATCCCTGATGATCCTCTGCCTAGAATATACCCTGTTTGACTCCTACTCAGCTCATGAATCTCTGCATGGAGGTCACTTTCTCACCTATGCCTTTGCTTTTGCTGACCAACCTAATCCCATAGATATTCCCTAGTTATACATGCTAAAATTCCACAATTGATTGTTACAGACTAGGAGGATTTGGGGATACTTTGGTTAATATTAATAATGTGAACATTTCTTTAACCTGTCATTTCTTTGATTCTATGGCACACATTTCTGCTTTTTTTTTTACATTGTAACTGTTTTTTAAAAATCAGTGTGCTTCTTACAATACATATCACAACACACATGCCAGCTGCTGGATGGGGAACAAGTTCAGATAAATTCATCATTCCCTGGGAATTTACCAATTTAGCTTTGCTTAATCTCATTCACCCATCTATTGCAAGGTTGCTACTTAAATGTAGCTACTTCAAGTTAAATGCTTAAATCTCTATTGTCTTCAGAAGACACATAGTGGATGTAGCTTTTAAACAAAAATTTATTATGTTAGTATGTAGCAGAACAGAACATAATCTCTCACACAGCAGGCAAAACAATTCAGGGGTAGAAACTGACAAGTCTCAGGAATATATCATGTTTCCGTTAGGCTAAAGGGGTTGGTATGCCTAATCAATACTTCATGGAGGGGTAGCACTTAGACACCAAACATATCATGAGGTTTTGGTCAATGTTTCAGATATTTTTCTTTTTACTTCCATTGGTAGGATTTCAGTTATTGGGGGAAAAAATGGACTATACGTTTAACCAAAAAACAGAAATGCAAATAAAGCACCAGTGTTCTATGTGCCTCAAAATTACCTCTATCATAAAGCTGTCAAACACGAGTCTTGTGGGTTATGAGAAGCTGTGTGGCCCTGTGATGCTGCCTGTAAATATCAACTTCCCAAGACACTTTAGTCTTTGGATGTCAAGAGGCTTCTACCAGAATTTAGACTATCAGATGGAACTCATATGCTATTTTATGGATAACTTTGTACTGGAGCTTCTTTAAAAGTATGGAAAAATATTTAAAACTCAAATTTATTTAGCTTTCATGCAACCCATAAAAATATAAATTCGTAATGTTGATGAAATATAGTGAGTGTGTATGTTTGTGTGTGTGTGTTTGTAGGACTTCCTGTTATGTTATATGTAATTGTCACAAATTGTGGGGGTCAAACTTACAGCTAAGGTCTTAGCAGTGTATGGTCAGGCTTGTGATACAAGAAAGATAAGAGTGTCTCCTTCCTATGGGGGCAGTCTGGATAATGTCAACAAAGGTCCAACTCAGCAGCAAAAGCCTTGAAGTTAAGACTTAGCACAAGAACTGTCAAGATGAAAAATGCTCTGAGATTAGGGGTCTGCAAAGGGGTGCATGGGGATAAGTGTTTGTGGAGACCATGTGGGAAAAAATCCTTCAGGCCTTGGATCACAACAGAACCGGAGATTCAGGGAAACTTTTGGGCTGTTCTGGCAGCTGTGACTCTAATGAATTCTTTCCATTGAAATAGCACAAAATTTCCCTCAATGATGATTTATGCCTTCAAGAATCCAGGGGGTCCTCATCAATTAAAATCTTCCCTCTTCTTTCAACCATAGGACTCTGTAGCTTTGGACTATGTCAGTAATATTTTCTCAGCCAATTAATCCAATAATTGGTTAATTTATTCATTCAGTTAACAAGCATATATTACAGGGCTGTTTAGAATGACTATGTAAATAAAACAAAGTCCCTGGCCTCAAGGATCTTAGAGTTTAGTGAGAAAGGCCCATGTGAAAATAATACTCCAGAAGCCAGCCAGGTGAGAAAGGGTTTTGGTTGCTTAGTTATAAGCAATGTTTCTTTGTTTTGATTTTCTAAAGTTTAAAGTATTTTCTGTACTACATTATTCCCCCAGAGCTAAGTGAGAGCCTAAAAATGTGTGTGTGTGTGTGTGTGTGTGTGTGTGTGTGTGTAACTCAAACAATAGAATATGTGTATTCTATTTGTTTGACTCTACTCCACTTGTTAGACTTAACTGGAGTTTGGTGGAAAGAGATTAAAGATGCATGGAAGGGCTTCCCTGGTGGCGCAGTGGTTGAGAGTCCGCCTGCCGATGCAGGGGACGCGTGTTCGTGCCCCGGTCTGGGAGGATCCCACATGCTGCAGAGCGGCTGGGCCCGTGAGCCATGGCTGCTGGGCCTGTGCATCCAGAGCATGTTTTCTGTAACGGGGGAGGTCACAGCAGTGAGAGGCCAGTGTACCGAAAAAAAAAAAACAAAAACAAAACAAAACCAAGATGCATGGAATAAGAGAGGAGCAAGTCCTGACAGAGATAAAAGGGGTCTGATCCTCTCGATATCATTGAAGCCTGTTGTACCATGAATATACAAGGAAGCCTGATAAGAAATATCTTCACAGATGTGGAAGCCAAGATCCTGAGCCTAAGAGAATGCCTAGGCCCATGATCTGTCACTCAGGCTAAGAGGATAATTACTGACTTCCATGTGAGAAGCTGCTTCTAACTACAGCTGGATGGCCAGTTCTCTTAAATGACCAGGCCAAGATGACCATGACTTTCTGTTTCCATGGAACCGTTAAAGTCCTGCCTTAGATTAAGATTCCTGTTCAGTGAATGTGCACTGGAAATACTATTATCCTTCTTGACATACAGATGTCCTGGAAAGTCTAATTGCATTCCCAAAAGGCAGAAACCCTTTAAAAAATTAAATTAAATTAAATTAAAAATAAAAAGGCCATGTTTCAGTCAAGGGTCAAGCTCCTAAAGAGTGAAGACAAAAAGAGGTATGGAATTCTATAAGCCAAGTAGAAGCTAGGGAATGGTTATAAATAAATGTATAGTTTTCTCTATTCCATCTCATCTTCTACTTCAGTGTCTTCTGTCTTTCCAAAAGAAAATTAGGATGTTAGAGCTTCTAATCCTGTTGTACTGCTACCTTTTATGGTCTATATGAATATTCCTCCTCCAAGAAATCTTCACTTAAAATTCAGATGTACAATAATCTCTATGGGAAAAAAGAAAACAAAAAGCAAAACTATACGCTAGTTCTAAAAGACAATTTATCCTTTCCTTGGTTTATGAAAAATGGTGCATATTTAACTTAATTGAATAAGATGTATCCTTACACATCTTTATATTTCCTTGTACAATATCCTTCAAAGGTAAGCAGCCAGATATGGCTTGAGTGAAAAGAATTCCTTGTTCTGGGAAGCCTTAGGAAATGTATTGAAAGCTAGAAAAAATTCAATCAGGAGGAGAGGAAGAAAGAGTAAATTTCAGGGTAGTAACTGAAGCCTGAGCAATGATCCAAATATGGTAACATTCCAAACATCCTTAAGAGACCACAAACAGACAGGCCCAGTGGTGCATGGTAATGTTTTAAAAAGAACAATCTGCAGTTCATTGAATACCCATTCCTCTTCTGAACCCTGCAACCTGATCTGTTTTACTGGAGCTAAAGGTAGAAGCACAAGGGAAAATGATTCCAAATACAGAATGATAGCTATCAAGTTAAACTTCTTCCTTGTAATAACTGTAGGTCAACTAGAACGGCATGTGGCAAAGTTCAAATAATTCATGGCCAAATAAAAGTAAAGCTAGTGCTCAGAATCAGTCAAGATTTTTCTTGGTTGTCAGTGAGCGAATCAAACACAAACCCATTCAAGCAAAAAGGGAAATTAGTTGGCCCATTTAACCAAACCACATATGCACACACACACACACACACACACACACACACACAGAATGGAGAGCCCACAAAAAGATCAACCAAATAAGATTCACCAATTGTGTTTGTGCGTGTGTGTGTGGTGTGTATTTGTGTGCATGCACACGCAAGAAGAGACAGAGAGAGGGAGAAAGAGATACCTGATATAGACTATATGTCCTTGTCTGCCTATATTCTGATTGTATGTTGGCCTCAGTTTTTTGGGGCTCTGCACATGGCTGGGAACATAGTCACTGACAGCTCTGAGTTCACAGCTTTACAGCTTTGTATTCAAGGGAAAAATACCTTCTCTCTTGGAGGGACCATATTAAAAATTCCCAGGAGATGTTTAATTGACCTGGTGTATATCCTTTGCCTTCCCTGAGCCAAACTGTGTGACCACACAGATGGGCTATTCTGATTGGCTTGCCTGTTTCTCAAATTTATTCTTATGACCAAAGGAGAATGCCACTGAGATTGGAAGCCCCAGCAGCCACATTTGGGTCAAGAGGTCTACTTCAAAGATAATAAATTTAGTTAATTGCCAAAGAAAGGGAGACTTCTAATTGATAGCACCAGGCCACTGTGAATGGCCCTGATGTGTCCAGTCTTTATGTACATGTCTGACTATGTAGATTCCTTTAACTCTTATACTCAACTTGAATTCTCTCCTAATTCCTTTCATCCTGGTCTCATCTTGTCACTCCTCCTGTTACCTATCTTCCATGATTTTGAACTGTAATATTCCCCTCTATCACCCCAGTGTCTTTGAAAAATAGACATAGATGTTCATTACTGTTGGCCAATTTCTTTATCTTTCAACAGGACCAGTTATATTTTCCTTTCTACTACTGACCTCCCCTGAATTTTAATATATATTATAAAATAGTCTTTCAGACTCAGTAAATTATGCAATTTTGCCTAACATTTATTTTGAATAGTATCCTGTGTCCATAGCATGTGGCTTTAATTATCAAGATTAAAGGGTTCCTCCACTATCAAGGAACAATAGTTTTAAATTTGTAAGTAAAACTCATGCTTTGTTTATTTATTTTTACCTAACAAAATGGATATGGCATTATGAGATCTTTCTAAGATTTGGTTAAGGGATAACACATGTGATTATATTTATACACACACACATGTAAATTCAGACTGTTAAGAAAATGTTAAAGAATTTCTTTAAAATGTTAAAGAGTTTTATAAAAAATAGAGATGTAGAGATGGTTCCTAGAGGGCAACTATAACATGGCATTCTCTTCAGCAGAGGGTTTATTAAAGTTTCAGGTTCAATTGTAGAGAAACTGTCCAGAGAACAGATCTCAACATGTTCAGTTTGGTTTATGGGTGTGAGATGTGTTTAAATTGAGCTAATTAGCTGTTTTTAGTCACATTAAATTAGTGATCCATCACTCTGGGTAAGTACCCCAAAATTTAAGGGGTTTTTTTTGGTTTTTGTTTTGTTGTTTTTGCGGTATACAGGGCTCTCACTGTTGTGGCCTCTCCCATTGCGGAGCACAGGCTCCGGATGTGCAGGCTAAGCAGCCATGGCTCACGGGCCCAGCCGCTCTGCGGCATGTGGGATCTTCCCGGACAGGGGCACGTACCCGTGTCCCCTGCATCAGCAGGCGGACTCTCAACCACTGCACCACTAGGGAAGCCCAACTGATGTATTTTTTAAAGCTCCCAGGTTTAGAAGCCATTGAGTGATAGATGGCAGTTAGATCTTCCGTATCTAATTAAATTGTCATTTCTATATACTTAAAATGATTATGGGCTGAAATATTTGCTACAGTATAAACAGTGGGGAAAATTGTTGAAAATTTCCACTGGGGTCTTCTCACATTGATTTCTCTGACCTCAATGCACTTCCACTCCCACCAAAATAATTTTTTTATCTTTTGTTTTCTAGTTCAAATGGTACCTCCTCTGTGAAGCCTTTTCCATAGATTTTGGTTGCCAGATTTAACAAATAAAATATAGGATACCCATTTAAATTTTAATTTAATATAAACAGTTTTTGTTGTTGTTGTGGTTGTTGTATAAGATTGTCCTAAATATTGCATGGGACATTCTTATACTTAAAACAAAGAAACAAACAAACAAAAAGTATTGTGTAATATGCAAATTTAGTTGGACAGTCTGTATTTTTTCTGGTAACTCTAATTTAGGTATTATGTTAGTTTGTTAAGGATTCTATAACAAAATACCACAGGTTGGATGGCTTAAACAGCAGAGATTATTCTTCCCACAGTTCTGGAGGCTAGAAGTGCCAGATCAAGGTGTCAGCAGGTTTGGTTTCTCCTGAAAAACCAACTCAGTTCTGCTGTTTTCCTCCTCAACACATATACTATGTCTTAGCAAAACATGGTCTATATATGCACAAGAGTAAACATTAACTTCAAATGTATGTCTCTGAAAATAGGTGCCAAGAGTACTTAACTTCCAAATTTATTGTATGACATTCTCCTCCATCTTTTCTGCACACTCTACTAGGTTCCTTTATGAATGCAACTGCAGTTGCAAGGTAATCTCAAAAACAAACTCTGACTTCTGCTCCATGTCATTGTAAAATATTTTATTTTTTAACACCTGAAAAATCAGGCTCCTCCAGGAAGGAAGGGAAATGTGTAACAAGTATTTCTGGGGCCAGATTGGCAAGGATACTCAAACTTTTGTCAAATATTTACAATATTTTTTTGAATAATAACATAATTCTGACTGAAGGAAATCAAGATTAGGAATAATACGATGAAAACATTTTGGGGGCTAGGACAAAGATTTGATTACAGGAAGTGAAAATCAAGTTTTACAAAACAACATTGCAAAATGTTGCTGTATGTGGTATTCAGAGCTTATCTATTAATGGGCAGGAGGTCAGGGATTTTAATAAAGGTGGATTCCTCTACATTTCAGCTTTGTGTTTGGAGAGGTCCTCTTCATATTTACAATCAGTGGGTGGCTATTAATCTTATGAGGGATTTTGTTGCTGCTGTTACTGTTTTCTCTTTTCCTTTAGCAGCTTTCAGTTACCAGGAACTGCAAGTGAATTTAAAGTAAGAGATATTTCTCTTAAATGCTTGCAATTTTCTGGTTCCTAGGCCCCTAGCAAATGTCTCATTGTGTTCAACTAATATTTACAACATTTTGCAATACAGCTATTTTATATTATTTTCAAGGTTACATTCCCCTGCCTTGCTTTGGAAACTCCTTAAATATATAGATAGATTATCTAGATGTATACAAATGAGACATTTCTTAGGTTCAAAGACACTCATAAATAAGAAAAATGGGGTAGTTTCCTATTCTACTAAAGTCCTCCAAATCTCAGAAGCTTGAGATAAATCTCTGACCTTCCTACCACATAAAGGCCCATATTTAGAAGACAGAGGATCTTTGCTTATTCACATAAAGTGACACTATAAGGTGAACTTTCAACCTTCAGTAGGAAGGTGATGGAGCAGTGATGCAAGATTTGTGAACTATGCCTAATTATAATATGTCTCTGACTGGTGTTGCTACAACAATTTCACTGTTTTGAATATCTGAGTGTATTAAGGTCATAGACTCAAGTTCCAGCAGTGAAACTATTGAGTGCAAAATTGAGCATACACAGGAAGGTATTCTGAAAAACGGCTTGTGGCTGGGGAGACTGGGCACTGGAGAAAGGCCAGCTGAGAAGGAGACAGGCAGTTTCATTAATTCATTGCTAACATGGCTTCTGGTGAATGGTTCCATTTCTAGGGAGATTTGAACTAATTTAGAAAGATGACAATAACAGTCTGTGACATGAGAAAACTTCAGTCACATTATGTTGGGAGACTCTTGAGACACATCTGTAGGTAAGACATAGTAATCAGGAACAGACTGTTTTCAGACACATAAAGACAGGAGCAAAGATATATGAAGTTATCTTAAAAGTGCCCAGCTGAGTTTGTCCTTGTATGTGGGCTGTTTACTGTAATGTAGGTAAACTTGAAAGAAGTAATGAATAATAGCACATTGCTTCTCTCCTTATGTCGTATGCTGAACATAATCATAAACTGTAACAGGTAGATAATCTTGTGTGTCCTATCTAGGGCCTGATGAACAATAGATATCACTTTATAATAGTTAATAAAACAACAAACACGTATTACAACTTCCTTAGGGCCAGAAAAATCCTACAGAAACAAAGGGGTGAAACAACTGTAACAGCAGGAAGAATTATAGATATAATACACTGGTAAAATATATTTTTTACAATTAATCACCCAAAATTGATATATTAATATCTAAAGTCCATACTTCTTTTCAGAGTATCTTAGTTTTTACCTAATATCTTTTCCTTTCCCAGGATCCCATCCAGGATACCACATTCCATTTACTTACATGGCTTCTTAAGATCCTCTTGGCTGTGGACAATTTCTCAGAATTTCTACATTTTCAAGATTTTGATAGTTTTGAAACATTGGCCAGGTATTTCTTAGGATGACATTCATTTAACATTTTTCTGTTTTTCTCATAACTAGACTGAGATTATGTGTTTTATTCAAAGAAAGGACATAGATGTCAAGTGCCATTTTCATCACATAATAGCAAAGTACATACTATCAACATTAGTTATCACTGTCGATATTGCTCTTAATCACATGGCTGGTGTAGTGTTTATCAGATTTTTCCACTGTAAACTCTTTTTTTTTTACCATTCCATACCTTTACCTTTGGAAAGAAGTCACTATGAAGAGCCCACACTTAAGGAGTGAGGATTTATGTTCCCTTCATTAAGGTCATAGTATCTCCATAAATTATTTGGAATTCTTCTGCAAGGGAGATTTATATCTTCTCTCCTATTAATACTTTATTCATTCAGTCATTTATGTTATAACTATGGATTGTGGGTATTTATTTTTTACTTTGAGTTATAATCAAATACTACCATTTTATTTATTTCTCAAATTTTTCCTGCTGTGCCTATTAGGAGCTCTTTCAATTTGGCCCTGTATCCCTTAGACATAATGCTATCTTCTTCTTCTTTTTTTTTTAATAGCACTTCCTTACTTCCTAGTACTACAAGATGTTATAGTACATTTATTGCCCTATTCCTAGAATAAACCATTTCTCTAAGGAGCCCTGGTTCCTTTTATTGGAAAATGGTATTAGAAACCAAGATCTGAACCCTAGGTTTGCTGATTGATACCAAAGTGCTGTTGCATCGAGGACCTTCCATCTGACAGAGGAAGAAAAGTATACATGTGTATACAAACCTACATTTATAAACATTTCTATAAATGTATCTATATGTAACCACCTGTATTTATAGATAGGAGTATTTATACAGATGGTTACATATAGATATATATAGATACATCTGATATCTCCAAGTCTAATCCATTAACAGAGGTTTTTTTGTATTAATCTATATGATCATATGATTTTTCTGCTTTTGCCTGTTGATAAGGTGTATAATACTATTTCATATTCAAATAGTGTCCATGCCTAGGATAAATCCAATTTAGTTGTGTTATATAATTTTAAATGAATTATTAAATTCAATTTGCGATATTTTTGAGGATTTTTTTTTCATTTAGATTCTTGAGAGATAATGGTGTATAATTTCCTTGTCTTGTAATATCTTTGTCTGGTTTTGGTGTTAAGGTAATGCTGACCTCATAAAATGACTTAAGAAGCTTTCCTTCTGCTCCTAATTTCTGGGAAATATTATTAATAATTGGTATTATTTCTTCCCTAAATATTTGTTAGAATTAACTAGTGAAACAGTCTGGGCATGGTGCTTTCTTGTTTGGATGGTTACTGATTATTGATTCAATATCTTTAATATAATTATGGGACTACTAAAATTATGTCTCCTTGTTTGAGTTTTGGTAGCTATGCCTTACAAAGAATTCATCCATTTCATATATATTATCAAATTTGTGGGCCTAGAATAGTTCCAAATATTACTTTATTATCCTTTGTGCCCATGACATCAGTAGGGACAATACCTCTTTCATTTCTTCCATTACAAATCTGTGATTTTTCTGTCTAATTTTATTAGCCTGGTTAGAGATTTACTAAATATTTTATCTTTCCAAAGAAGCAGGTTGGTTTCATTAATTTCCAGTATTGTTTTCCTGATTTCAATTACACTGCTTTTTGCTCTACTTTGTATTATTTCTTTTCCTATGCTTCTTAAATCATTCTTCTTTCTCCAGATTCCTAAGGTGGAATCTGGGGCCAAGGAGAGATTTATTAAGTAAGAAGAAAGTGGATGAAAATATGGTCATTGATGAGACCCTGGATATGAAGGAAATGATTCTCAATGCCGAGAGAGTCAGAGGTCTCTAGACGGGGGCCGGAATCCGTGGGGCCCCTGCGAGAGGACTTCAGTCTGAACAGCAGCACCCTCATGGGTCTGCTGGCCTTTGCAGTGGCCATTTCCACAGTCATCGTCATCAGCTTCGTGATGCTGAGGAACAGGCAGTACAGCACCATTAGCCATGGGATCGTGGAGGTTGACCCAATGTTCACCTCAGGAGAGCGTCAGCTGAACAAGATGCAGAATCATGGTTACGAAAACCCGATCTACAAATACCTGGAGCCAGTGCAGATTTAAGCATGTGAAGCGCGACACCTGGCTGGAGTGGGGGGTGAGGCGGGCAGCAGATGTCCAGAGGTTTGGATCGACGACTGACAGGCAGTTACTTCCAGAGGATTTCATCTTACACTCAGACCTCCTGGATCATTAAAACTATAAAGTACTACTGTAGAATCACAATTTCCATTCTTTTTAAATGGGTGAAAAATGTTAATATAACAATATATGACATATAAACCTTAAATGAAGTGAAAAAATGTCTATTACAGATATTTGATTGATGTAGTTTTCTTTTTAAAATTAGTCAGGAATCCCACTTCTATTGTGTTGTCTCACACATGTTCTCTGTAGAAATGGAAAATGTTGATTTTCAATGATAGACTATATGCTACATGCAGGCCGTTTGTTCCAGCTGCATTGTGTCAATCAGCTCTTTACGGCTCACTGTCCTGGTTTTTGTTTTAAAAAAAAGAAAATGCAGTATTCACTTTAAATGAGCTTTCAGAAAGTTGCTGAGAAACTAACTGAAGTAGGAGCCGCAGTTGATCCTTAAAATACATCATGATCCCCCTCTGAAGATTCCTTTGAAGGACCAGTTTCTTGGAAGTCTGGTGCTCCCACCACTGGGAACCTGGGTGTCTCTACACAAGTCCTGTCACCAAAGAGACACTCAAAACAAGCATTTGAGTTCCAGCATCTTTCAGTGAGCCTTGTGTGTACAGATTAGCGACACTACTGCGTTTCTTCTGAATCCAGTTCTTCCACAGAAACTGACCTGTAATTTGTACATGATGTTCTTCCACTGTCCGCCATTGACTCACTGTAGCTTTTGACTGCTCACTTCCCTCCCGAGTAATGTCCAGATGTGCTGTTTTCCTCTTTGGGCATTTCCCACCTCCTCTGAAGGCACTGGTCTCCACTGTCCCTTCCATTCACTGAGAGAAGACAGAAGGAGGAGGTGGCGCATCCTGGGGAGGATGAGGGAGGTTTGCTTTTCTCTGGAAGGTGGATGCTCCAAGCTGTGCACAAAATGATCTGTAGACCCCATGGAAAGGTTTGAAGATTTTGTTTCCTTTACATGTGTCTTTGTGATGCTTGTATAGTTGATATTGATGCTCACAGCTGCTTATTTTCCTTTTTTTTTTTTTTTAATTCTGAAGGTTCTGTTAACCTGTGAATTTTGTTTTGTTTTGTTTTGTTTTGTTTTGCGGTATATGGGCCTCTCACTGTTGTGGCCTTTCCCATTGCGGAGCACAGGCTCCGGATGCACAGGCTCAGTGGCCATGGCTCATGGGCCTAGCCGCTTCGCGGCATGTGGGATCTTCCCGGACCGGGGCACGAACCCGTGTCCCCTGCATCAGCAGGCGGACTTTCAACCACTGTGCCACCAGGGAAGCCCCTGTGATGTATTGTTTTTTCTATTTCCCTGTGACTTTTGTTTTTCTTCTTCGTCTCCTTTACCCCATCCATGACTCTTCCCACTATGCACAGGTAAACTTCACCTACAAACTCCTTAATCTGATCTAAGAGGGACTTCCCTGGTGGCACAGTGGTTAAGAATCTGTCTGCCAATGTAGAGGACAAGAGTTCGAACTCTGGTCAGGGAAGATCCCACATGCCACAGAGCATCTAAGCCCATGTGCCACAACTACTGAGCCCGTGTGCCACAACTACGGAAGCCTGCACACCTAGAACCCATGCTCCGCAGCAAGAGAAGCCACTGCAATGAGAAGCCCAGGCACCACAATGAAGACCCAGCACAGCCAAAAAATAATAATAAATAAATAAAATTAAAAAAAAATAACTAAATAAAATAAAAAAGATTAGAGAATTGAAGTCTTTCTTCCTTTCTGATATGTGCATTTATTATTGTAAATTTCCCTCTAAGCACTACTCTCTCTGAATTCCATAAATGTTAGTAAGTTGTATCTTCATTTCATTTAGTTAAAAATATCTTCTAATTTTTCTAAAGACTCCTTTACCCATGTGTGTTGTTTAGAAGAGTGTTGGTCAATCTTCAAATATTTGGAGACTTCCCAGCTGTCTTTCTGTTATTGAATTCTATTTCCATCATAGTATGAGAACATACTTTGTATAACCTATTCTTTTTAAGATTAAAGTGTGTTTTACAGAACACTAGGTACTCTCCATTGGTGAACGTTCTATGTGAGTTTAAAAAGAATGTTTCATTGTTGTCATATGGAGTATTCTATAAGTGTCAATTAGATACATCAATTAAGCTCTTTAGATAAACTATATCCTTACTGATTTTCTTCCTACTTGATTTATCAATTACTGAAACAGAAGTATAGATATATCCAGATAAAGTGGTAGGTTTATTTTTTTTTTCTTTTCAGCAATATAAATTTTTGCCTCAAGCAATTTGAAGCTATTTTGTTACATGCATACACATTAAGGATTGTTATATCTTCCTAGGCACCTAACTCCTTTATCAATTTGTAATACCCATCCTTATCCCTGATAATTCCCCTTATTCTGAAGTTTGCTTTGTCTGACTTCTCTTCTGTACCATTCTAGCTTTCTTTTTCTTAGATAGTAATCTGTGTCTTTATATTTAAAGTGAGTCTCTTATAGACAATATGTAGTTGAGTCTTGTTTTTTTAGTCCACTCTGATAGTTTCCATTTTTTTAATTGGTGGATTTAGACCACTCACAATGAAAGTGGTTATTGATATTGTTGGATTTAAAGCTACCATATTTGTAACTGTTTTTCTTCATTGCACTTGTTCCTTTATTTTCCTTTTCCTTTTTTTTCTCTTTTCTGCTTTTAACTGAGAAATTTATATATATTTTTCATTTTCTCTCCCCTGTAGCATATCAGCTGTGCTGATTTTATGCAACTTTTGTAGTGGATTCCCTGGAGTTTGAAATATACATTTGTAGCCAATCTAAATGTACTCTCATATAATACTATACTGATCATGGGTAGTGCTGGTACTTTGGAATAGAGAATTCTTATCCCATATAAAGTTGTTGTCATTCATTTCACTTATATTTATGCTATAGTAATAAAATACATTAATAATATTATTACTTTAAACAAGGATTCTTTGGTAGAGAGTAGAACTCAAATTTTCTCACACACACAAAAATATAAATATGTGAGGTGATGGATGTGTTAATTAATAACCCAACATTTTTTCCTATTAGATCATTTAACAGTAGAAGCAATAATTTGTTATTTAATTTTGCCTTCATTTATTCCTTTTCCAGTGCTTTTCTTTTTGTATGTAAATCCAAGGGTCTAATCTATAGAATTTTCCATATCTCTGAAGATCTTCTTTTTAATACTCCTTACAGGGCATATCTGCTGGCAATTAATCCTCTCAGTTTTTGCTTGTCTGCAAAAAAACCTTTATTTCTTCTTCACTTTTGATGGATACTTTTCTGGATATAGAATTCTAGATTGGCATTTTTAACACTTTAAATATTTCACTTGACTCCCTTCTTGTTTGCATGATTTCTGAGAAAAGCCCTCTGTAAACTTTATCCATTTTCCTCTGTAGGTTAGGAGATTTTTCCCTCTGACCTCCTTCAATATTTTCTTTTTGTCTTCGGTTTGCAGTTTTATATAAGTATTATATGCCTAGGAGTCCTTTTTTCTGCTATTTATTTTGCTTGATGTTCTGTGCCTATCCTGAAACTATGGTTAGGTTTTTATTCTTAACTTCAGAAAGTTCTCAGCAATTAGTTTTCCTGCTTTGTTCCTTCTTTATTCTCTTTTTAATATATCAATTAAAGTTATGTTATGCTTTTTGAAATTGTCTCACAGTTATTATATGTTCTATTATGTTTTTTTTTCATTCTTTTTAAACAACTTTATTTCAATTTGGGAAGTTTCTATTGACATACCTTCAAGTTCTTTGATTCTTTACTTAGCCATATTAAGGTTATTGATAAGTCCATCAACAGTATTACTTATTTCTGTGGTAGTGTTTTTGATTTTTAGAATTAAAAAAAATTTTTTTTTTAGAATTTCCACCTTTCTGCTTATAGTACCCATTTTTCCCAGGTTATTTACTTTTCCAATTAGAGCTCTTAACAAATCAATCAGAGACATTTAAAATTATCTGTCTGATAATTCCAACATCTCTGCCATATCTGAGATTTGTTCTAATCTTTGTCCCTTCAGATGGTATTTCTTTACTACCTATAGCATGCCTTCTAAATTTTTGTTGGAAGATAGACAAGATATATTGGATAGTGGAAACTAAGTAAAATAGGTCTTTTGTGTGAACTTGTATGTTAATCTGGCTAGAAATTAAGCTTTGTTTAATGTTAACTGTAGTTGTAGGTGTCAGGGATCTTAAATCCCTTTAGAATTCTTGCTTTTGTCTCCCTTGTCTATATATATTCATAAGAACTCCATTTTTGTTGAGTCTGAGCCTTACAGCCATATTAGCAGTAATTCATTCTTACTGAAGTCATGTTAATATGGTAATAAGAAATGGGAGAGGGAGGAATTCTATAATCTTATGATTAATCTCTAGTGAACCTGTGTTCCTTGGATGCAATTTCCAGAACAGTTTTTTTTTTTTTTTTCCTTTTCTTAGGTGAGACAGGAAGGCTATATGGGGCTCTAGTTGGGTAATTGGACTTTCCACCTATGTGAGATAAGTCTCCAGTAAAGTATTTCTCACTAAATATTATGTGTTTGTTAAGGAGAATATATTGGGTTTATTTCAAAATGATTACTTTTTCTCTTCCCTTACCTCCCCCTAAAAAATAGGTGACCTTTTTATCCTTCACCATGGTAACCTTGTGAGATACTTGGAAGTAAAATCCACAAAAGTGTGGGACCCTTCTGTATCTGCAGCTCCCAGGAGTTTTTCACTCTTAAACTTGTATACACTCAGCCTTCAATAGTTCCTCAATATTACCTTTTAAGTGTTTCTACTAGTTTGTTTCAGTGGTTTCTGAATTCAGGTAAGTTGATTTCAACAATTCCTCTGTATTCACCTGTCTCTTTGTGTTTTGGTGTGGCAGTTTGCCTTGCAACCTCAATTCTCTGATGGATCCAAGAAAAGTCATTGGTTTTTGGTTAATTCAGCTGTCTTTGTTGTTGTTGTTGTTTTATGGTAAGGGTTATTTCCAAACTCTTTTTGTGTCAGAGCTGAAATAATACACAGAGTTTCAATCTTGCCTCTTAGCAGAATATGATTTTAGGCCAAAAGGTTTGCTTTACAAATAATGTGGACTAAACAAATATTCCAAATTAACCATGATTCTTAAGAAAACAAAACAGATATAGACATACAACTAGTTGGTTTAATGTCATTATTGACTTTTATCATATTAGAATTCAGTATGGGTAGAAATTTTGTGTGAATATTTTTCCCTGGGCCTCAACCAAATTAAGGTTAAGGATAATTGTTAAATTTAGGATACTTGTTTTTTATGGAAGACTCTTTTGGAGTTAAGTCTACTCTAAATCTGGTATAAAACTTCAGGTAAAGATAAAAAATATCTCAAATACTGGACAAAATACATAAGGGAAGGGTGGCTATAATTTAATGATAACCATATATGCATTGATTTCTTTCTAGTTTATAAATTGGCTCTAGTAGAAATGAACAAGTTCTAGAGATCTCTTGATGACTTAGAATCATTGGAATAAATAATAAATTCCCAGAGAGACTGACCTGCTTACTTGAATAGAGAGGTTTCCTTTATACATAAATCTTCCTCTGTTCATGGGATAAAAACAAAATCACCTGAGAAGTAAAGAGCTTTATTTACTCCTTGTCAGTTTTTATTTAGTCCCAAGTAGCTCTTTTAGTTATTAATTTTACTATTTTTTTTCTTTAGGCATCAGCAGTGCTGTTTAAAACAACAATTACTTGGGTGCCATTTTAAAAAGTTCTTCTACAATTGAACTAAGCCTAAATTTAATGATTGCTTACGATTATCAATCATCTCAATTATTCAACAAATACACTGATGCAAAAAATCTACCCCTACCCTAAAAGACACAAATTATCTATGTTCTGATCTTTCATCAAAGATCAGAAGTTACAGCAATTCATTATATGCTCCCACTTTGCATGATATCATCCCAAAATCTGTGCAAATTCCAGTCTTGCACCCTATCTCTTTGGGTATATTTTATAGAGGATAATATGATCTTTCTTGAAAATGGAGCCTGACACACTGAAATAAGTATAAAATGAGTGAAATTCTTCCAAAATACTCTCTTAGGAACACCAAAATTTTCCAAACTAGCTATAACAAAATGCAAAACAATCAAACCCAATAGTAGGGAGAATTGTCAAGGGAAGGTCACTTAACCCAATTTCCTTTCTCCATCATGTGGAAAATTTGATCCTTTGCTTATATTTTGGAGTATCTGAGCTTGATTTTATTAATACAGATTAAATGTATTTCTATAGGTATACTCACAAAAGACAGCATTAAACTAATTTTACTTTATACAGCAGTTCTTACTAATCATCAATTTTATACACATCAGTGTATACGTGTCATTTCCAATCACCCAATTCATCACACCACCACCCCCAACCCCCCACCACTTTCCCCCTTTGATGTCCATACGTTTGTTCTCTACATCTGTGTCTCAATACCTGCCCTGCAAACCGGTTCATCTGTACGATTTCTCTAGGTTCTACATATATGTGTTAATATACGATATTTGTTTTTCTCTTTCTGACTTACGTCACTCTGTATAACAGTATCTAGATCCATCCACGTTTCAACAAATGACCCAATTTCGTTCCTTTTTATGGCTGAGTAATATTCCATTGTATATATGTACTACATCTTCTTTATCCATTGGTCTGTCAATGGGCATTTACGTTGCTTCCATGACCCAGCTATTGTAAATAGTGCTGCAATGAACATTGGGGTGCATGTGTCTTTTTGAACTATGGTTTTATCTGGGTATATGTCTAGTAGTGGGATTCCTTGGTCATATGGTAATTCTATTTTCAATTTTGTAAGGAACCTCCATACTGTTCTCCAGAGTGGCTGTATCAATTTGCATTCCCAAAAAAAGTGCAAGAGGGTTCCCTTTTCTCCACACCATTTCCAGCATTTTTGTTTGTAGATTTTCTGATGATGCCCATTCTAACTGGTGTGAGGTGATAACTCATTGCAGCTTTGATTTGCATTTCTCTAATGATTAGTGATGTTGAGCAGCTTTTCATGGGCTGCTTGGCCAGCTGTATGTCTTCTTTGTAGAAATGTCTATTTAGGTCTTCTGCCCATTTTTGGATTGGGTTGTTTGCTTCTTTAATATTGAGCTGCATGAGATGTTTATATATTTTGGAGATTAATCCTTTGTCGGTTGCTTCATTTGCAAATATTTTCTCCCATTCTGAGGGTTGTCTTTTCATCTTGTTTATGGTTTCCTTTGCTGTGCAAAAGCTTTGAAGTTTCAATACATCCCATTTTTTTATTTTTGTTTTTATTTCCATTACTTTAGGAAGCGAATCAAAAACAATCCTGCTGTGATTTATGTCAAAGAGTGTTCTTCCTATGTTTTCCTCTAAGAGTTTTAGAGTGTCTAGTCTTACGTTTAGGTCTCTAATCCATTTTGAGTTTATTTTTGTGTATGGTGTTAGGGAGTATTCTAATTTTATTCTTTTATGTATAGCTGGCCACTTTTCCCAGCACCACTTATTGAAGAGACTGTCTTTTCTCCATTGTATACCCTTGCCTCCTTTGTCATAGATTAGTTGACCATACGTGCGTGGGTTTATCTCTGGGCTTTCTATCTTGTTCCATTTATCTATATTTCTGTTTTTGTGCCAGTACCATGTTGTCTTGATTACTGTAGCTTTGTAGTATAGTCTGAAGTCAGGGAGTCTGACTCCTCCAGCTCTGCTTTTTTCTCTCAAGACTACTTTGGCTATTCAGGGACTTTTGTGTCTCCATACAAATTTTAAGATTTTTTGTTCTAGTTCTGTAAAAAATGCCACTGGTAACTTGATAGCGATTGCATTGAGTCTGAAGATTGCTTTGGGTAGTATAGTAGTTTTCACAATATTGTTTCTTTCAATCCAAGAACATGGTATATCTCTCCATCAATTTTTATCATCTTTAATTTCTTTCATCAGTGTCTTATAATTTTCTGCATACAGGTTTTTGGTCTCCTTATGTAGGTTTATTCCTAGATATTTTATTCTTTTTGTTGCAATGGTAAATGGGAGTGTTTTCTTGATTTCACTTTCAGATTTTTCAACATTAGTGTATAGGAATGCCAGAGATTTCTGTGCATGCAATTTTACCAAATTCATTGATTAGCTCTAGTAGTTTTCTGGTGGCATCTTTAGGATTCTCTATGTAGACTATCATGTCATCAGCAAACAGTGACAGTTTTACTTCTTCTTTTCCAATTTGCATTCCTTTTATTTCTTTATCTTCTCTGATTGCCGTGGCTAGGACTTCCAAATCTATGTTGAGTAATAGTGGTGAGAGGGGACATCCTTGTCTTGCTCCTGATCTTAGAGGAAATGCTTTCAGTTTTTCACCAGTGAGAATGATGTTTGCTGTGGGTTTGTTGTATATGGTCTTTATTATGTTGAGATAGGTTCCCTCTGTACCCACTTTCTGTAGATTTTTTATCATAAATGGGAGTTGAATTTTCTCAAAGGCTTTTTCTGCATCTATTGAGATGGTCATATCGTTTTTCTTCCTCAATTTGTTAATATGGCTTATCACATTGACTGATTTGTGTATATTGAACAATACTTGCATCCCTGGTATAAATCTCACTTGATCATGGTGTGTGATCCTTTTAATGTGTTGTTGGATTCTGTTTGCTAGTATTTTGTTGAGGAATTTTGCATCCATATTCATCAGTGACATTGGTCTGTAATTTTCTTTTTCTGTAGTATCTTTTTCTGGTTTTGGTATCAGGGTGATGGTTTCCTCATAGAATGAGTTTGGAAGCACCCCTTCCTCAGCAATGTTTTTGAAGTGTTTGAGAAGAATGGGTGTTAGCTCTTCTCTAAATCTTTGGTAGAATTCACCTGTGAAGCCGTCTGGTCCTGGACTTCTGTTTGTTGGAAGATTTTTAATCACAGTTTCAATTTCTTTACTTGTGATTGGTCTGTTCATATTTTCTATTTCTTCCTGGTTCAGTCTTGGAAGGTTATACCTTTCTAAGAATTTGTCCATTTCTTCCAGGTTGTCCATTTTATTGGCATAGAATTGCTTGTAGTAGTCTCTTAGGATGATTTGTATTTCTGCAGTGTCTGTTGTAACTTCTCCTTTTTCATTTCTAATTTTACTGATTTGAGTCCTCTCCCTCTTTTTCTTGATCAGTCTGGCTAATGGTTTATCAATTTTGTTTATCTTCTCAAGAACCACGTTTTAGTTCTTTTGATCTTTACTATTGTTTTCTTTGTTTCTATTTCATTTATTTCTGCTCTGATATTTATATTTCTTTCCTTCTGCTAACTTTGGGTTTTGCTTGTTCTCCTTTCTCTAGTTCCTTTAGGTGTAAAGTTAGATTGTTTATTTGAGATTTTTCTTGTTTCTTGAGGTAGGCTTTTATAGCTATAAACTTTCCTCTTAGAACTCCTTTTGCTACATCTCATGGTTTTGGATCATCATGTTTTCATTGTCCTTGTCTGTAGGTAATTTTTGATTGCCTCTCTGATTTCTTCAGTGATCTCTTGGTTATTTAGTAACATATTGTTTAACATCCATGTGTTTGTGCTCTTCACGTTTTTTTCCCTGTAATTCATTTAGAATCTCATAGCGTTGTGGTCAGAAAAGATGCTGGATATGATTTCAATTTTCTTACATTTACTGAGCCTCGATTTGTGACCCAAGATATGATCTATCCTGGAGAATGTTCCATGCGCATTTGAGAAGAAAGTGTAGTCTGCTGTTTTTTGATAGAATACCCAATAAATATCAATTAAATCTATCTGGTCTATTGTGTCATTGAAAGCTGTGTTTCCATATTTTCTGTTTGGATTATCTGTCCATTGTTGTAAGTGAGATGCTAAATTCCTCCATTATTTTTGTGTTACTGTCGATTTCTTCTTTTATAGCTGTTAGCAGTTGCCTTATGTGTTGTCATACTCCTATGTTGGGTGCATATATATTTATAGTTGTTACATCTTCTTCTTGGATTGATCCCTTGATCATTACATAGTGTCCTTCCTTGCTTCTTGTAGCATTCTTTATTTTAAAGTCTATTTTATCTGATATGAGTATTGTTACTCCAGCTTTCTTTCAATTTCCATTTGCATGGAATATCTTTTTCCATCCCCTCACTTTCAGTCTGTATGTGTCCCTGGGTCTGAAGTTCATCTCTTGTAGACAGGATATATGTGGGTCTTGTTTCTGTATCCATTCAGCAAGCCTGTGTCTTTTGGTGGAAGCATTTAATCCATTCACCTTTAAGGGAATTATCAATATGTATGTTTCTATGACAATTTTCTTAACTCTTTTCAGTTTGTTTTTGTAGATCCTTTTCTTCTCTTGTGTTTCCTACTTAGAGAAGTTCCTTTATCATTTGTTGTAGAGCTGGTTTGGTGATGCTGAATTCTCTTAGCTTTTGCTTGTCTGTAAAGCTTTTGATTTCTCCATCGAATCTGAATGAGATCTTTGCCAGGTAGAGTAATCTTGGTTGTAGGTTCTTCCCTTTCATCACTTTAAGTATATCATGCCACTCCCTTCTGGCTTGTAGAGTTTTTGCTGGGAAATCAGCTGTTACCCTTATGGGAGTACCCTTGTATGTTATTTGTCATTTTTGCCTTAGTGCTGTCAATAATTTTTCTTTGTTTTTAATTTTTGCCAATTTGATTATTGTGTGTCTTGGCATGTTTCTCATTGGTTTTATCCTGTATGGGACTCTCTACACTTCCTGGACTTGGGTGACTATTTCCTTTCCCTCATTAGGGCAGTTTTCATCTATAATCTCTTCAAATATTTTTTTGGCGATCCTTTCTCTCTCTCTCCTCCTTCTGGGACCCTTATAACACAAATGTTGTTGTGTTTAATCTTGTCCCAGAGGTCTTTTAGGCTGTCTTCATTTCTTTTCATTCTTTTTTTTTCTTTATTCTGTTCCACAGCAGTGAATTCCACCATTTTGTCTTCCTGCTCACTTATCCGTTCTTCTGCCTTGGTTATTCTGCTATTGATTCCTTCTAGTGTATTTTTCATTTCAGTTATTGTATTGTTCATCTCTGTTTTTTGGTCTTTAATTCTTCTATGTCTTTGTTAAACATTTCTTTTGTCTTCTCAATCTTTGCCTCCATTCTTTTTCCAAGGTCCTGGATCATCTTCACTATCATTATTGTGATTTTTTTTTTTTTCTTGAAGGTTGCCTATATCCACTTCATTTCATTGTTTTTCTTGGGTTTTATCTTGTTCCTTCATCTGGTACATAGCCCTCTGCCTTTTCATCTTGTCTATCTTCCTGTGAATGTGGTTTTTGTTCCAGAGGCTGCAGGATTGAGGTTCTTCTTCCTTCTGCTCTCTGTTCTCTGGTGGATGAGACTATCTAAGTGGCTTGTGCAAGTTTCCTGATGGGAGGGACTGCTAAACTAATTTTTTTAATTACATAATTATGCTCAAATTTCAAGCAGAAAAGCTAAAACTTACTATACAAATGTCATTCTGTAGGACATGTACCTGCTCTACTCAACATGGGATACTTCTGTCACTCCTGTAAATATCTAATTAAGTCACTTTTCTTGTCTGAAGTTGCTGAGTTGACTAGTTTTTCTTCTATCAAGGTTTAGAAAATCAGACCCTTTAGAAGCACATTGATGGCCCTCTACTAGCAAAATTTTAATGGTGAATTTCCCAGGATTCAAGTAAATTATGAGAGTTCTTAGTGTCTATTTCTTTCATCATCAATACCTACTTTGGTTTCTTTGACAGAGTAACACATGTAAACAGCTGCAAATATCACATGTACAAGATGTTGCACAGATATTATAGCAATGTTGTATGTTACACATATTGCACTTTTCCAGAAACAATATAGATTTGGCCTGAAACAATCACCCAATGAAGATGGAGTGATTTGGGCACCTAAATTTTATGTAAAAAGATGACAAGTGAAGGACAAATTCAGGTAATTGCATTCAACTCACAACTATCTAAAAGGCCATCTAGGCATCCTAAAATCACACAGGAGTGAAGGAGCACAAAGAGATGGGGAGAATACAGTCTCACAGACTGAATAAACTTTAACGTGTTCCTCACACTTTCACCCATTTAACTCCATATCTACCAATGAATTGGAATTATTTTTGTTTAAATGATGAGAAGTGTTAGGCACAGATACAATGCATTTTTTATATATATTTTGGAAACAATTTGACTTTATTTTTCAATAAATTTTTTACACAAGCAATACCTGAAGATATACTTTTGAAAAATTCAGGCAATGTAGAGGCATAGAATCTATTGTTATCTTCTATCTTCTCTTCCTAAAATTCTCATCAGAGATAAAAACTGTTAACCCTTGATAGATTTAAATTTATATATAAGTAATTACACACATCTATAATTTAATAAACATATTTAGAAAAATACTCTTTCAGTTTTGTCTTGAGATTTGTCTCTTTTTTTCCCTCTTAACGGTAAATATTGATTAGAATTGGCTAAGTTGTACTGCAGTAACAAATTAAGTGGCTTAACCAAATAAAAATCTATTTTTAATTTATATTTCAGAGATTGGTAGAGGGGGCCATCTCTGTTCCAGAGTTACTCAGGGACTTTTTCTCTTACTGTACCACCCTTAGTTACTATCATAGAAATGCAACTGGAGAGCTAGAAATGGGCTTTATACTGTCTCAGTCCAGAAGTGATATGTCATTTTTCCTCTGAGCTCATTGGCCAGAAAAAATCATGTGGACTTACCTAACTGCAAAGTGTATTAGAAACAGGAGTAAATGTAATATTTGGAGAGTCCAGTAAGTCCCCTACATATGAACCTTCAAGTTACGAACTTTCAAAGATGCAAACGTGTATCCACATGTCCATTTATGTTAGTTCACATGTCTGGTATACATTGTCACATGTATGCAACCTCTACCAGTGGTTGTGCTTTTGTGTACTTTACTGTGCAGTACTGTGTAGTGTATAGTAGTAAAGTATCTTTATTTCAAGCCCATGATTTCTGGAACAAGTATAAAAGCAGCCATGATGTAGCTGATACAGCTAAGAAGAACCAAGTGATAACAATGGAAACAAAAGTGAAAATAATTGAGAGAGTGGAGCGAGGAAAAAAGATCGTAGCCATTGCTCATTCTTATA
Source organism: Neophocaena asiaeorientalis asiaeorientalis (assembly GCF_003031525.2). Lineage (NCBI taxonomy): Eukaryota > Metazoa > Chordata > Mammalia > Artiodactyla > Phocoenidae > Neophocaena > Neophocaena asiaeorientalis. The sequence continues at coordinate 840,135 of NW_020172268.1, read as the reverse complement.
ACGTGAATCATTTAACCACTGGCATGATTCTAAAGAACAAAATCATGGAACATGTGAAGTCTGCTGTGCCAATTGTATCAACAATAATATTGAAGAAGCGTGGAAAATGATGGAAGAGATGGAGAAACTTCTCAGTGTGTGGATGCAGGATCAGCATCAGCGTCAAGTCCCATTGAGAATAATGCTGGTTCGAGAGAAAGCTAAAAGCCTTTATGAAGACTTGAAGAAACACGGTGAAGAATCAGAGGGCACATCTTTTTATGCCAGCTATGTCTGGTTTCTTCAGTTGATGTCTAGAGCCACACTTCACAATGTAAAATTAAGTGGCAAGTACATATACAGTAGCTGCCCGGGAATATCCTGAAACACTTTGAGAAATTATTGATGAAGGCACTTATTTACAAGAGCAGGTTTTTAATATGGATGAGACAGAACTGTACTGGAAGAGTAAGAGGGAAATGTTGATGCCAGGCTATAAAGCTGGAAAGGATAGGCTAACTCTGTTGTTTGGTGGCATTGCTTCCAGCAATATGAAGCCTCTCTTAGTTTATCATTCAGAGAACCCTAGAGCCCTTAAAAACATAGCCAAGGGCTCTCTTCCTGTTGTGTGGAAGAGTAACCCCAAAACCTTGGTTACACAGGCCATTTTCCAGGACTGGTTTTTCCACCAATTTTTCCTGGAGGTAGAGAAATATTGCTTGGAGAAGGATGTCCCACTCAACATTCTTCTGCTGCTCAACAATGCTCCAGGTAACCCTCCATTCATAGATGACTTTCATCCCAACTTCAAAGTAGTGCACCTACCACCTAATACTATGTAGCTCATCCAACTTATGGAGCAGGGAGTTATAGCAACTTTCAAGAAATATTACTCACATCATACTTTTTGTCAGACAGTAAAGGCAAGTGATGAATCAAGAACAACCTTGCAACAATTTTGGAAGGACTATATCATCTACAAGGCCATAAAATACGTTGACTTTGCCTAGCATGAGGCTATGGCCATCACCATGAATTGGACTTGGAAGAATCTTTGCCCACAGTTTGTTCATGATTTCCATGGATTTGAGAAGGTGGGTGATGAGTCCAAAGAGGTCTTAAGCAACTTAGTGACCCTCAGAGAGAAGCTGCAGCTAGGTCTGCAAGAGGATGACTTCATTGAACTCCTTTCTGTACAACACGAGGAGCTTACTAATGAAAATATGATGGAATTGGAGGCCCAGAGAAAAGACAAAGAGAGACAAGGTGAAAAAGAAGTAACTGAATAACCAAAGAGATTCACAATGCAGGAAATAGCAAGGGGATTTTCTTTATTTGAGGAGGCACTTGTTGGTTTTTGAGGCACAGAACCCAAACGTATAGTGAAGGTTGCAATGGCCATTCTGAATACAATCCAGTGCAACCATGTCATCTATGACAAGAAAAGAAGAGCTACTACCTAGACATCTCTGGATCATTTTTTTCAAGATTGTAGATAGAATTGAATCTAGCAAGGAACTGGAACCTGTGACATCAATGTCAGGCATGAGTGAAAATGCAGCTTGCCCTCCATCTCCTATTGCTGAGGGTCCTTCTGCTGTACCATCTCCCACCTCCTCTCCCTTTTCCAGTCAGTAACTCTTCTTGCCTGTTCACTCGATGCCAGTCCCTGTTTACCAGCTGTTGTACCATACTACTGTACTTTTCAAGGTACTGTACTGTAAGATTGAAAATGTTTTCTTTATCTTCTGTGTTTGTTTTTTATGTATTATTTGTGTGAAAAGTATAAACCTATTACAGTAGAGTACTATATAGCCAATTGTGTTAGTTGGATAACTAAGCTAACTTGCTTGGACTTACGAACAAACTGGACTTAAGAACATGTTCTTGGAATGGAACTTGTTCATATGTAGGGAACTTACTGTATTATTATCTCTGACAATATCTTATAGCTATTTCAATATCAGTATATCATATATAATAACTGCAGAGTAATCCATAGACTGATTGTAATATAATTCAGTAGACCATCCTTATGCATAGAGACTAGAGTCATTCTTACACGGTTGCAGTGAGCATCTTTGCATATATATCTTTGTTTATTTTTAATTCAGATATAGTTTATTTACAATATTATATTAACTTCATGTGTACAACAAAGTGAATCAATATTTTTATAAATTATACTATATTTAAAGTTATTAAAAAATATTGGTATATTCCCTGTGCTGTACAATATATGGTTTTAGCTTATTTATTTTATACATAGTAGTTTGTACTGCTTAATCACCTATCCTTATCTTGCACTTTGCCCCCTTTCCTTTCCTCACTGGTAACCATTATTTTGTTCTCTGTATCTGTGAGTCTGTTTCTTTTTTGTTATATTCACTAGTTTTTTTGTTTTTTTTTTTATGTTTTAGATAAACACATATAACTGATAAACACATATCCACATATAAGTGATATCATATAGTATTTGTCTTCCTCTGTCTGAATTATTTCACTAAGCATAATACCCTTCAAGTCCAACCACCACTCTTGCAAATGGCAAAATTCCATTCTTTTTTAAGGCTGAGTAGTATTTCATTTTATGTGTATATAAAACACATCTTCTGTATCCATTCTTCTATTGATGGACCCTTAGATTGTTTCCATATCTTAGCTATAGTAAATAATGTTGCTATGAACATTGAGGTATATATATATATCTTTTTGAATTAATGCTTTTGTTTTCTTTGGGCATATAATCAGGAGTGGAACTGCTGGATCATATGATAGTTCTATTTTTAGTTTTTTGAGCAATGTCCATAATGTTTCCAGTGGTGGCTGCACCAATTAACATCCCCACCAAGAGTGTAGTATGGTTCAATTTTCTCTGCATTCTTGCCAACATTTGTTATTTTTGGTGTTTTTGATGATAGCTATTCTGACTGGTGTGAGGTGATACGTCATTGTGGTTTTAATTTGCATTTCTCTGATGATTAGCAACGGTGAGCATGTTTTCATGTGTCTGTTGACCATCTGTACGTCTTCTTTGAAAAAAATATTTATTCAGGTCTCCTGCTGATTTTTTAAATCATATTGTTTATTTTTTGATGTTGAGCTGTATGAGCTGTTTATATATTTTGGATATTAAACACATAAATATTGGAGAGTGTGAAGAAAGGGGAACCCTCTTGCACTGTTGGTGGAAATGCAAACTGATGCAGTCAGTATGCAGAAGGGTATGGAGTTTCCTTAAAAAACTGAAAATAGAACTACCATATGACCCAGCAATCCCACACCTGGGCATATACCCTGAGAAAATGCTGTGGTCCGGTGTCTAAGACCCTGTGCTCCCAATGCAGCAGGTCCAGGTTCAGTCCCTGGTCAGGGAACTAGATCTTACATGCCACAACTAAGAGTTCACATGCCACAACTAAAGATCTCACACACAGCAACTAAAATTCCCACATGCCACAATTAAAAGATCCTGCATGCCACAACGAAGATCTCATGTGCCAGAGCTAAGACCCAATACAACCAAATAAATACATATTTTTAAAAAAGCACACATGCACTCCAATGTTCATTGCAGCACTACTTACAATAGTCAGGACATGGAAGCAACCTAAGTGTCTATCAACAGATGAATGGGTAAAGAAGATGTGGTACATATATACAGTGGAATATTACTCAGCCATAAAAAGGAACAAAACTTGGTCATTTGTAGAGATATAGGTAGATCTAGAGCTTGCCATACAGAGTGAAGTCAGAAAGAGAAAAACAAATATATATTAACGCATATATGTGGAATCTAGAAAATTGTTACAGATGAACCTTTCTTCAGGGCATGAATAGAGACACAGACACAGAGAATGAACATGTGGACACAGGTAGGCAAGAGGGGGTCAGATGAATTGGGAGATTGGGACTGACATATATATACTACCATGTGTAAAACAGATAGCTAGTGAGAACCTGCTGTATAGCACAAGGAACTCAGCTCAGGGCTCTCTGGTGACCTAGATGGGTGGGATGGGGGTGTGGGAAGGAGGTCCAAGAGGGATGGTATATATGTATACATATAGCTGATTCACTTTTTTGTAAAGCAGAAACAAACACAACATTGTAAAACAACTATAACCTAATCAAAAATTAAAAAACAAAAACCTTATCAGTCATATAATTTGTAAATATTTTATCCCATTCAGTAGTTTTTATTTTCATTTTGTCAATGGTATCCTTTTCTGTGCAAAAGATTGAAGTTATATTAGGTCCCATTTGCTTATATTTGTTTTTATATTCTTTGCTTTGAGAGACAGAGCAAAAATAAATATTGCCACAATTTACATCAAAGAGTGTTCTGCCTATGTTTTCTTCAAGAGGTTTTATGGTATCTGTTCTTACATTTAGGTTTCTAATATATTTTGAGTTTATTTTTTACATGGTATGAGAAAATGTCCTAATTACGTGTTTTTAGAAAGTATTCTAATTTCATTTTCTTTTTTTTACATATGTAGTTGTCCAGTTTTTCCAGCACCACTTATTGAATAGACTGCCTTTTCTCTTTTGTACAGTCTTGCCTCCTTTGCTGTTGATTAATTGACCATAAAAGCATGGGCTTATTTCTGGGCTCTCTATTTTGTTCCATTGATCTATGTGTCTGTATTTGTGCCAGCACTATACACTGCACTGATTTGATTGCTGTAGCTTTGTAGTATAGTCTGAAGTCAGGTAGCCTGATACCTCCAGCTCTGTTCTTTCTCAAGATTATTTAGGCTATTTTGTGTCTTTTGTGTTTCCATACAAATTTTGAAATTATTTGTTCTAGTTCTTTGAAAAATGTCATTGGTGTTTTGGAGGAATTGCACTGAATATGAAGATTGCCTTGGGCTATATAGTCATTTTAACAATATTAATTCTTCCAATCCAGGAATGTTATATTTTTCCATCTGTTTGTGTCATCTTCAACTGCTTTCATCAGTGTCATAGTTTTCTGACTACACATATTTTGCATCATTATGTAGGTTATTTCTAGGTATTTTATTCTTTTTCTTGCAATTGTAAATGGAATTGTTTCCTTAATTTATCTTTCTGATAATTTGTTCTTAGTGTATAGAAATGCAACATATTTCTGTAATTTAGTATCCTTCAACTTTACCAAGTTCATTGATGAGCTCTGGTAGTTTTATGATGGCATCTTTCAGATTTTCTCTGTATAGTATCCTGTCATTTGCAAATAATGACCATTTAATATTTTCCTTTCCAACTTGGATTCCTTTTATTTCTTTTTGCCTGTCTGATTGCTGTGGCTAGGACTTCCAACACTGTGTTGAATAAAAATGGCAAGAATGGGAATCCTTGTCTTGTTTCTTATTTTAGAGGAAATGTTTTCAACTTTTCAACATTGAGAATGATGTTACCTGTGGGCCTATTATATATGATCTTTATTATTTTGAGGAATCTTCCCTCTATATCTATTTTCTAGAGTGTTTTATCATAAATATATGTTGCATTTTGTCACAAGCTTTTTCTGCATCTATTGAGATGATCATATGCTTTACATTCCTCAATTTGTTAATGTGGTATATCACATCTGGGGAGAAAACCAAATATATATATATATATATATATTCTTGATCTTGTTTAAAGTGTCATTTAAGTCTAGTGTTTCCTTATTGATTTTCTGTATGGAAGATCTGTCCATTGATGTAAGTGGGGTGTTGCAGTACCCTACTATTGTTGTGTTACTGTGAGTTTCACCCTTTATGTCTGTAATATTTGCTTTATGTATTTATCTGTTCCTATGTTGGGTACATATATATTTATAATTGTTATATCTTCTTCTTCGATTGATCCCTTAATCATTATGTAATATCCTTCTTTGTCTCTTATAACAGTCTTTTTTTTAAAGACTATTTTGTCTGATATAAATATTTTTACACCAGTTTTCCTTTGATTTCCATTTGCACAGAATACCTTTCTCCATCTCCTCCCTTTCAGTCTGCATGTGTCTTTAGGTCTGAAGTAATTGTATTATAGGCAGCATATAAACAGGTCTTGTTTCTATATCCATTCAGCCACTCTATATCTTTTGTTTGGCTCATTAGTCCACTTACGTAAAAAGGAATTGTTGATATTTATATTCTTGTTGCTATTTTATAAATTGTTTTTGGTTCCTTTTGTAATTCTTTTTTATTATTTTCTTCTTTTGTTCTCTTTCCTTGAGGTTTGATGACTGTCTTTAGTGTTATATCTAGACCTCCTTCTCTTTTTTTGTGTGTGTAACTATTACAGAGTTTTGGTTTGTGGTTACCATGAGGTTTATATATATCTATATCCATATTCTCTATATCGATATACCAATATCCATATATATATGTACATCATTGCTTTAAGTTGCTGATTTTTTAATTTCAAATGCATTTTAACATTCCTACATTTGTACTCTCATCCCCTCATGACTACTCTTTTCACAATCATATTATATATCTAAATGTTTTATGTATCTCTAAACTTCTTATTATTGATAAAGATAATTGTACTGCTTTTGTCTTTTTTCATATTTATAACCCTTTATTAATCCAGTATATATATATATATATATTTTTAGTTTCTGCTTTATAAAAAAGTGACTCAGTTATACATATACATATGTTCCCATATTGCTTCCCCCTTGCATCTCCCTCACTCCCACCCTCTCTATCCCACTGCTCTAGGTGGTCACAAACCACCGAGCTGATCTCCCTGTGCTATGTGGCTGCTTCCCACTAGCTGTCTATTTTATGTTTGGTAGTGTATATATGTCCATGCCAATCTCTCACTTCGTCACAGCTTACCTTTCCCCCTCCCCATATCCTCAAGTCCATTCTCTAGTAGGTCTGTGTCTTTATTCCCATCTTACCCCTAGGTTCCGCATGATTTTTTTTTTCCCTTAGATTCCATATATATGTGTTAGCATACAGTATTTGTCCTTCTCTTTCTGACTTACTTCACTCTGTATGACACACTCTAGGTCCATCGACCTCACTACAAATTACTCAATGTCATTTCTTTTCATGGCTGAGTAATATTCCATTGTATATATGTGCCATATCTTCTTTATCCATTTATCCTATGATGGACACTTAGGTTGCTTCCATGTCCTGGCTATTGTAAACAGAGCTGCAATGAACATTTTGGTACATGACTATTTTTGAATTATGGTTTCCTCAGGGTATATGCCCAGAAATAGGATTGTTTGGTCATATCATAGTTCTATTTTTAGCTATTTTAAGGAACATCCAGACTGTTCTCCATAGTGGCTGTAACAATTTACATTCCCACCAACAGTGCGAGAAAGTTCCCTTTTCTCCACACCCTCTCCAGCATTTATTGTTTCTAGATTTTTTGAGGATGGCTATTCTGACTGGTGTGAGATGATATCTCATTGTAGTTTTGATTTGCATTTCTATAATGATTAATGATGCTGAGCATTCTTTCATGTGTTTGTTGGCAATCTGTATATCTTCTTTGGAGAAATATCTATTTAGATCTTCTGCCCATTTTGGATTGGGTTGTTTGTTTTTTTGTTATTGAGCTGCATGGGCTGCTTGTAAATTTTGGAGATCAATCTTTTGTCAGTTGCTTCATTTGCAAATATTTTCTCCCATTCTGAGGGTTGTCTTTTGGTCTTGTTTATGGTTTCCTTTGCTGTGCAAAAGTGTTTAAGTTTCATTAGGTCCCATTTATTTATTTCCATTCCTCTAGATGGTGAGTCAAAAAGGATCTTGCTGTGATTTATGTCATAGAGTGTTCTGACTATGTTTTCCTCTAAGAGTTTGATAGTTTCTGGCATTACATTTAGGTCTTTAATCCATTTTGAGCTTATTTTTGTGTATGGTGTTAGGGAGTGTCCTAATCTCATACTTTTACATGTACCTGTCCAGTTTCCCAAGCACCACTTATTGAAGAGGCTGTCCTTTCTCCATTGTACATTCCTGCCTCCTTTATCAAAGATAAGTTGACCATACGTGCGTGGGTTTATCTCTGGGCTTTCTATCCTGTTCCATTGATCTATCTTTATCTTTTTGTGCCAGTACCATACTGTCCTGATTACTGTAGCTTTGTAATATAGTCTGAAGTCAGGGAGCCTGATTCCTTCAGCTCCATTTTTCATTCTCAAGATTGCTTTGCCTACTTGGGGTCTTTTGTGTTTCCATACAAATTGTAGAATGTTTTGTTCTAGTTCTGTGAAAAATGCCAGTGGCAGTTTGATAGGGATTGCATTGAATCTGTAGATTGCTTTGGGTAGTAGAGTCATTTTCACAATGTTGATTCTTCCAATCCAAGAACACGGTATATCTCTCCATCTATTTGTATCATCTTTAATTTCTTTCATCGGTGTCATAATTTTCTGCATACAGGTCTTTTGTCTCCTTAGGTAGGTTTATTCCTAGATATTTTATTCTTTGTGTTGCAATGGTAAATGGGAGTGTTTTCTTGATTTCACTTTCAGATTTTTCATCATTAGTGTATAGAAATGCCAGAGATTTCTGTGCATTAATTTCGTATCCTGCTACTTTACCAAATTCATTGATTAGCTCTAGTAGTTTTCTGGTAGCATCTGTAGGATTCTCTATGTATAATATCATGTCATCTGCAAACAGTGACAGCTTTACTTCTTCTTTTCCAATTTGGATTCATTTTATTTCGTTTTCTTCTCTGATTGCTGTGGCTAAAACTTCCAAAACTATGTTGAATAAGAGTGGTGAGAGTGGGCAACCTTGTCTTGTTCCTTATCTTAGTGGAAATGGTTTCAGTTTTTCACCATTGAGGACGATGTTGGCTGTGGGTTTGCCGTATATGACCTTTATTATTTTGAAGAAAGTTCCCTCTATGTCTACTTTCTGCAGGGTTTTTTTTATCATAAACGGGTGATGAATATTGTCTACAGCTTTGTCTGCATCTATTGAGATGATCATATGTTTTTTCTCCTTCAATTTGTTAATATGGTGTATCACATTGATTGATTTGCATATATTGAGGAATCTTTGCATTCCTGGAATAAACCCCACTTGATCATGGTGTATGATCCTTTTAATGTGCTGTTGGATTGTTTGCTAGTGTTCTGTTGAGGATTTTTGCATCTATGTTCATCAGTGATATTGGCCTGTTGTTTTCTTTCTTTGTGACATCCTTGTCTGGTTTCGGTATCAGGATGATGGTGGCTTTGTAGAATGAGTTTGGGAGTGTTCCTTCCTCTGCTATATTTTGGAAGAGTTTGAGAAGGATAGGTGTTAGCTCTTCTCTAAATATTTGATAGAATTAGCCTGTGAAGCCATCTGGTCCTGGGCTTTTATTTGTTGGAGGATTTTTAAACACAATTTCAATTTCAGTGCTTGTGATTTTTCTGTTCATATTTTCTATTTCTTCCTGATTCAGTCTTGGCAGGTTGTGCATTTCTAAGAATTTGTCCATTTCTTCCAGGTTGTCCATTTTATTGGCATAGCATTGCTTGTACTAATCTCTAATGATCTTCTGTATTTCTGCAGTGTCAGTTGTTATTTCTCCTTTTTCATTTCTAATTCTAACGATTTGAGTCTTCTCCGTTTTTTTCTTGATGAATCTGGGTAATGGTTTATCAATTGTGTTTATCTTCTCAAAGAACCAGCTTTTATTATCCTTGACTTTTGTTATTGTTTCCTTTCTTTCTTTTTCATTTATTTCTGATACGATCTTTATGATTTCTTTCCTTTTGCTAACTTTGGGTGTTTATTCTTCTTCTTTCTCTAATTGCTTTAAGTGCAAGGTTAGGTTGTTTATTTGAGATGTTTTCTGTTTCTTAAGGTAGGATTGTATTGCTATAAACTTCCCTCTTAGAACTGCTTTTGCTGCGTCCTTTAGCTTTTGTGTTGTCCTCTCTCCATTGTCATTTCTTTCTAGGTATTTTTTGATTTCCTCTTTGATTCTTCAGTGATCAATTCATTATTAAGTAGTGTACTGTATAGCCTCCATATGTATGTATGTTCTACAGATCTTTTCCTGTAATTGATATCTAGTCTTATAGCATTGTGGTCAGAAAGGATACTTGATACAATTTCAATTTTCCTAAATTTACCAAGGCTTGATTTTTGACCCAAGATATGATATATCTTAGAGAATGTTCAATGAGCACTTGAGAAAAATGTGTATTCTGTTTTCTTTGGTTAGAATGTCCTACAAATATCAATTAAGCCCATCTTCTTTAATGTGTCATTTAAAACTTGTGTTTCCTTATTTATTTTCATTTGGGATGATCTGTCCATCCCTGAAAGTGGGGTTTTAAAGTCCCCTACTATCAATGTGTTACTGTCAATTTCCCTTTTTATAGCTGTTAGGATGTGCCTTATGTATTGAGGTGCTCCTATGTTGGGTGCATAAATATTTACAATTGTTATATCTTCTTCTTGGATCGATCCCTTGATCACTATGTAGTGTACTTTTTTGACTCTTGTAATAGTCTTTATTTTAAAGTCTATTTTGTCTGATATGAGAATTGCTACTCCAGGTTTCTTTTGGTTTCTATTTGCATGGAATATCTTTTTCCATCCCCTCACTTTCTGTCTGTATGTGTCCCTAGGTCTGAAGTCAGTTTCTTGTAGATAGCATATATATATAGGCCTTGTTTTTTTTTTTTGTTGTTGTTGTTTGTTTGTTTCCATATGTGGGCCTCTCACTATTGAGGCCTCTCCTGTTGTGGAGCACAGGGTTTGGACGTGCAGGCTCAGTGGCCATGTCTCACAGGCATAGCCACTCTGTGGCATGTGGGATATTCCCAGACCAGAGCACGAACCCGTGTCCCGTGCATTGGCAGGCAGACTCTCAACCACTTCGCAACCAGGGAAGCCCTGGGTCTTGTTTTCGTATCCATTCATCGAGTCTGTGTCTTTTGGTGGGAGCATTTAATCCATTTACATTTAAGGTAATTATCAATATGTATGTTCCTATTCCCGTTTGCTTAATTGTTTTGGGTTTTTTATTGTAGGTCTTTTCCTTCTCTTCTGTTTCTTGCCTCGAGAAGTTCCTTTAGCATTTGTTGTAAAGCTGGTTTGGTGGTGCTGAACTCTCTCAGCTTTTGCATGTCTGTAAATATTTTAATTTCTCCTTCACATCTTAAAGAGATCCTTGCTGGGTTGAATTATCTTGGTTGTAGGTTTTTCTCCTTCATCACTTTAAATATGTCCTGCCAGTCCCTTCTGACTTGCAGAGTTTCTGCTGAAAGATCAGCTGTTAACCTTATGGGGATTCCCTTGTGTGTTATTTGTTGTTTTCCCTTGCTGCTTTTAATATGTTTTCTCTGTATTTAATTTTTGACAGTTTGATTAATATATGTTTTGGCATGTTTCTCCTTGGATTTATCCTGTATGGGACTCTCTGTGCTTCCTGGACTTGATTAACTATTTCCTTTCCCATATTAGGGAAGTTTTCAACTATAATCTCTTCAAATATTTTGTCAGTCCCTTTCTTTTTTTCTTCTTCTTCTGGGACTGCTATAATTCGAATGTTGGTGTTTTTAATGTTGTCCCAGGGGTCTCTGAGAGTGTCCTCAGTTCTTTTCATTCTTTTATCTTTATTCTGCTCTGCAGTAGTTATTTCCATTATTTTAACTTCCAGGTCAGTTATCCGTTCTTCTACCTCAGTTATTCTGCTATTGATCCCTTCTAGAGTATTTTTAATTTCATTTATTGTGTTGTTCATCATTGCTTGTTTCCTCTTTAGTTCTTTTAGGTCCTTGTTAAATGTTTCTTGCATTTTCTCTATTCTATTTCCAAGATTTTGGATCATCTTCACTATCATTATTCTGAATTATTTTTCAAGTAGACTGCCTATTTTCTCTTCATTTGTTAGTTCTGGTAGGTTTTTATCTTGCTCTTTCAACTGCTGTGTGTTTTTCTGTCCTCTCATTTTGCTTATCTTACTGTGTATGTGGTCTCCTTTTTGCAGGCTGCTGGTTCATAGTTCCTCTTGTTTTTGGTGTCTATCCCCAGTGGCTAAAGTTAGTTCAGTGGTTTGTGGAGGCTTCCAGGTGGAGGGGACTAGTGCCCGTGTTGTGGTGGATGAGGCTGGATCTTGTCTTTCTGGTGGGCAGGTCCACGTCTGGTGGTGTGTTTTTTGTGGTGTCTGTGGCCTTATTATGATTTTAGGCAGCCTCTCTGCTAATAGGTGGATTTGTGTTCCTATCTTGCTAGTTGTTTGGCATAGGGTGTCCAGCACTGTATCTTGCTGGTCGTTGGGTGAAGCTTGGTGTTGGTGTTGAGATGGAGATCCCTGTGAGATTTTCGCTGTTTTATATTACATGGAGCTGGGAGCTCTCTTGCAGACCAGTGTCCTGAACTTGGCTCTCCCACCTCAGAAGCACAGCACTGACTCCTTGCTGCAGCATCAAGAGCCTTTCATCCACACGGCTCAGAATAAAAGGGAGAAAAAGTAGAAAGAAAGAAAGAAAGAAAGAGGATAAAATAAAGATAAAATAAAATAAAGTTACTAAAATAAAAAATAATTATTAAGAAATAAAGATTTTTTAAGTAAGAAAAAGAAAACGGATGGAGAGAACCCTAGGATAAATGGCGAAAGCAAACTATACAGATAACATCTCACACAGAAGCATACATGTACACACTCACAAAAAGAGGAAAAGGGGAAAAAATAATAAATCTTGCTCTCAAAGTCCACCTCCTCAATTTGGGATGATTCATTGTCTATTCAGGTATTCCGCAGATGCAGGGTACATCAGGTTGACTGTGGAGATTTAATCCACTGCTCCTGAGGCTGCTGGGAGTGGTTTCCCTTTCCCTTCTTTGTTATCACAGCTGCTGGGTTCAGCTTTGGATTTGGCCCCACCTCTGCGTATAGGTCTCCGGAGGGCATCTTTTCTTCGCTCAGACAGAACGGGGTTAAAGGAGCAGCTGGTTCTGGGGCTCTGACTCATTCAGGCCAGGGGGAGGGAGGGGCACAGAGTGCAGGGCGAGCCTGTGGCAGCTGAGGCCGGTGTGACGTTGCAGCAGTGAGCCATGCCATGCGTTCTCCTGGGGAAGTTGTCCCTGGATCCCGGGACCTGGCAGTTTTGGGCTCCACAGACTCCCGGGAGGGAGGGTGTGGATGGTGACCTGTACTTGAACACAGGCTTCTTGGTGGCTGCCTCAGCAGCCTTAGCATCCCATGCCTGTCTCTGGGATCTGCGCTCTTAGCCACGGCTCACGCCTGTCTCTGGAGCTCCTTTAAGCAGTGCTCTTAATCCCCTCTCTTCGCGCACCAGGAAACAAAGAGGGAAGAAAAAGTCTCTTGCCTCTTTGACAGGTTCAGACTTTTCCCTGGACTCCCTCCTAGCTAGCCATGGTGCACTAACCCCTTCAAGCTGTGTTCGTTCCACCAGTCCTCTCCCTGAACTCCGACCAAAGCCTGAGCCTCAGCTCCCAGCCCCCGCCTGCCCTGGCAGGTGAGCAGACGAGCCTCTCGGGCTGGTGAGTACTGGTCAGCACCGATCCTCTGTGTGGGAATCTCTCCACTTTGCCCTCCGTACCCTTGTTGCTGTACTCTTCTCCTTGGTTCCGAAGCTGCCCCCCTCCACCATCCACAGTCTCCGTCCATGAAGGCACTTCCTAGTGTGTGGAAACCTTTCCTCCTTCACAGCTCCCTCCCACTCGTGCATGTCCCGTCCCTATTCTTTTGTCTCTGTTTTCTTCTTTATTCTTTTGCCCTATCCAGGTACGTGGGGAGTTTCTTGCCTTTTGGGAGGTCTGAGGTCTTCTGCCAGCGTTCAGTGGGTGTTCTGTAGGAGTTATTCCACGTGTAGATGTATTTCTGATTTATCTTTGGGAAAGAAGGTGATCTCCATGTCTTACTCTTCCGCCATCTTTCTAGTTCTACTGCTTTTGTCTTTTAACCTTTCTACTAGTTTTGTAGCATGTATAATTTACTGTATAATTTATATATTATAAATTATAAAAACATGTATAATTTATATATTTTCCTTTACTGATGAAATTCTTCCTTTCACAACTTTCATATTTTTAGCTGTGGCTTTTTATTTTTTGCTTTGATAAGTCCCTTTCGCATTTCTTATAATGTTGTTTGGTGGTGCTGAAGCCTTTTAGCTTTTGCCTATCTGTAATACTTTTGTGTGTGTTTTTTTAAACATCTTTATTGGATTATAATTGCTTTACAATGTTGCATTAGTTTCTGCTGTATAACAAAATGAATCAGCTATATGTATGCATATATCCCCATATCCCCTCCTTCTTGCACCTCCCTGCCACCCTGCCTATCTCACCCCTTTAGTGTGGTCACAAAGCACTGAGCTGATCTCCCTGTGCTATGCAGCTGCTTCCCACTAGTTTTCTATTTTACATTTGGTAGTCTATCTATGTCAGTGCTACTCTCTTACTTTGTCCCAGCTTACCACGCCCCCTCCCTGTGTCCTCAAGTCCATTCTCTATGTCTGCATCTTTACTCCTGTCCTGCTGCTAGGTTCATTGGAACCATTGTTTTTTAGATTCCATACATATATGTTAGGATACAGTATTTGTTTTTCTCTTTCTGACTTCCTTCACTCTGTATGACGGACTCTAGGTCCATCCACCTCACTACCATAACTCAGTTTCATTTATTTTTAGGGCTGAGTGATATTCCATTGTATGTATGTGCCACTGTAATACTTTTTTTTTTTTTTTTCGCTACGTGGGCCTCTCACTGTTGTGGCCTCTCCCGTTGTGGAACACAGGCTCCAAACGTGCAGGCTCAACAGCCTTGGCTCATGGGCTTAGCCGCTCCACGGCATGTGAGATCTTCCTGGACTGGGGCACAAACCCATTTCTCCTGCATCGGCAGGTGGACTCAACCACTGTGCTACCAGGGAAGTCCCTGCCATTTTTTTTTTTTTTTTGTAATACTTTTGATCTCTCTATCATATCTGAATGGGAGCTTTGCCAGGTAGAGTATTCTTGGTTGTACGTTTTTCCCTTTCATCACTCTAAATATATCATTCCACTACCTTCTGACCTGTAGAGTTTCTGCTGAAAAGTCAGCTAATAACCTTATGGGACTTTCCTTATATGTACCTTGTTGCTTTTTTCCTTGCTGTTTTTAACATTATCTCTTTAGCTTTAATTTTTTGTCAATTAAATTACAATATAATCTTTGGATTAATCCTATTTGATATGCTCTGTGCTTCTTGGACTTGGATGTAAGTTTCTTTTCCCAGGTTATGGAGATTTTCATAAATTATGCCTTCAAATATCTTCTCAGCCCCTCTGTGTCTCTTTTATCTTTCTGGGACCCCTATAATGCCAATATTAACACATTCAATGTTGTTCCAGAGGTCTCTTAAACTGTCTTCATTTCTTTCTGTTCTTTTTTTTTCTTTTCAGCATCAGTGATTTCCATTACTTTATCTTCTAGCTCACTGATCCACTTCTCTGTATCATTTACTTTACTTTTTATTCCTTCTAGTGTATTTTTCATTTCAGTTATTGTATTTTTTCATCTCTTTGTTGTTCTTTACATTTTCTAACTCTGTTAAAATTGTCTAACTTCTCACTCTGTGCATCCATTCTTCTCCTGAGTTCTTTAATCGCCTGTATGATCATTACCCTGAACTCTTTCTTGGGTAGATTGAATATCTCCACTTCAATTAGTTCTTCTTCTGGGGTTTTATCTTGTTCCTTCATTTGGAACATACTTCTCTGTTGCCTCATTTTGCCTAACTTGCCTTCTATTTCTATGTATCTGGTAGGTTGGTTACATTTCCTGGCCTTAGAAAAATGACCTTTTGTAGGAGATGTCCTATGCATCACAGAGGCACACTCCCCTCCTGTCAACACAGCTGTATGCACTAGGGGTGTCCCCTGTGTAAGCTGCATGGGTCTTACTATTATGGCAACTTACTACTGTTGTGGTCTGGGCTTGGTTAACCCCTAGTCCAGTTGGATGCCAGGTCCTGCCTTGTGCAGAGGCTGCTAGCCTCTGGTTGAGGCAGCCAGGTCATGTGTCAACTAGCTGCAGAAACCTGGGTGGGGCACGCAGGGGGCTGGGGTTACTGCTGGCTCACTTTTGGGCAGAATCAGAGTCCAGGAGACTCCTGGGCTTGTGTCCACCCACTGGCAGGTGAAGCCAGATCCTGGGGCTATTGTCAGACCACTGGTGACCAGCGCTGTGTCCTAGGGTCTGGCTACAGGACTCAGGGGTCCAAGAGCTGTGTCAGACCACTGATGAATGGGGCTGGTTCCAGACACAGCTGGCTGAAGTGTCATGGGTGTCCTGAAGATTTTGTTAGCTTGTTATTGGGTAGGGCCAGTGCCAGCCAGTCCCAGAGAAATTATTGACCTACTGGTAGGTGGGTTGGGTCCATTGGCTGTGGGACTATGTTTGTACTGTACTGGTGTCTACCTGCTGCTGGATGAGCCTGGTCCTAAGGCTAGACCAGACTGTCTGGTAAGTGAGGCCAGGGTCCAGCAGGTGCCAGACCAGATGCTGGCCTGTTGATCAGTGGGCTGGTTCCACAGGCTATGGGGCTGTGGTTGTCCTGTGATTGGTGTCCATTTGCTGGTGGGTCAGGCTGGTCCCAGACTAGAGCAGGCCCACTGGTGAACAGGGCCAGGGATTCTTGGGCTGGTATCTTCCCACTAGTGGGTGGATCTGGGTGTTGGGGTCTCTGACTGCAGGGACCGAGGGGTCCTGAATCTAGTGTCTGTGCACTAGTGTGTGGGATCAAGTTATGTGCCCTCTTGTGGGCAGGGTCATGTCCAGGGGAAGCTGTGGGCTCAAGAGGTTCTTAAGGCAGTCTTTCTGCTGGTGAGTGGGGCTGTTTCATCTCCAAGTTGGTTGCTTAGCCTGAGACATCCCAGTACTGGTGCCTAAAGTTTATTGGGTGGGGGCAGAGCTGGGTCCTGTGGCTAACAAGTCGGAGGGAGTATTTCAAAATGGTGCTTGCCAGCAGCAGTGTCCACATGTTACAATGAGCTCCCAAAAGTGACTTCTGCCAGTGTCTATGTCACCAGGGTGAGCTGCAGTTTCCTTCTGCTTCTCCTGAAGACTCTCCAGATCAGCAGGTAGGTCCAAACCAAGCTCCCTTCAAATTGCTGATTCTGCCCTGGTTCCTGGAGCATGTGAGATTTTGTATGTATCCTTTAAGATTGGAATCTTTGCTTTCCCCAGCCCTCTGGTACTCCTGAAAATAAGCCCCACGGGCCTTCAAAGTCACAACTTCTCAGGGCTTATCTTCCTGGTGCAGGAACCCTGGGCTGGGGAGCCTGATGTGTGTCTCAGACTCCTTGCTTCTTTGGCAGAACCTCTACAATTATAATTATTCTCCTGTTTTTGTGTCCCCCACCTGGGGGTATGGAATTTGACTATATCACCACTCCTCCACTTCTTCCAGTAATATTTATATTGAAAAGAAAAATCTACATATAAGTGGACCTGTACAGTTCAAAACCATGATGCTCAGAAGTCAACTGTATTTCCTTTCTCTTAGGAGAAATGCCTGGGAAGTAAGGTTCTCTCTCTCTTACAATATGTGCTTTTGGTGGCAACCTTGAAAATGATTGAAGACTAAGTGAATACACAGAATGAGGCATTGCTGAGACAAATTCACAGAGAAACAGAGTTAGAGTCCTGACTATATGAGGTCTGAAGATTCTCCACTTCTAGATGTGTTACATAATTATGTAATATTCCTCACAACTTAAGCCCATTTTAAATAAGTTTGTATAACTTGTATTTAAAAATCTTTCTGGAGGTTCAGAGAAAGTATGCTGGTTGATAAAATGTATATTATATCAGAAAGATTTTTTAACACAAGTTACAGAACCTGATATAATAATACAGTATTTTGTTTCTAAGAGTTTATCTCCAACTTTACAGAGCACAAAGAGATGTTTGATTAAATGCAAACACATTTTATCAACCAACATAATTTCTCTGAACCTTCAGGCTTTTACCAGCCTTTTACAGTTTATTATTTCCTTCCCACCAAATCATATCCATTGCCCCTGATATTTAAAATTCTTCATTTATGGGAAAAATTTCCATACCAATGTATTAATCCCACTTTGGATATTCTAAAAATACCAGAATATACTCATATTCCAAAAGACAATTCTTTCACAATTACATATAGCTGTCAGCAGTTATGTATTTATTTATCAGTGTTTTTAATCTGTGCTGGTGTTTCCTCTTCCACTACATTGTAAGCTCCAGTGAAAAGTTAGGCTTGAGGTTTCCTTTTCATTTCCCATGGCACCTAACACCAGACTCTAAGTGCAAGGGTTTTTTAATCAATTTCTCCTGATGATAGATGATATAAAACATTCCTCTAGTTACCTAGGTGAATTGGTTATGAAGTTCTTTGGTTTTCTGCTTCATAGTTTCAATTCACTCATTATCATAAAATCTGAATGAAACAGGTGTGACTGTTTGTCATAAATTTATGTCTCAATTCAATTTTATATCACATGTATTTTTGCTGTTATAACTCCAATTCCTGCTCAGGCTGGTCCAGTTTCATTTTTGTGTCCTTGGGACTGATGTCTCTCCTGAAAGACAGTTCAGCTTTGCTATCCAATTTGAGACCATCATCTTCTGACATAATGCTGTCCTATGAAAGCTCACCTTGTCCCTTTGGGGCCACATCCTGTTAATCATCACCAACCTAATAACAGTGATGTTAATACTGCAGCTGTAATACTCTCATCTCCCTCTGCAGGTCTTCTGGGCTGCTCAGATGGCTAATGTTTTGTTAAAACTTTTTTACTTATTATGTGTGACAGAGCCTGATTAGCCTCTGAATTACTCCATGCCTATTTTTAGTCTGCCATGCTTCTATCCTTCACAGACAGTTTAATCCCAAAGTATTAATTTGTCTCTATATAATGCTGACTTGTCTTTCTACAGGTATCCTAAATCTTCCTGTTTTCACTCAAGGTCCATCCACACTGCTTTAACTTGTATTCCTTGCTCACTCCTTTCAATGAGTCACCTCTCTCAGGAGGGAGACAACTCCTTGTTTGGAAGCCATGAGAAATATTAAGGCCCATCACTAAACTATTCTCAACGCATCCAAGAAAATATGTGAGATTTTAAATATCTGTAATCAACAAGGACACTATAATCATCTAACCTTACCATTCTGTAAGAGACTTGAGATGATTTTTCTGTACTTTAATGCTCATAAATCATGTTGTAGAGGAAAACTAACATACCTGCAGCCAACTGAAACCAAAGCAAGATCGTTTGAAATGAACAGCCTTTGGAATAAACTGACAATAACAAAGAAACAAAATGAGTGGTCCAAATACTCAGTGCTGTGTGTGGAAAGAAAGAAAACAGAGGGACATGGTGGTTATAGAGCTAGTAGAAAGCATCAACAGAGAGTTCAGACCAGTGTATGCTTCGAATAAGAGCTAGGATACTGAAAAGAAACAAACAGTGACGAATGTAATCAGGATGGGGAGAACATTATAAGATAGCAATTTGAGAATATAATTAAAATGTCATGAGCTTGGTTTGAGAAAGAAAATGAAAGAAGATAACCAGTTGAATAGAGGCGTAGAGTAAAAGTTACATATGTTTTTCAGTTGCACTGAATTTCAATTTGAGAGTGTGAATATATTCTAACAGGACAGAGACATTGGAAGGACAGGAGAATTGTAGGTTGAAGTCAAAATCAGTTAGACATAGATATTGTACATCCAAATAATTCAGATATTATCATGAAGCCCCATGGAATCTTCTCTATCCAAGGCTTGATCCAAAAGTGTATGGAAGTCTATATATAAAAAGTGCCTACTAAGAAGACATACAAATGGGCAAGAGGTACATGGAAAGCTTCTCAACATCACTAATTATTAAAGAAATGCAAATCAAGATTACAATGAGGTATCACTTCACACTGGTTAGAATGGGTATCATCAGAAAATCTACAAACAACAAACCCTGGAGAGGGTGTGGAGAAAAGGGAATGCTCTTGCACTGTTGGTGGGAATGTAAATTGATACAGACACTATGGAAAACAGTATGGAGGTTCCTTAAAATTAAAAATAGAATTACCATATGACCCAGCAATCCCACTACTGGGCATATACCCAGAGAAAACCATAATTCAAAAAGAAACATGCACTCCAATATTCATTGCAGCACTGTTTACAATAGCCAGGTCATGGTAGCCACCTAAATGCCCATCGACAGACAAATGGATAAAGAAGATGTGATACATGTATACAATGAAATATTACTCAGCCACAAAGAGGAACAAAACTGGTTCAGTTTTAGATATGGATGGACCTAGAGACTGTCATACAGAGTGGGAAGTAAGTCAGAAAGAAAAAAACAAATATCGTATATTAACACATATATGTGGAATCTAGAAAAATGTTACACGTGAACTGGTTTGTATGGCAGAAATAGAGACACAGATGTAGAGAACAAATGTATGTACACCAAGGGGGGAAAATGGGTGGTGGGTAGTGGGATGAATTGGGAGACTGGGATTGACATATATATATACCAATATGTATAAAATAGATAACTAATAAGAATCTGCTGTATATAAAATTAATAATAAAATAAAATTCAGAAAAAAGAAAGTTTATCAGCAATGTATTAGCATAAAAAAACACTTAAAAAATTTGATCACATCAAAAGATGCTTTTTAATTTCTATTTTTCAGAAACAAACTTAATAAGTTTAAAAAATAAAATTAAAAAAATTAATTTTTAAAGAAAAATTAAAAAAAAAATAAGTGCATACTATCTCTTTACCAGCATTTGTAGATTTAATTTCATGAGTTTTTCAATCAATTCCGTTCTGTAAAACTTTCTTTATTATTTTCATTCTGACTAATAACCTAATTTCTCCATTACTAATCCATTTCCACTTACTACTTCATCCTGATTCTAGATATAACCTTGATATGCCTGGCCTCATTTCTGTCACCTGATGACTGGATACCTTTATGTACACACCTCAGGGAAGTCTTCACCTTGACTCTTCTTGGTTTCTGGGATCTCCAGCCCCTCATTCTATGAGCTGCTTCTGAGGATAGCCTTCCATCCTTTCTGAAATACATACACAGACAGGATTTGACGTGCAATAGACAATACTTGGTGAGTATAAAATGTCATTTCTAATCTAGAATCAGGACCAGAAACAAACTTCTTAGTTCCCTATTCATCTTTGCACACCCACAATCTCTGCAGTGACTGGCATGGAGTACATACTCAACGTATTTACTTCAGAATTTGGTTTGTTTAATAAATATCACAATTATAATTGTGGTGATGGCTTCACAGGTGCATACATATACATCGGAACTCATTGAAGTGTACCCTTTCTGTGCAATTCATCATGTATCAATTATTCCTCAATAAAACAGTTAAATATATGTATTGATCACCTGCTATGTGGCATGAACTTTACAATGAGTTTTGCAAGCATATAATGATGAAAAGACATATTTCCTGTGCTAAAGGATCATACAGTTGAGGAATATTGATAATGGCAGGAGGATAAAGTCACACATTTGGCTTGGATGAGTCTGGGAAGGATTCACAGAACTAAGACTTAAAATAAATAGAAAATTTCCAAGTGGTCCGATAGCTGGAGAGCATTTCAAACCAGGCAGAGAGACTTGTGTAAAATCACTGAGATATGAGAATGCTAGGTGTTTTCAATATGGGTAGCATATAAAGAATGAAAGATGACCAGTTCAAACTAGTAAATAATACTATAAATTATAGGACATTGATCTTGAGAGTCCAGACAAACATAAAGCAGTGGAACTGAAGTTCCTTTTTTTGGATGTGATATTGTTAATAATTTCTGTAACTTAATCCTTAATTATTTCCATGTAAATTCCATGCATCTTTTATACTTGTCCAAATAGTTAATTATATTCATCATTTTATGCTACAGGGTAGATTTTGGCATAGATTGTCATCTCTATTTGACAGAAAATGAAACTGAGGGTCAAATGAAATGACTTGATCAGAGTAACAAAATTAATCAGAGATAAGAATGAAACCTTATCCTATTGACAATTTTTCCTGTGTCATGTTCAGCCTCAGATCAAAAACACTGAAGCATTCCAAGAATCCAGGGTCTCTTGTTTTTTGCTCTTCAAAGAATTATGATTAACTTTTTACTCTTTCCAAAATCTCTAGCTATAACAGAAAAAGAGAGAGAGGAGTATTTTAATAAAAAAAAGATTGTTACAATCACACATCTACTGGAGTATGATAAGCTCCATAATTAGCATGATGCACAGCACACTTATGGGGCCTCTCAACAGTTTCATCACACTATCTCTTGAAACATTCTTGTAACACATGAAGATAATAAGAAATATGAAAGTTGTTTGGGTTTCTACTTAGTGTTTGTTGTATTGCTCCTGATAAATTATCCTGTAAGTTGCATTCAACCAAGGAGATGACTGAAGAATCATGATGCAGTGATATAAGGAAGTGGACACTTGGAGAAGTAAGTCTAGGAGAGTTTAATTCAGCCTTGGCCAATGCAGTCTTGATTAAACTTCCTGTTATTTAATCCTCCTATCTTTACTCTTCCATATTAGTAAAATGGGTGATTCTGTTCAATCATCACCAATTCTACATTTATCTTCGTCATTTGTTTTGTATCCTAACTTTTAAAAGCCTTGACTGATTTTGCACTTAATCTAAAGAATTCCAAGGAAAGGGTAGATTTCACTTGTGCTCATTCCCCAAATGCCTCACAATTCTATCTTTCACCATCATTTGTTCACCTATTGATGAATGTGCCATCAAGTTCCTGAGCCATCTAGGAAAATCATCCAGTGCCATTCCATCGCTTCCTACCCGATTTAGTCTTAAACTTTGGGGTTCTACATATGAATAATGTTTTTATTCTTTTTTTTTTTATCATGAGTGGGTGTTGAATTTTGTCAAATGCTGTTTCTATCTCTGTTGATATGATTATATGAGCTTTCTACTTTAGTATGTTGATGTGGTGAACTACACTGATTTTTAAATGTTGGACCATATTTGCATACTAGGGGAAAATATAACATGGTTGTGGAATATAAATTTTTTTTATACGTTGTTGCATGTGATTTGGTAGTATATTTTTGAGGATATTTGTGTCTATGTTCATGAGAAATATTGGTCTGTAGTTTTCCTTTCTTCTACTATATTTATCTAGCTTAGGTATTAGAGTATTAATGACCTCATAGAATGAGTTAGGAAGTGTTCCTCTGATTTTATTTTTTTTAATGAGAAATGGAATATTTCCTGACATATCAGTAAACAAAGGATGTCAGTCATCAGCGATTGCAGCCACTGCCAACAGTGAGCTGGTGAGCCCTGAGGAAATTCAGGAAGGAAAGAATATCTGCCATCTAGCAGCCATCAGGGTGCAGCCACTCCCTATGGTGAACCCTGAGGAAACTCAGGATGTGAAAACACAGGATACTAGCCCCAGATCGTTGAGGTTCATATCAAAGGAATGATTTCAGTGAGCCCAGACTCTTGCATCTTCCTATACACAGAAAATCACTAAATTCCTTAACTTGGGATATCTGGTTTTCTTTCATTAACAATAATGTTTTGATATTCTCAACTACCTGTGCTTTGTCTCAAAACTCCTATAAATCCTAGCTATCCCCTCGCCTCCTTGGAGCAGTTCTCTCAGGGTTACTTGAGATGCTGTCTCCCAGGCTTGAAGTCCTAAAAATTCCTGCAAAATAAACAAAATTCTCAACTTTTAGGTTGTGCACATTTCTTTGGTCAACAAGAAGTTGAAAATTCGTATCATTTCTTCCTTAAACATTGATATAATTCTTCCACAAAATCATCTAGGTCTGGAGCTTTCCTTTTGAACATTTACTAAGTAATTGATCCAGTTTCTTTGACAGACATAGATCTATACAAATGATCTCTTCCTCCTTATGTAAGTTTTGATAATTTTTGCTTTCAAGTAAAATTTCCTCTAAGTCATCAAATATGTGAACATAAATAGTTTTTCATAGCATTCCTTATTTTTCTTTTAATACTCAAGAGATCAGTAGTGATGTTTCCTCTTTAATTTCTGATTCTGATAATTTATATCTTCTCTCATATTTTGCCTTCTTTAGCCAGGATAGAGGTTTACAATGACCTAGTTTTGAGCATTGTTGCTTTTATCTATGGTTTCCACCTTTTAAATGTCCTTGATTTCTCCTCTAATTTTTATTTCTTTTCTTCTGCTTACTATATGCCTAAATTGTTCTTCTTTCTCTATTTACCTATGGTGGAATCTTATACTACTGATTTTAGATCTTTCTTATCTTCTAATATGTGCTTCTAGTGCCATAAATTTTCCTTTAAATGCTATTTCACTATACCCCCAAACTTTGATAAGTTGTATTTTTATTTAGTTCAACTATTTTAAAAATTTTGTTGTCTTCTTCTTTGACTCATATATTATTTAGAAATGTATGTTTAATCTCTAAATACTTGGGGATTTTCCATCTATCTTTCTATTATTTTAATAGAAATAGATTAATTTCAATTAAATTAATTTAATAGTTTGATTCTGTTGTGGTCTGGCAACATATCTTGTATTCTTTCTCTTATTTCAAATTTGTTAAGTGTAGTTTATGAGTGAATGTTCCATATCAGCTTAAGAAGAATTTTTATTTTGCTATTTCACATAGAAATACTGCATTCTATAAATGATAATCTCATCAAGTTGATTGATGATGCAGTTTGAGTTAACAATACTCTTAGTTATAGACTAAGGATAGACATTGTCTGTTTGATCAATCAAAAACTGAAAGAGGGATGTTGAAGTTTTTAGCTTTATAGGTGCACTTTAAAACTTTTTTCCTTTACAATGTTATCATTTCTTGCCTCATGTTATTTCAACACTGTTGTTGGGTGCGTACACATTAAGAATGTTTATATTTTCTCAGTAAGCTGACTTTTTCATTATGCAATGGATGTCTTTATCTCTAATAATTTTCCTTGTTCTGAAGTTTTCTTTGTCTGAAATTAATATAACTATACCAGTTTTATTTTGATTAGTTTTAGCAGGGTGTATCTTTCTGCATTGTTTGTTTTAACTTACCTGAGTCTTTAAAGAGCTGTTTTATCTTTTCTGTAGATAAAATATAGTCAGCTGTTGTGGGTTTTTTTAATCCTTTTTGATAATCTCTTTTTATTTTTTTTTGGGGGGGTGGTTATTTAGACCACTCACATGGAAAGTGATTATTGATACAGCTGGGTTAATGTCTACCATATTTGTAACTGATTTTTTTTTTAATTATTTCTTGGACTTGTTCTTTCTACTTTCTTCCCTTTTTCTTCCTTCTCTGGTTTAATGGAGTATTAAATATGATTCCAGATTATATCCTCTCTAAGATATCAATATATTTATTTTTAAAATTCTTTGTCTTTTCCCTAGAGTTTATAATATATATTTTTAACTAATCCACATTTGCTTCAAGTAACTACTGCTTCGTGTGGAGTGCAGATATTTTAGATCAGAGTATTTCACATTCCCAAGTCCTTTTTTTCCCCACCCCTAATGACATTTCTGTTTCCAATTTCACTTACCCATATGCTACAATCACTCCACACATTTTTACTATTGTTAATTTAAGCAAACATTTATCATTTCCGTAAATTAAGAATAAGAAAAATAAAAGATTATAACTTTTAAAATTACTTCTCTGATGTTCCTCCTTTTTTATATAAATACATGTTTCTGATCTATATGATTTTCCTCTCCTTATAAAACGTTTTTGACATTTCTTGCAGAGCAGGTCTGCTGTAAATGTGTTCCCTCAATTTTTGTTTGCCCAAGGAAGTCTTTATTTCTCCTTCTATCTTAAGTGTTAATTTTGCTGGATAAAATAGTCTACACTCATGTTGTTTTTTTATTTGTTTGTTTTATAAAACTTCAATATTCCATTTTATTGTCTTCTTGCTTGCATAGTTTCTGATGAGAAATGTTTTATAATTTTATCTTTCCTCCTATATAGAAAAGATGACCTCCATTCCCCCAAAATTTTCAAGATTTTTGTCTTTGTTTTTCTGCAGTTTGATATGACATGCTCAGGTGTAGATTTTTTTATATTAATTCTCCTTGATGTTCTCTGAAATTCCTGGATTTATAACTTGATGTTTTGTCATTAATTTGGGGACATTTTGACTATTCAAACATTTCTTCTGCTCTATTCTTTTTTATTTTTCTGGTATTTTAATTATTCTTATGTTACACTTTTTGAAATTGCTGCCCTCACCAAGTCTTGAATGCTCTGTTCTGTCATTGTCATTCTTTTTGTTGCCCTTTGTATTTCAATTTGGCAAGTTTCTATTGATGTAATTTCAAGCTCCTTGATTCTTTCTTCAGCTATATTCGTTTTACTTTTGAGACCACGAAGGCATGCTTCATTTATGTTTACATTCTTTTTTGATTTCTTGTATTTCTTTTTCATTCTCTAATCTTAGAGTTTCTATCTCTGCTTATATAACTCATCAATTCTTGCATTTTGTCTACTTTATCCATTAGTGATCTTACTATATTAATCATAGTTAGTTCAAATTTGCTATCAAGTTGGATTAATTCCAGGGTCACAAGGATGGATCAACATATGTAAGTCAATCAATGTGATTGATATGCCACATCAACAAAAGAAAAGACAAAACCCACATGATCATCTCAATAAAGACAATAAAAGCATTTGATAAAATTCAACATTCATTCATGATAAAAATTCTCACCAGAGTGAGTATAGAAGGAACATATCTCAACATAATAAAAGCTATATATGACAAACCAACAGCCAACATAATACTAAATGGTGAAAAGCTGAAAGCCTTCCCATTAAATTCTGGAACAAGACAAGAATGCCCAGTCTCACCACTTCTATTCATCATAGTATTGGAAGTCCTAGCCACAGCAATCAGACAGTAAAAATAAATAAAATGTATCCAAATCAGAAAGGAAGTGGTAAAATTGTCGTTATATTCAGATAACATAATACTCTATGTGGGAAACCCTAAGGACTCCACACAAGAACTAATAAATGAATTCAGCAAGGTAGCAGGATGCAAGATTAGTAAACAGAAATCTGTTGTATTTCTTTACACTAACAATGAAATATCAGAAATGGAAAATAAAATTTAAAGTCACATCAAAACAAACAAACAAACAAAAATAAAACCCCTAGGAATAAACTTAACCAAGCAAGTAAAAGACTTACACACTGAGAACTATAGAACATTGAAAAAGGAAATTGAAGATAATTCAAAGAAATGGAAAGGTATCACATGCTCTTGGATTGGAAGTATTAATGTTGATAAATGGCCATTTTAACAAACAATCTGATAGGGATTTAAGGTGATCCCTATCTTATTACCCATGACATTTACCAATATCATAAAATAAATGAGAGAATGTCATCACATAACTCACATATATTTAAGAGACAATAGGAAACACTATAAAAAACGTCCATAAATTTGACAATTTACATAAAATGGATGAATCTCTTAAGAGACACAAACTACTAATAATCATCCAAGATTACCTAAATTGTCCTATATTTATTTAAAAAGCTGATTTCATAGTTTAGAATTACAAATAATTTAGATTTTCCAATCTGTTAATAAGAAAGGAAACAAAAAATAGTACAGATGTACACAAATTGATACTTCGTTTTGCCAAGGTCTTCCATAAGAACACAAAGTTAGAGATGAGTTATTTCAAAATAAATTACTTAGTAATGAGAAATTTGACATACTGAAATAGAAGGGAATGAGGCAGGACACAACCTTTAAAAGAATGACAGAACCATAGGACATGACAAAAACTGGTTAGAACTAACTAGGTCCAAGATGGCAGAAGATTCAACTTCCAGTAAACCTTGAGCCTCATTATACGCTCATTGTAACACATTAGTATGCTAAATGACACACCCACCAGGGCCTTGACAGTTCTGAGGCTGACTATAAAAGGCCAAAATGCGTTCAGTGACCCAATTCCTGGAAATCTCCACTCCTTCCCTGAAGTATTTGGAATAATCCTTCCACTCATTAGTCTATGAAATTACCCAGTCTGTAAAAATTAACCACACCATATTTCAGGACTCTGTTGCCTTTTGAGATGGCCCACACTCTGTCTGTGGAGTGTGTTTCTCTCTAAATAAATCCACTTCTTACTTATCACATTGTCTCCAAATTCTTTCGTGAGGAAGCAAGAACCTTAAATTCACTGGGAACAATACTGAGATTTTTCTATTTGCCACAAGAACAAATTGACATGGATGACTATATAAAAGAAACATTCAACTCTAAAAAGGGTGATAGCAGCAGCATTTTCCATTAGAGAATGACCTCCCACTTTCCCATACAATTAACATTGCTGTCCATTGTTCTGTTAAACATATGCAAACTGCAGAATTCCTTAGTCCTTAGATATAGTATCTGCTCTATGTCTTAAAGCCAGGCTGAGTCCTAGCTGTGACTCTTCTCCTCAGGGTTGAGCTGGGAGCTAAGCATCAAATCTGGAATTTCACCATAAGAGTAACCCCAGTGGCCTTTGGACACGTAATAGACAACATATATAGGGGAAAATCCCCACAGAAACACCAGGATGTCAAAGGTCAGGACAGGAGCAGCCCAGCCTTTTCTGTCTCTCTTTTGCTAACACAGCCCACCAACAGGAGGGAGCCTTAATGAGAAAGGTGCCAAGCAAAAAATGCACTGTAGCAAGCACAGTGGCCTTATTAATGGGTGAAGGCATCTCAACACACTACAATAGCTACAGTTGGAGTGCGAGCTGCAAGGACAGCAGGCTCAAGGATGGCAGCAGAGATTCCCAAGGCCTCAAGGCACATCTCAACTAACTGCTTCCAGCTCCTACTAGCTCTTCTACGTATCTAAATTTGACACTGGAAGTGGCTGTGACCAAGAGGGTATTTTTTTTTTAATGATTTCAAAGTAGTATTTATCTTCAAAGGGGAAAAATAATCTCATTCTGTATATTAAAAACAAACAAAAAACTAAAGTTATCATCCATTTTAAACTGAATATCTTGAATGTAGAGACAAATACGTTTTATAAATATATAAATTTATGAGCACTTGCTATGTTCCAAGTACTGTGCTAAGCTCTTATTTTACGCATTATGTTCACTTCTAGTCTCAGCAATATTTTACACATATAGAGACAGAAACTAGATGTAGAGAGGCTACCTGACTGAACCCTGTACATGAGTTCATTGACAGAGCCAAGACTTATCCCATTTGTTAGATTGCAAACCCTAAGTTGTGATCCATTTCACTATACAAATCTCTTTCTGGAATCACAGAAGACCTATACTTATATAGGGTGTAGATTCGGGTTAAGAATACCAGAAACATACTTTCAACATATTTGAATACATTTTTGATACCCTCCATAGTCAGTGTTGCTTCTCATTTACATATCTTCATGGCCATAGCTGTTTATCTCTAAAGGAACCCTACAAACTGAAATACACAAACAAAATGAATTTTAAATCATGAAACACAGGTAATATCCATGGATTATTTTTCTCAGAAAATTAATGATTTTATTCAAGTCTGTGATTTCAGGAAACTGTTATATTTGCGTTTGGTTTGATATAACTGTAGATTTTTCACCTGCTGTATCATGAAGTCTGGACCAGAGAAGAAAAACCACAAACATTTTATCAAAGTGACAAGACAATGATCCACCATGTATCTCAGCTACAAAAATATGTTATTAGATTCAATTTATCATGAAAAATTGCTAGATTGTGAGGAGGCTGAAATGGCAGCATGGCAAGAGTGCAGCTGTTTGGTACTAATTATCTTAAGCATTGACCTTCCAAGTCACCCCAAACCCTGTATTAATTCAGGAGGAGAGCTTAGATGGACAACTCAGAGACATCAGAAAATTCAAACAGAAGTGTTCAGCTTAACTCTTGCAACACTGCATGAGCAGACACACATTACAGTGATATCTAAAGTCTTGACAATCCTATCCCAACCTACCTTTTCAGCCTTGCTTGTCATTCCTCTCTGCACAAATTCCCTTGTGTCAAATTAATATACTCATTTTTCTTGGAAAAAATCATCCTTTCTTTCTGCCTCTTGCCTTCACGGACGCTGTTCCAGACCACTGAAGGACCCTCTACTTCCTAACCCCTTGCTGAGTTAATAATAATTCTTTCCATGTCAACCTCATCCTAACATCTTTCTCTATAAGATATCCCTAAGGTTGAATTCATCCATCTTTTCCATATAATCAATTAATTAATAATTTGATTTATCTCTCTGCCTAAGGTAGCAATTTTTACATGGAAGGAAGTATGAGTGAAGTAATTGCTGATTCTTTCATTCCTTGTGTCACAAATACCTTTTTGCCTTACCATCTTTGCTGCCTTTACACCACATTCCTTCCTACTGAAGTCATAGGATGGGGTTTTTAACCAAAAGG
This sequence comes from Neophocaena asiaeorientalis asiaeorientalis, assembly GCF_003031525.2. NCBI lineage: Eukaryota > Metazoa > Chordata > Mammalia > Artiodactyla > Phocoenidae > Neophocaena > Neophocaena asiaeorientalis. Next base: position 809,698 of record NW_020172268.1, on the reverse strand, counting down.
GGACATAGTTAATATTAGTTTTATAAGTTGAATTGTGTTCCCCAGAATTCATATGTTGAATCACAGTACCCTAGAATGTGACTGTATTTGGAGAAAAGGTATTCAAAGTGGTGGGTAAATTAATGAGACTTTTAGGGTGGATCTTAATACAAACTGACTGATGTTCTTATAAGAAGAGGAAATTTGGACAGAAAAAGAGACACCAGGGATAGGTGTGCACAGAGGAAAGACAATGTGAGGACACATCAAGAAGGCAGCCTTCTACAAGCCAAGGAGAGAGGCTTCAGAAGAAACCAATTCTGCCAAGACTTTGATCATGGACCTTCAGAACTGTAAGATAACTAATTTCTGTTGGTTAAGCCATATGGTGTGTGACTTTTTTTTATGGCAGCCATAGCAAACTAAGACATTAGAGTATCTATTTTCTAAGATAAAGTGATAATCTTTGTCTTTGATACTAAAGTGACACATAAGATATCCAAGGGAAACCCTTGTCATCTGTTTAGTTTATTGTGTTTGAAATGATAAGAATCAAGAAACAGATGAAAGTAAAGTTTGGGAAAAGAGAGAGAGGAGAGAGAAGTGAAGTAGGTGTTTAGGAAGAAGCAGAAATGGGAGAGCATGCCATGTGGCATGTGAAAAGAAACTCCTTTGTTCCAAATCTTATTGAATTCAAGCCAAACTTCCTTACCCTGTGTTCCAATGACAGATCACTGGTAGACTCAGAAAATCTTCTTCTCAAGAAAACTAATTTAAGTATTTTGGGGTTTGTATTTATAACCAATAATTTGGGCTAAGAAATTTATTGAGGGTAGAGGTGGCAAAGAAGTTAACCCTGATATGTGCTATGAACCTTCAGTACATGTTTAATCTGCACCCTTCAATATGTTTCAACCCTAAATCCTAATTGTTAGTTGAAGGCATAGTGCTCTATTGACCTCTGGATTATCCTCAAGGTACATACTATTGAAGTGTTTTCACTTCAATTCACTATTTGAAGTGTTTTAAATTTTTGAGATTTGTTTATCTCACATTATAGGAAGTTGAGTGGGAGGTGGCTACTGGTTCTGGTTTGGTAGCTCATGGTCAAGGTGGGTTTGTTTTGGCATTTCTTTTATATCTACTACCTCATCGTTGCAACATGTTTGCCCTCCATATCAGACATCACGTTTGTATTTAAAGGAGATGGAGAGTAAATAAGAAAATCCATACAAGCTCCAGCTGTTCTCTTTTTATCAGGAAAATAAACCCTTTCCAGATGTCTCTTCCCCTCTAGAACAGATATCTGCTATGCCTTATGGGCCAGACTGGGTCACAGAGTCACTGCTATCTTCAGAAGAGTCTGGAAAAACATTCTAATGTTTATAGTGGGAGGAAAACAAAGGAGAACAATAATGGAAATAGGTTTTAGGTGGCTAATCAATAGTATTTTCTTAATAAAAATGTTACTACACTGTGGACATATAAATAACAGAAATATTTAAACATGTGTTGTGTGTGTGTTTTGTGTGTTTCCAATTATTGCAAAAGTTTCAATTACCAAAAATGTCCAACACTTAATGAGATCACAAAGGACCAAATTTCTGGCATGAAATATCATTTCTTCTCTCCCTTTCCCCACCCTATGCTCTCCACTGCTCTCTGGAATCACCATTTATCTTGGGAGAGTTTTTTTTTTGTTTTTTTTTTTTTAATTTCCAGCTTGAGTCCTTCCCTGAAAGCATTATTGACTCTCAGTCAGACATAAGGTGCCAGTGATTGTGCCATGTAACTGCATCATGTGTAATTCTCTCACTCTCAATCTCTCTCTTTCTTTCACTCTCATTAGAGTTGAAAACAGCAACATCAACACACCCCAAACCTGTACCATCTCCAAACATAAATAGAAGTTAGTCTCCATTTCAGATTATGTTAAAATGAGTCATGTAGATGAAGTGGGCTTGCTCTTTTTTGCTCAAAAATTAAATACATTTGAATCATGTATCATAATGTTATCTGTGATGAAGTCTTTTGTGTATTACAGGTGTAATTAAAAATATTATTATCCTTAAACTCCAAGTACTTGTTGTGGAAGAGTAACTTTCACATACTTCATATCACTGAACCATCTCAGGACAGGCAAATATCATAGTAAGTTCTATCTTTTTGTTGCTGCCCATAGGTTTCAAACTATCTCACGTCGCACTCTTTGTACATATTTTCTCTATTGGAGAAACAGTCCTTGCCATCACCTACATGTGGACTGCTCAATAGTTACCTCCATGGATTCAAAGATTTTCCTCATCCCCAATGGTGTAATAAAGTGAAACCACACTAGCTCATTATAGCCAGTTGTTACATCTTTAGAAATATATGAGCCTGTTAAACCATTGTTCAGCACAGCTATTGTTAAAAACAAACAAACAAAAAAACTTGAAATTAAAACTACATTTAAGCCATAGTAATAAATATATAAACTCATAGCTTTCTAAATATTTTACATTATATTGCTATCTATGTTCTTACGGTTAGGGGAGGGGTGTAGTTGGAGGCCAGTTATTGGAGGTAGCAAGGAAAAGGTAACAAGGAAAAGTACAGTAAACAAGGGTAAGGTTGTTATGCAGATTTAAGTCATTGACTTCTCCATTAATGAGAGATTCTTTTGATTTAGACATCCTTCTCTTAGTACAGAGAGGGAGACACCCTTACAAATGAAGATTTCCCTTAGAAATGTAAATACCCCTTACAAAAGGGAAGAGCTGCTTGGTGGTTTCCAGAGCTTCTCCCATGTCTGGAGTTTCTTTCATTTTTTTTTTTTTTTTTTTAATTAAAATATAGTTGATTTACATTATATTAGTTTCAGGGGTACAGCAGAGTGATTCAGTATTGTTACAATTTATAATCCATTAAAAGTCCTTATAAGATAATGGCTATAATTCTCTGTGCTATACAATATATCCTTGTTGTTTATACATAATTTTATACATAGCAGTTTGTATCTCTTAATGACATACCACCAGTGTCCCTCTTTCCCCTCCCCTCTACCCACTGGTAAACACTAGTTTGTTTTCAATATCTGTGAGTCTGTTTTTGTTTTGCTATATACATTCATTTTCATTATTTTTTTAGATTCCACAAATAAGTGATATCATACAGTATTTGTCTTTCTATGATATTTCACTAAGCGTAATATTCTCTAGGTCCAGCCACATTCCTGCAAATGGCTGAATTTTATTCTTTTTATGGCTGAATAAAATTTCTTTGTACATATATACCACATCTTTTTAAATCATTCATCTATTGATGGATACTTGGGTTGCTTCCATGTTTTGGCTGTTGTAATCAGTGCTAGTATGAACATTTTTGTGCGTGTATCTTTTTGAATTAGTATTTTCATTTTTTTCTGGATATATACCCAGAGTGGAATTGCTGGATCATATGGTATTCTATTTTTAATTTTGGGGGGACTCTCCATACTGTTTTCCATTGTGTCTGCACCAATTTACATTCTCACCAACAGTGTACAAGTGTCCCCTTTTCTCAAATTTGTCACCAACAATTGTTATTTGTGGTCTTTTTGATGATAGTTATTACAACAGGTGTGAGGTGATATCTCTATGTTGCTTTGATTTGCATTTCTCTGTTGATTAGCGATGCTGAGCATCTTTTCGTGTGTCTGTTAGCCATCTGTATATCTTCTTAGGAAAAAATGTCTATTCATGTCTTCAGCCAATTTTTTGATTGGGTTGTTTGTTTTTGGGTCTTTTTTAATATCGAATTGTGTGATCTGTTTATGTATTTCAAATTTCAACTCCTTGTTAGTCATATCATTTGCAAATATTTTCTCCCATTCCATAGGCCATCTTTTCATTTTGCCTATGGTTGCCTTTTCTATGCAAAACCTTCTAGATTTAAATAGATCCTATTTATCTTTTCTTCTGCCCTTTTTTGTATTTACTAGTTTATTCACAGTAAAGATAAAGTACAAACGTTTACCATGCATAGATGCTGATCTGAGGTGTTTGAATGCTCCCTCATCTCTGGTACTGTGCCCCACTGTGCTCACTGCACATCATGTGTGGTTCTGTCCTTGCTGAGGGGACAGCAGCCTAGGCTGAGCAGTGCAGCAGCCCACTCATTTCTTTCTGCAGCTCAGGAGAGAGAAAACCTAATCCATAAGATGTCCATTTTGTTACAGGCAGAGATTTATAAATTAACATTATTTTTGAAAGATTACAAAGACAGACTGTTCTGATTAGGATAAAAAAAATAAAGACATCTAATTTTTAGTTTATTTCTCCAATTCAGTCAGAACTGAGACCTAACTTCTTTGACAGTGCTCTAATACCTGTACTGAGACTTATACTATTCAATGAGTAAAAATTTTGAAATATTTATTTACAGGGTCATAACTGTCTTTGAAATTAGTCAGCTTACTGAGCAATTCGTTTGTCCATACACATTCACATTTAACTACTGCTACAAATAAGATATCCCGAATTTCTCCAGTGTCAATCTGAGTTTATATATATATATGGATACAATTTATGACAAAGAGTGTTCTGCCTATGTTCTCTTCTAGGAATTTTAGGGTTTCAGGTCCTACATTTAAGTCCTTAATCCACTTTGACTATATTTTGTATACTGTGTGAGAAAATGTTCTCATCTATTGTTTTACCTGTAGATGTCCAGTATTCTCAGCACCACTTATTAAGCAGAGTGTCTTCTCTCCATTGTATATTCTTACCTCCTGTGTTGTATATTAACTGTCCATAGATGTGTGGGTTTATTTCTGGGCTCTCTCTTGTTTCATTGATCTATTTGCCTGTTTTTGTGCCAGTACTATGCTGTTTTGATTACTGTAGCTTTGCAGTATATTCTGAAGCCTGAGAGAGTGATACCTCTAGCTTTGCTATTTTTTCTCTAGATTGTTTTGACAATTTGAGGGTATTTTGTGGTTCCATATGAATTTTAGGATTATTTGTTCTAGTTCTGTGAAAAATGGCACAGGTATTTTGATAGATATTGCATTAAATCTGTATATTCTTAGGGTAGTATGCATGCTTTAAAAATATTATTTCTTCCAATCCATGAACCTAGGATAGTTTTCCATTTATTTATCAATTTCCTCCATCAAGGCTTTATAGTTTTCAGAGTATAGATCTTTTGCTACCTTGGTTAAGTTTATTTCTAGGTATTTTATCCTTTTTGATGTAATTCTAAACAAGATTGTTTTGTTTTGTGTTTACTTCTCTTGCTGATATTTCATTATTAATGTATAGAAAAGCACCTAATTTCTCTATATTAATCTTGTATCCTATAACTTTGATAAATTCATTATTAGTTCTAGTACTTTTGGTGTGGAAACCTTAGGGTTTTCTATATAAAGTATCAGGTCATCTGCAAACAGTGACAGTTTTCATTGTTCCCTTCTAATTTGTATTCCTTTTATTTCTTTTTATTGTCCAACTGCTAAGGCTACAACTTCCAATACTAAGTTAAATAGAAGTATTTAGAGTGGGCATCCTTGTGTTGTTCCTGAATTTAGAAGAAAGGCTTCCAGATTGTCATTATTGAGTATGATGTTAGGTGTGGGTTTGTCATAAATGACCTTCATTATGTTGATGTATGTGTTCTCTGTACCAAATTTGATGAGAGTTTTTATCATAAATGGATGTTGTATTTTTCAAAAGCTTTTTCTGAATCTATTGAGATAATCATGTGATTTTTATCCTTCCTTTTGTTAATGTGGTGTACCACACTGATTGATTTGTAAAATTTGAACTATCTTTGTGTCCCTTGGAATAAATCCAACTTATTGTGTATGATCCTTCTTATATATTGTTGGATATAATTTGCTAATGTTTTGTTGAGGATTTTTGTATCTATAGATATCAGAGATATTGGCTTGGAGTTTTCTTTCCTTTTCTGTTTTTTCTTTTTTCTTTTTTTTTTTTTTTTTTTTTTTTTTTTTTTTTTTGGAGTGTATTTTTCTGGTTTTGGTATCAAGGAAATGGTGGCCTCATAGAATGAAATTGGGAGTGTTCCATTGAATTAAATCTTTTGGAACAGTTTGAGAAGACTAGTTATTAGTTTTTCTTTATATGTTTGGTAGAATTCCCTACAAAGCCGTCCAGTCCTAGACTTTTGTTTCTGTGAGTTTCTTTTATTACAAATTCAACTTCATTTGTAGTAAAATTGTCTGTTTCTTCTTAGGTCTTGGCATGTATGTGTCTAGAAGTTTGTCCATTTCTTCTCGATTGTCCTTTAAATATTCATTGTAGTTATAGTTGATTTTACAATTTTTTTTTTGCCTTTTAATCTTTGTAATGGCTTATTTAAGCGGTTGATCTTCAGTCCTTACCATACATTTACCTTTCCCAGTGTGAGTTTCCCTTTCTTATAGATTCTTATTTCTTTTCCACATAGAGAAGGCATCTTAACATTTATTTTAGAGTAGGCTTATTATTGATGAAGTCTTTTAGTTTTTGCTTGTCTGAGAAATTCTTTGTCTCTCCTTCTATTTTAAAGGATAACTGTTCTGGGTAGAGTATCCTAGGTTGCAGGTTTTTCCCTTTCAGAACTTTGCATATATCATGCCATTCCTTTCTGGCCTGCAAAGTTTCCCTAGAGAAATCAGCTGATAGCTTCCTAGTGATCCACTTGTATATGACTTTATTTTTATCTTTCTGCTTTTAGAATTCTCTCTTTATCCACTTTTGCCATTTTAATTATGATATGTCTTGGTGTGGGTCTACATTCACCTGGCAGCTGCTAGAGGAGACCTCTCTCTACCTTGCCTTAAGGCCAAGACTGTGCATGAGTTCCTCATGAGTGGAATTCAGGCTTCCCACAGCCGTTCAAACTGTCCAAATAGTCCTCTAACAAGACGAGGATGCTCGTCTCCCCCACATAGGACCCCAGGACTGAAGCATCCTATTTGTGTCTCTCACTGTTTACTCCCCAGAACAGATGTCTGCCCATGCAATCTCCCTTTTTCTCTGGGTTCCCTCTCACAGGCACATGTCCCTACACTATTGTTTTCTTCCCTTTCTACCTGATCACTTTTGTATCTTTCTTAGAATCTTGGTTGTACAGGATTCCTTTTGCCAGTTTCCAGTTATTTTTCTGTGAAGAACTATTCCACATTTGTATGTACTTTTGATGTCTTCATGGAGGGGAGAGTTCCACATTCTTTTACTCCACCATCTTGTTCCAAACCTGCAGTTTCTTAATAAACATCTCAAGGTAATCCTTATGACAAAGAGGTATATTTTGGGGAGGGCAGGGCAAGTTCTGCTCCTCTTAGAATCAATGGATTCTTTGGAATTTTTGTTAAATATTTTATATTGTATTATTTTCTTATGGTTTTTCTGTACAATTTTGTATCAGGGAGATTCATAATAAAGGCATGTTTGTATATAAATGTATGCAGTACTTGCCCACATGGTTAATTGTTAAATATATAACATCATATAATTCCTTCACCTCCTAGTTCAGTTCAGAGTTCCCTCCTTTGAGCTTCTGTAGAACCCAGCAGTTTACTGAACCATATTTTGATGTGTTTATTTATTTGTCATTTCCACCAAATTGTGAGCCCCTGAAAAGGAGAAATTGTGTACTTTATTTTTGTACTGTCACATCTAAGGCAGAGTTTTAAATAAATGTCATGATCAAGTGAAACCCTGCTTCCAGTTTGCAAGTGGAGAAATTGAATATCAGAAAATCAGGATATCTGCCTACTATCATCATACAGTTAGTAAATTACAGAGCTAGGATTTGAACAGATTGTTGGTCTTAGTTGCTCAGACCTTTACAGAGAGCCAAAAGTTCCAGTACCAAAATCCCATTTTTCCATAACAGTTGTGGAAGCAAAGGCACTGTCACTCACTACCAGAATCCCTACTAATGACCAGCAAGTTGTGGAACAGAGGTGAGAATTTTGATTGTGTTTTAGTATTTTTTATGATGCCTCTGCAATTGAACCAAGAAGATAAATACATAAAACCAAATTGAAGTGCTTGAGAAAAAAGAAAAAAAGGGTATATCTTTTTATAAATGCCAAATATCAGGAGACTTCTATTTTGTCAAGAGTGTGATAAGGAATGAGTGTCCTTTAGTAATTCTGTAGACACAGGACCAGTAACCTGACCTCACAACTACTTTTTGGAGTAATCTGAATCAAAGGAAAGGGAAAAATCTTATGAGGCTGAGGTTGATTTTTTTTTTTTTCTATTTCTTTGTCCCCACCTCTTCCTATACATCTTCCTAAGATGAGAGTAATCAGCAGCCTTATTTAGCCACCAGGACACATTTTGCTAAACAATAGATTCAAGGGAGAAACTTTAGGTAATACAAAGGCAGATGAGCTGCATATTTTCCTTCTTTGATAATCAAATAATTATTTTTGTCATCTTAAGGACTATCTGCTTACAGTGGAATTCAACATAGGGTTTCATTTTCTTATCTGATCTTACTTTCAGTCCATTAGTTTCCATTTCCTGCCCTATTTGAAATTCCCTTATAATTCATGTGGCAGAAGACTGGTTTCAAAGGCTGATTATATTGACAACTCAGGAGGAGAAGTGTTGGTTTCCTAAAATGTCCTCTCACCCCTCACTACCACACCTCCTGCAGTTTCAGTCTGGATCTCAAGTAGGCACTTTCCTTCAGCATCTTAATTCTGAAGGAGTTATTTTTATGTGTGCACCACCTGATCAGCGAACTCTCTGTTGCCCTCCTTTTATTAATTACTGTTTTGTAAAGAACTCAGAAGATGAATAGTGCTATATAAGTGCCAAGTATCATGATTTCATTGTCCTATTTCAGTTCTTATTAGAATGAAGTATCATCATAATAATCAGCTTGTTGTATTTATAACTCAGGATGGGGAGATCCATAGTAGTAATATCTTTGCTAGTTCCATTTCTAAGTTTCTGAAGAAGCTACTGAAACTTGCACTGTTCCCCTGGGATAATTCTCAGGCTTTCTATATTGATTGTCCCTTAGAAAACCAACCCCTTGAACATAAATCAGGTATGATAGGAGGGGCTTCACTGGTAAATTAAAATGTACATGGAATTTTTACTCAAATGGCTTAGGTTTTAGCTTTAATTCAATGATTGTGTGAATTGGATAATCATGTAATTCTATAAAACCAATGTTTTCACCTATAAAATGAGAATAAAGGCAACATCTAGTTCACAAGATCATTATGAGGATCATGTTAGGTAATGCCCCTGAAAGCATTTTGTGGGGAGGAAAAAAAAGAAAAAAAAATACTGTTTAATTAATTAATGTATTTATATTTTATTTTTGCAGTTTAAAAGAATAAATTCAATTTTTAGAAGAAGAATGTGTAACGGGGACCCTAAGAAATATAAAATATGTTACCTGGGATTTATTTTTCTAGCAATAAGATGATCATAGAGATTGGCATGTAATTGTTGACTTGAAGAACGGAGGTCACCTCTGATTTATATTATGAGAAAGAATTGCTAATAAGTTATTGAAACAAATGAAGAAGATGGTGAAGAATAGAAATAAATGATTAGTCAAAATCCAAACTAAGGGAAGTGGAGAAGAAAAGTGGCAGAGACAAAGATGATGAAGGTGGGAGAAGTGTTAATTCTGGAGGAAAGAGGATAAATGCAGTGTTAAAGTCTTACAGCCAATGATGATAGTCATCATCTTTCTTTCCTTCATCAGTAAGTTCCATATTTGTTTGACTATGGCTGAAATAAAGGCATAATAGCACTGAGGTTTTAAGCAAGGACTTTGAACTCAGATCTCCTCTATTCAAATCATTGCATTTATCAGATGTTTGAGAGTTATATTCCCCCAGTACCTCCTTCTCCTGTTTTATTGCTTTTCTTTGGTGGTGATAGGAAGTCACCTACCACTCTTGCTTCTCTGAAAGTAATCATAGTCTCTTTCTCCATCACTCTCACTCTCTGCTCTTCTCTTCATCTTCATGTTCTGTAGTTTAATGAGACAGTGTCTAGGAGGGGATTTCTTATTATACATTGTGTTTGATGCATTAAGGATATAAAGAGGTAGTTCAATAGATACATGCATACATGGATGGATAGATAGACAGGTAGATAGATAGATAGATAGATAGATAGATAGATAGATAGATAGATATGTAGATCAACCCCAAGAGTTTTAGTTGTTTTGGCTAGCTGCCTTATTACTATGGACTTTGAAGCTATCATATTCTATGTCCAAGCTGAATATTATCACCATTGCTATTCCATGTTATAAACAGGAATTCCTAGTTGACAGATGGCTGTGATGATCTTTCTGACTCTATTCATGTTTTTTCGCCTTTTCCTCAGACCTCTCTGACAGGAATCAATTCAGAAGACTTTGGAGAAATCAAAAATAATTTCTCTTTAAGAAGAAAAACTTAACTTATCCAACTGTTCAAGAAATGACATTAAGTTTTACCACCTGAAGACTGAAAAAGCTCCTCCAACCCTGTTGAGCAGACTTCCACCAACATTTTATGTGTCTTTTAATACATAATTTCTCCTTCTTGAATTTCCTATCTATATTATAGTGGGAAAGGGCTAAAAATCATAAAGGCTTCACCATACTTTGCAATTTATGAATGCTAATTATTAAGATAAAGTCTTTAGAGAAATATCACACACTCAACCCCACTTAGGAGATACTCTTCTATTGAAAAGACCACGTGAAGAAACTTAAGTTGAGAGGACACCTTCAGAGAAGCGAATGTGAAAGGGTAGTACTGTTGTTCATCCACTAACTACTGGTCTAATTTTGAGATGCCAGGACAAGTGTTCCAGGCTCTGCCCCAGGGTCGGTGTTGCATCCAGATATTTCTAAATCAAGTAGAAACAAGTTATGGTACAAAAGGCACTGGGGCCATGGTGTGTCAAATGTTCACATGAAAGGAGTCACAGTTGATGTTGTTTCAGATGAAATTCTAGACTCAAAATTTTATTTGGAGCATGTATTCCACAACAATATTTTTCCTGTCTCAGAAATATACTAACATGATGTCAGTTAGCAACAGTTTTTAATGATTTATAATATAGGGTTAAAATCATCTCAGAAATGGTTATGAAGGGCTAATAGAGTGCTAGTTTATGTTAAGTGGAAGTCAGACTCTATATAGATTATAAATAAGTTCACAACCCCAGACACTCATCTCTCCTATTAATGAGAATGTAAACCATACAGAAACTTCCATGCTGACTTTCAGACCTATTTTCCTTTTTGCAATCTTTTGTTTCTATCAGCTTTGTTTTCTGCACTGTTTTAACTATTGAACATGTCCAATTTTATTATTGTACTATGGCCTTTTTTGTAAGTCACTATTTGGAATTTTAGAAGCACCTAAATCCCCTAAAATACCATCTGACAACCCCTGCCCCAAACCCCAGAGCAAGTGACACCCTTGAGACAAGACACCGTCGGAGTTTCTTCTAAGAGAACAGACACTAATGTATAATTATGTTGCCTCTCACACCCTATCAGTTCAAAGTTCACCTAGACAGCGGAGTAGGACTTCTTCACTTTTCAGAGTTGCAGGCAGGAGCAAACAGAAAGTTTACATATATGACTCTCAAATTCATACTGGGTAGAGGAAGGCAAGAGACGGGAGTGGATGTCTATTGTCTGTAGCCTCAAGCTTTGGATGGAAACTAAATCTCCTGGACTCCATGTGACCATATGTTTGCATTCATCCAGTGTTCAGTATGCTGTCTACAGGTCAATGTTCTCAATCTCACCTAACCTCAGTTATCTCATTAAAAAAATAATAATAATCACACATCTCATTGGTGAGTTATGATGTACATACATATGAGAGTTAAATAAAATACATACATTCACACGTATTTATCATCAGATGTGATCCAGAGCCACTTACATAAAAATTGTCTCAGTTTTCTAATTTCAAAAAGTTTTTTAGCTATTATGAGTTTTAAAATACACAAACACACATATATATATACATACCAGGAAGAGTTCCTGGCTTATCATAGGTTTTTCATGTATAGCAGTAACAACATTAATCATCATTATTACATAGTAAAAATATTGATAATACTAGAGAAAACACAGAGAAAATCCAAATAATTGGAATGAGAGAGAAAGTAAAAAGATGACAGTAAAGAGAAAGAAAGCAGGCTTTATAAGTGTTCTTTAAAAGAGGAAGAGGAAGAAGAGAAGATCAGCATATGTGTTATAAATATCTCTGGCAGGGGAAGGAATCATTTTGTGGGAAGATTTGTGGAAAACAGTAACACCAGTGATGAGGGCAGAGGCCTGGCAAGAGATTACACAGTGGAGACCCTGATTATTAATTCTATTGGATATACCAAGGGACATACTTGCTGTAATTCAAAATCTAGGACACAAGAAATTTGATATGAACATTAGATGAGAAGATAAATTGAATTTATTATAGAGATGGCATAAGAAGTAAAATGGACCAATACTGTTCAGAGAACTTTGTGATGATTCTACTAATAGGCTAAGGATAAAGACCCTGTTCACTCACTTGAGGATGAAGCAGTGTCTATGGGCACTTTTTGTTTAAGAACTGAGATGAATTATAGCTGCACAGAGCACATCTAAATTTCAGCTATTGATGAAACTCAGGAAACCATTTAAGTAAAAGTCACAATCAGGTAAAATATTTTAGGTCCAGGGAATAAGTACCATTTTTAAAGGTAACTCTTGATAGTTTCTGGGGACAAAAAGGACACATCTATCCAAACTGCACAAGAAAGTGAAATAATAAGAAAGAACCCAGGATGACAGAAAGACTCTAGGACTCTTCATGGGAGAGAAAGAGTCTTGGTGTTGGTAGTATCTGTGGAAATTAATGCAGGAAAATTTCTCAAAGTCTTCTTAACACAGTCACTCATTTGTTTTTCCTTTTAATGGGTGCCACTGAGCTCCTAGCAGGTGTTGGGTTCTCTAGGGATGCAAACTTTCCCCCCTAAATAACAAAGAAGTAAGTATATAAGATAGTACCTGCATTTAAAGACCTCACCGTTTAGTAATAACATGCTATTAAAAATAGTTGATGAGAGTTTCAGAAAATAGAAGGAAGGGTAATGAGGATGAAGTTGTAAAGTGAAAGATGGGAGAAAAGGCAGAGTAGTCAGAGACAAACAAATGGAAGGATCTGGAAAGAGCTGGTAATGGAGAGAGAACCCCCTCCAATTTTCCTCCCAAAGAGATAGTTGGCCTGAACTTTAAGAATAAGGAAGTAAGGGAAATATTCATAGATATTAATGTATAGCAGTGACAAAGAAAATAACAACAATTGTACAAAAATATATGGAACTGGGTAACAGAAGGAGGAATAGTAGAGGAATGGGTGAGTAGCAGACAGTGCACATAACAGAAAGAGGTAGGAAGACAGAATTTAAGATGGCTCATTTATACAAGCTACATTAGGGAATATAATTTCCAATAGTTAAGGGGTGTAGATTAGGACAACCGATGTCTGCAACAGACTGAAGAACCATTGTGTTAAGGAGCTTTCACTTAGAAGAAGAATGTTAGGCTACAATGTTTTAAAAAGGTCAGGCACAATTATCTCACATACTACAAAGTCTAGAGCAGATGACTCCTGGACTGATGAGAAAGTATAACTTAATGGTACGAATATAAATGATGGATCCAACCTGTCAGTGCTCAGATTCCAGCTGTGCCACTGACTAGCTCTGTGACCATGGGCAAGCTACTTAACGCCTCTGTTCTTTACTTTCTTCTGATGTAAAATTTGGAAAATAGATCTTAAAAGCACTTAGGGTTATGTATAGAATTAGATAATATGTGTAAAGAGTATAAAATGCTTGGCATTTAATAAACCCTCCAAAAATCGTCAGCCATTATTACCAACATCATAAGTATCACCATAAATTATTTGTTCTGGGGCATAACAATGTCACTAAGAACCAAGTTTTTTCACACCACTGTATCCTGCTGGTCTGGAGCACAAACTCTCCCTGTGGCCAAGGAATCACTAGTCCCAAGCATCATTGCTTCATAAGATAATGCCCAAGATTAAGAGAACAGTGACTGTGAGAAGGGGTTCCTCAAAATCTCTCTCTTGTTTTTATAAAAGATGGTCTTTTCCAGAATCTTCTAAGCTGACTCCCTCATATCCATTTTTGGCTAGAAATGACTTATGAAACATCCTTAGCTGTAATGAAGATCTGAAGATTGGGACAGCAAGCATTTGGCATTTTCTGTACTATTTTGGAAGACAGATTCTATCATTAAGGGGGGAAAAGATGGGAATGATTTTTGAGTTAACAAGAAACAATGCCTATAATATTATATAATTTAAAACAAAAGCTATGCTATTTCATAATAGCTTTTTCTTTTTTCTTTTTTTCAGGAATTCAGAAGATGCTTAAATAAGTTTGTGTTGAATGTAGAAGAAACGTGCAAAGGTGAGGGATTAAAACAGAGGTTTTAATGAACAAAGTAAATATTCCAAAATATAGAACTATTACACATAAAGTACAAATAAAAGATAGATGAGGGGAAAAAACAGGAAAGAATGAGGGAAATTTGTGTAGATAGGGTAAAGATTAAAAAAGAAGGAAAAAGCAGGAAAAGAAAAAGCAAAGCCACTAAAGGCTCAGAGAATGCAATCATAATAGAATAGAGGATTGTTGGTTTTGAGATAAGAAATTCTTAGTTTATTTATATATTTTCAAATATAAAATTGTAAAGAAAAATTGAAAAATTAAGCTTAAAGAATAAATCATAAATAGAAAACCATATAGAGAAGAAATTTAAGGTATTGTTGAAGAAGTTTAAGGTATGAAGAAGTTTAAGGTATTGTTGAAAGGGTGTATTTATAGAAGGAAGAAAAATATTTATGGAAAATGATAAAATTATGCATTCATACTAGAAAACCTATCTGAGAAATTTTAAAAATCATCACTGAAAATCAAATATTATGTTGTTGGTCAAGGGAAAGTGCTGCTGATTTGATGACATTTTTAAAATTTTTGAAACAACATCGAGAAAAATTTTGAATTCTTCTTTGCAGTTGTATGTGGGAAAAAATTAAATGACCAGGACATTAAAATAAATAGATTAAAAATTATATTTTACAGTGAAGAAAGTGTAAGAGATTGGAGACCAAAAACACTAATAAAAATTCTGGAAATCCTGAGAAGACCCAATGGTAAGTCAAAAAGAAGTGGAAAATTTCTATTGGTCCCAAGATAAATCATGGGGGACTGTAAAAGAGGGAAGGGATGTGGATATTTATTTGAAAAAAGACACGATTTTATTTGGCTATATAATTTTCCCATTAAAACCTTGTAAATATATGGTGTGTCAGGTGAGCTCATGTAAAATGTCCCACACCATAATCAGTAGTTTACTGGGAAAGAGATTAAGTCACAAGAGGAATGAGTCAGAGATGATCATGGTATGTTATTTTAAACATTTATTCAGATTTATTACTGTAAAGTCCTACTGAGTCAGAGGATGAAAAGATAAATGAGATCTAGGGCTCAAAGCCATCTTACAGTTAGGGAGAAAGACAGGTTTATCCCCCCAAAATACCAGCATGTGAGCTTCCATAACTCAGGGGCAAAGGCAGTGCATGAGAGGCTAAGAATGAATTTTCTAAAATATTCATTTTAGTTTTGCACATTTATTTTATCGTGTGGCAGGCCTCTTTTATGTCCCATGCCAACAATCAGTAGCTTGATCACCATTAGAAATCAGTATCTGAATAGGTTCAGGACAACAGATACGATATTTAAATATAAAACCTCTATACCAAGCTGAATGTTTTATGGAAGCTTTTATTTTATATGTTGTCTGTAGAAACACTCAGCAAATAAATGCCACATTTGAGAAAACTACAGTGAAAATGTTTATAAAGGAACAGTGTGGTATAGGTAGAAACAGCTGTGGTTTATGGATAGGGCACTAAAACGGTGATAAGAGTAAAGATGTATTTCTCAATCTCAGCATTACTGACATTTTGAACTGGATAATTCTTTGTTGTGGGCACTCCCTTGTCTTATACATTGGATTCCAGCAGCACCTCTCTTCTAGTTGTGACAACCAAAAGTATCACTAGACATCACCAAATGTCATTGAGGGCAAAACTGTTCCCAGTTGAGAATCACTGGTGTAGAGGAAAAGAAATCACCATGTAACAATGATAAAGTGATAAAGAAAGTAAAGAGGAGGGGGAATAAAGGCAGAGTCTCATAATAGAAAAAATAACAGAAAAGAGGGGAAAATGAAGAGAAGAAGGAAGAGGAATAGGAAGAAGAAAGAAGAGAAGAGAAGAGAATATATGTGTAAGACTTAAGGCAAAATAGTATATGTATGGTGAATCAGAACGTCTTGGATATATTTTCAAATATAAAATTGTAAAGAAAAATTGAAAAATTAAGATTAAAGAATAAATCATAAATAGAAAACCATATAGAGATATTATGTAATAATATTGAATGTGGTGTCAATGGAATTTATGCATATCATGATTCAATTTGTTTTAGTGTAGTTCATATAAGGTACATCTAATATGTATGGCTCCATGGAACACTGGGATACATTTAGAAAACATCATATGGATCACCTACAGGAAAAAAGGACAGAGCATAAGAATCAGAGTTATTTAATATTTAATATTTTGTGTTTTAACTGAAGATGGAAAAGGATAATACCTAGGAGTCACTCTATCCCTGATAGAATGGTTATGTTCTCACCAGGAGAAAAGATATTGAAAAACAAAATTCTTTAAGGTTGATGGAAGCAAAAGAAATTAAACACAGCAGAGGTACTGTATCTAGCTAAAGAAATTTCCATGTCAGGAAAGACTGTGCCTGTCCATTGGAAAATAAATCTATACTTAGTCTCCACATAGCACTTTTTATTAAGCTTACAATTAACTAGCAAAAATTATTTTTTAAAAATAGAAAGTTTTCAAGTTACAAGTAGGAGGAAAATCTTTACATTTCTCACTAAAAGAGAAAAGGGAAAAGCACCATCTTTGGACAGATTATCTGAGAATTACTGATGCATATACATGAGTAAGAGTCAGAGGGAGGATTTGGAATAGTGAGCTATTATTACAGAACTGTAGATGAGGTAGGTGAGGGGAAGCAATGATTTTTACAGTATTGGGCTATAAGAAATTGATATGCAATGCCTGTGGAAGTTTTGCTGGTTTCCTTTGATGAGAGAAGAACTATAAATATGAATAAAATGTAAATATACTTTATGACAAAATAAACTTATGAGGATCAAATGGGAGAAAGGATGTGGAAGTATGATGAATAAGTTAAATGCATCATTTAAAAAGGGGATTACTGTGATCTGAAACCCTAAACGCTTTCCTGTAAACTATTTTTTAAAATATATTTATTTATTTAATTTTTGGCTCTGTTGGGTCTTTGCTGCTGCGCATGGGCCCTCTCCAGTTGTGATGAATGGGGGCCACCCCTCATTGCGGTGTGCAGGCCTCTCATTGCAGTGGCTTCTCTTGTTGTGGAGCATGGGCTCTAGGCACACAGGCTTCAGTAGTTGTGGCATGCAGCTTCAGTAGCTGTGACTCACAGGCTAAGTAGTTGTGGCTCATGAGCTCTAGAGTGCAGGCTCAGCAGTTGTGGCACATGGGCTTAGCTGCTCCACGGCATGTGCGATCCTCCCAGACCAAGGCTAGAGCCTGTGTCCCCTGAATTGGCACGTGGACTCTCAACCACTGCTCCACCAGGGAAGCCCTCCTGTAAACTATTGAAACACCCTTTTCCACATCCGTGAGTCATACAGACACATGCATGTGTCCCAAGATGCAGGTAGGAACAAGAACAAGGCCTAGAAATGTCCAGTGACCCTCTATCCACAAGGCCACCTAAGTAGGCACAAACAAAGTGAAATATGTGAAAGTGTTTTCTTATCCATAAATCCCTACATGCACTAAAGAAGCATTGTTATTATTAATGATAGAAGTAACAAGAAGTATTAATTTCATGATCCTCCACAAAACAGGTGAAATGCATTCTGGAGATCACAAATTGATTACTGACTCTGCTATCCTGACTTCTGTGTCTGAGGGCAGCTCTCCAAGCAAACACTAATAGAGACAGACTTTTTCAAGGCAACTAGATTGTAAGCATCCACTGAATAGAAATCATCCATTTTACTTCAGCATCACTATTGCAGCTTACTACAATGCTAAGCATTCAGTGGTGTTGAATAAAATGATTGAACTGAAATCAATGGATTTAAACAGCTGAGAAACAAATGCACATAATGAAAGTTGAAACTGTGTGTTCAGCCACAAGAATTAAAATAATTAAACAAATTCTTAATATTCTCAGCAATGTAGAGGAAATTAAACAAAGTACAGTAAAATGACAGTGACAGAGAGGTGTGACTAAGATAGAAGAGTAGGAAAACCCTGAACTTACCTCTTCCCATGGGCACAGCAAAATTATAACTATTCACAGAATTACTATTTATGAGGATGACCTGAAGACTGGCAGAAAATATTACCCACAATAAAAGATATAAAGAAGGAACCACAAGGAAATATGTTGGAGGTTGAGATGCAGTATAGTCAAGATCCACACTCCTATGTAGCTGATCTAAAAATGGGAGAATAATCATAATAGTAGAGGTTCTCCCTGAGGAGTGAAAGGTCTGAACACCACCTTGGGGTGCTGCAGTGGGAAGAGAAGCTACCAGAATACTTTGCTTTGAAGGCTAGTGGGGCTTGTATATGGGAAAGCTGGAGGGTTGTAGGAAAGAAAGACTAATTTTAAAGAGTGTGCACAAACTCTCACACACTCCAAGTCCTAGCACAAAGTCACTAATTTGAAAGGAGCCTGGGTAAGACTCATTTACTGATCTTGGATAGCCTCCTGAAGAAGTTAAAGGTCACTGGGACTCCCCTGGAGACATAAATGTTGGTGGCAGCCATTTAGGAGCTCATTCTACCACAAGGACACTGGTGTCCTCCTGTCAAGAACCATTTTGGAGTGCTTTCTCTAACCAATTAGTATTGGGGGCTTCTCTGCCCACCAGTGGGCTAGCATCAGCCCCAGGAACCCCTGAGGCCTGCTGTCAGACACAATGGACTCAGCCCAGCCACCAGTGTGCCAGCAGTCAACTCATGAGGCATGACTTGGCAGCCAATGAGGTCAGTGGCCAGACCTTCCTTCCTGCACACACAAAGTAGTCAGATCCACCACAACATAAGGGTCCATGCAGCTACAGGAGTGCCCCTAGAGCATATAGCTCTGATGACCAAAGGGGAATGAACTTCTGTGCACCACAGGACATCTCCAGTATAAGGCCTCTTCTCTAAGATCAGGAAATGTAATTGACCTATCTAATACATAGAGATACACAGAGAATTAGGCAAAATGAGGAAACAGAGGAATGCTCTTAATGAAAGAATAAGACAGAACCCCACGAAAAGAACTAAACAAAGTGGAGATAAGCAATCTACTCAAAAAAGAGTTCAAGGTAATGATTATAAAGATGCTTAACACACTTGGGAGAAGAATGTCTGCACCCAGTGAGAAGTTTAAAAAGGGTTAGAAAATATAGGGAAGAACCAATCAGAGCTGAAAAATAAAGTAACTGAAATTAAAACACACATACATGCACACACACTAGAAGGAATCAACAGTATATTAGATGATACAGAGGAATGGATCAGCAAACTGGAAGACAAGCAGAGTAGTGAAAATCACCTAAATTGAACAGAAAAAAGGAAGAATATATATATATATATAATTTTTTTTTTAAAATGAGGATAGTTTAAGAAATCACTGAGGCAGAATCAAGCATAGTAACATTTTTATTATAGGGTTTCCAGAAGGGAGAAGAGAGAAAGAAAGGCAGAGGAAAGGTTATTTGAAGAACTTCTCTAACCTGGGGAAGGAAACAGACATTTGGTCCAGGAAACACAAAGATTTCCAAACAAGATAAACCCAATAAGGTCCACACCAAGGCAAATTATAATTAAAATGGAAAAATTCAAGATAAAGAGGTAATCTTAAAAGCAGTAAGAGAAAAAAATACAACTAGCTACATACAAGGGGACTGTCACTGGACCATCAGCTGCCTTTTATCAAAAACTGCAGGCCAGATGGGAGTGACACAATATATTCGAAGTGATGAAAGAAAAAAAAACCTACAACTATGAATAATCTACTTGGAAAGGCTTTCATTCAGATTTGAAGTAGAGATAAATAGTCTTATGAACAAGCAAAAGCTAAGAGGGTTCAGCACCACTAAACCAGCATTATAAGAAATGTTAAAGGGACTTCTCTAAGTGGAAAAGAAAAGACCACAACTAGAAATATTAAAAAAAAAAAAAAGACAAAAGGAAAATCTCATTGGTAAAGAAAATATAGAGTAAAGGTAGAAGAGTAACCACATATAAAACTAGTAGGAAATTTAAAAACAAAAGGAGTAAATCATCTATATTCACAATAAAAATTTAAGGGATATGCAAAACAAAAAAGATGTAAAATATGGTGTCAAAAACATTAAACATGGGAGGAGGAGAATAAACATGCAGAGTTGTTAGAATGTGTTCAAACTTAAGATATCATCAGCTTAAAATAATCATAAATAAAATATGTATGAACACCATATTAACCCTAAACAAAAAACCTATAATGGATACACACACACACAAAATAGAAAGAAATTCAAAAATAGCACTAAAGACAGTCATCAAATCAGAACAGAAGAGAGCAAGAAAAAGAAAGAACTAAAAACAAATAGAAAACAATTAACAAAATGATAATAAGTGTATACCTATCAATAATTAAATGTAAATGAACTAAATACTTCAATCAAAAGACATACATAGATGGCTGAATGGATAAAGCAAAACAAAACCCATATATGTGCCACCTATACAAAGACTCAGTTCACATCTAAAGACACCCATAGACTAAAAGTGAGGAACTGGGAGGAAAAAAGGTATTTCATGCAAACGGAAATGAAAAAAAAGCTGTGGTAGCAAAACTTACATCAGAGAAATTTGACTTTAAAACAAAAACTGTAACAAGGGACAAAGAATGACACTATACAGTAATAAAGAGATCAATCCAGCAAGAAGATATAACCATTGTAAATATATATGTACCCAATATAGGATCACCTAAATACATAAAGCAAACATAAAGGGAAAAATTGACTGTTACTCAATAACAGTAGAGGACTTTAACATCCACTAAGATAAATAGACAAATCATCCAGACAGAAAGTCAATAAGGAAACACTGGCCTTAAATGATGCACTAGATGAGATGGAATCTATCTGTCTATCATCTGTCTATCTATCTATCTATTGAACTTATCTATCTATCTATAGAGAGAGCATTCCATCCAAAAGCAGCAGTATACTCATTCTTTTCAAAAGCACGTAGAACATTCTCCAGGATAGATCACATGCTGGGCTACAAAATAAGTCTCAATAATTTTTTTAAAAAGTAAAATTATAACCAACCATCTTTCCTGACCACAAAGGTATGGGAGTAGCAATGAAATATTAAGAAAAAAAACCCTGCAAAATATACAATCATGTGGAGGCTAAACAATATTCTACTCAACAACCAATGGGCCACTAAAGAAATCAAAGAGGAAATAAATAATATCTGGAGACCAATGAAAATGGAAACACAATGACTCACAATCTATGGGACTTACTAAAAGTAGTTAGTTGTAAGAACAGAGTTTATAGCTGTACAAACCTATCTCAGAAAACAAGAAAAATCTCAAATAATCTAATCTTACACATAAAGGAACTAGAAAAAGAAGAACAAAACCCAAAGTTAGTAGAAGGAAATAAATAATAAAGTCAGAGCAGAAATACATGAAATAGACTAAAAAAAAATAAAGAAAAGAAAAGATCAGTGAAACTAAAGGATGATTCATTGAAATGATAAGCAAAGTAGATAAGCCTTTAGACAGACTCATCAAGAAAAAAAGAGAGAGGACCTAAGTCAGAAATGAAAAAGGAGAAGTTGTAACTGACACCACAGAAATACCAAGGATCATAAGAGATTACTATGAATAACTATGTGCTAATAAAATGGGCAATCTAGAAGAAATGGACGAATTCCAAGAGATGTGCAATCTTCCAAGGCTGAACAAGAAAGACATAGAAAATAGAAACAGACCATTACCAGTAATGGAAAAAGAAAAACAGAAAAACTTGCAGCATTCCAAAGTCCAGGATCAGACGATTTCACAGGTGAATTCTGCCAAACATTTAAAGAAAGTTTAACACGTTTTTCCAAACTATTCCAAAAACTTGAAGAGGAAGGAACATTTCCAACCTCATTATATGAAGCTAGGATAAGCTTGATACCAAAACCAGACAAAGATATCACAAAAAAGAAAAATGTCCAATATCACTGATTATCACATTTGCAAAAATCTTCAACAAAATATTAACAAACCGAATCCAACAATACAGTGAAAGGAATATACACCATGATCAAATGGGATTTATCCTAGGGATGCATAGATGTTTTAATATCTACAAATCAGCCAATGTGATACACCACATTGACAAATTGAAAAATAAAAATTTACAAATATATCAATAGGTGCAGGAGAAGCTTTTGACAAAATTCTACATTCATTTATGATAAAACTCTCAACAAAGTGGGTATAGAGGGACCATACCTCTATTTTAATAAAGACCATGTATGAGAAACCTATAGCAAGCATTGTACTCAACAGTGAAAACCTGAAAGCTTTTGCTCTAAGATCAGGAACAAGACAATGTTGCCCATTCTTGCCACTTTTATTCAACATAGTATTAAAAGTACTAGCCACAGCAATCAGACAAGAAAGAGTTATATAAGGAGTAAGCTGGAAAGAAAGATGTAAAAGTGTCACTGTTTGCAGATGACATGACACTATATATATAGAAAATCTTAAAGATGCCAACAAAAAATTTTAGAATAAATTAATTTGGTAAATTTGCAGGATATAATATTCATATGTAGGAATCTGTTTTATTTCCATATAATAATAAGAAACTATCAGAAAGATAAATTAAGGAACAATTCCATTTACCATTGCATCAAAAAGACTACAATATCTAGAAAATAATTTAACCAAGGAATACAAGAAAACTTGTACTCAGAAAACTGACACTGATGAAAGACACTGAAGACAACAGAAACAAATGGAAATATATAATGTATTTATTGGTTGGAAGATTAATATTGTTAAAATGACCATACTTCCCAAGGGAATCGTCACATTCAATGCAATCTCTATCAAACTACCAATGGCATTTCTCACAGGACTAAAACAAATAATCCTAAAATTTGTATGGAACCAAAAAAGACCCCAAATTGTCAAAAAAACCTGAAGAAAGAAGAACAGAGCTGGATGTATCATGTTTTCTGATTATAAATTACAATGCAAAGCTACAGTAATCAAAACAGTATGGAACTGTCACAAAAACAGACACATAGATGAATGGAACAGATTAGTGAGCCCAGAAATAAACTCACACTTATATGGTCAATTAAACTACAACAAAAGAGGTAAGATTCTACAATGGGGAAAAGACCACCTCTTCAACAAATGATGTTGGGAACACTAGACAGTTACATGCAAATTAATCAAAGGAGACTACTGTCTCACACCATATGCAAAAATAGACTCAAAATGGTTTAAAAACTTAAATGTGGGGAGGAGTTTCAAGATGGTGGAAGAGCAAGATGCAGAGATCACCTTCCTCCCCACAAATACATCAGAAATACATCTACATGTGGAACAGCTCCTACAGAACACCTACTGAATTCTGGCAGAAGACCTCCAAAAAGGCAAGAAACTCCTCACGTACCTGGGTAGGGCAAAAGAAAAAAGAAAAAAACAGAGACAAAAGAATAGGGATGGGACCTTCACCAGTGGGAGGGAGCTGTGAAGGAGGAAAGGTTTCCACACCCTAGGAAGCCGCTTTGCAAGTAGGGACCACGGGTGGTGGAGGCGGGGGAGCTTCAGAGCCATGGTGGAGAGCACAGCAACAGGGGTGCCGATGGCAAAGTGGACAGATTTCCGCACAGAAAATCAGTGCTGACCAGCATGCATCAGCCCAAGAAGCTTGTCTACTCACCCACCGGGACACATGGGGGTTGGGAGTTGAGGCTCGGGATTCGTAGGTCAGATCCCAGAGAGAGGACTGGGGTTGGCTGCATGAACACAGCCTGAAGGGAGCTAGTGCACCAGAGGTAGCTGGGAGGGAGTCTGGGAAAAGGTCTGGAGCTGCCAAAGATGCAAGAGACTTTTTCTTGCCTCTTTGTTTCCTGGTGCATGAGGAGAGGGGATTAAGAGCACTGCTTAAAGGAGCTCCAGAGATGGGTGTGAGCCACAGCTATCAGCGTGGACCACAGAGACGGGCATGGGAGGCTTAGGCTGCAACTGCAGCCACCAAGAAGCCTGTGTGCAAGTACAGGTCACTATCCACACCTCCCCTCCTGGGAACCTGTGCAGCCCGCCACTGCCAGGGTCCCATGATACAGGGACAACTTCCCTGGGAGAACACATGGCACGCCTCAGGCTGATACAATGTCATGCCAGCCTCTGCCTCTGCAGGCTTGCTGGGCATCCATACCCCTCTCTCCCCCCGACTTGAGTGAGCCACAGCCCCTGAATCAGCTGCTCCTTTAACCCCGTCCTTTCTGAGTGAAGAACAGACGCCCCAGGTGACCTACACACAGAGGCGTGTCCAAATCCAAAGCTGACCCTGTGAGCTGTGCAAAAAAAGAAGAGAAAGGGAAATTTCTCCCAACGGTTTCAGGAGCTGTGGATTAAATCTCCACAGTATACTTAATGTACCCTGCATCTGTGGAATACCTGAATAGAAAATGAGTCATCCCAAATTAAGGAGGTGGACTTTGGGAGCAAAGATTTTTTTTTTCACTTTTTCTCTTTGTGTTAGTGTGTATGTGTATGCTTCTGTGTGTGATCTTCTCTGTACAGCTTTGATTTTACCATTTGTGCTAGGGTTCTGTCTGTCCGTTTTTTTTGTTGTTGTTGTTGTTTTTTTTTTAATTTTTACTTTAACAATTTTCTTTCTTAATAATTATTTTTTTATTCTAATAACATTCTTTTATTGTATGTTATGTTATTTTATTTTATGTTTGTTATTTCTTTCTATTTTTTCCCCATTTATTCTGAGTGGTGTGCATGAAAGGCTCTTGGTGCTCCAGCAAGGGGTCAGGGCTGTGCCACTGAGGTGGGAGAGCAAAGTTCAGGACACTGGTCCACAAGAGACCTCCCAGCTCCATGTAATATCAAATGGTGAAAATCTCCCAGAGATCTCCATCTCAATGCCAACACCCAGGTTCACTCAACAACCAGCAAGCTACAGTGCTGGACACCCTATGGCAAACAACTAGCAAGACAGGAACACTAACCCACCCATTAGCAGAAAGGCTGCCTAAAATCATAATAAGGCCACAGACACCCCAAAACACACCACAAGACATGGACCTGCCAACCAGAAAAACAAGATCTAGCCTCATCCACCAGAACACAGGAAATAGTCTCCACCAACAGGAAGCCTACACAAGCAACTGAACCGACCTTAGCCACTGGGGACAGACACAAAAGACAATGGGAGCTACGAACTTGCAGCCTGCAAAAAGGAGACCCAAAACACAGTAAATTAAGCAAAATGAGAAGAGAGAAAAACACATCACAGATGAAGGAGCAAGGCAAAAACCCACCAGACCTAACAACTGAAGAGGAAATAGGCAGTCTACCTGAAAAATAATTCAGAATAATGATAGTAAAGATGACGTAAAATCTTGGAAATATAATAGAGGGGAAAAAAGAAACATTTAACAAGGACGTAGAAGTACTAAAGAGCAAACAAACAGCAATGAACAAAACAATAAATGAAATTTAAAATTCTCTAGAAGGGAACAATAGCAGAATAACTGAGGCAGAAGAACGGATAAGTGACCTGCAAGATAAAATAGTGGAAATAACTACTGCAGAGTAGAATAAGGAAAAAAAGAATGAAAAGAACTGAGGACAGTCTCAGAGACCTCTGAGACAACATTAAACCCACCAACATTCGAATTACAGGGGTCTCAGAAGAAGAAGAGAAAAAGAAAGGGACTGAGAAAATATTTGAAGAGATTATAGTTAAAAACATCTCTAGTATGGGAAAGGAAATAGTTAATCAAACCCAGGAAGCACAGTGAGTCACATAGAGGATAAATCCAAAGAGAACCATGCCAAAACACATATTAATCAAACTATCAAAATTAAAACAAAAAAAATATTAAAAGCAGCAAGGGAAAAACAACAGAAAACACACAAGGGAATCCCCATGAGGTTAACAGTTAATCTTTCAGCAGAAACTCTGCAAGCCAGAATGGAGTGGCAGGACATATTTAAAGTGATGACAGAGAAAAACCTACAACTAAGATTTCTCTACGCAGCAAGGATCTCATTCAGATTTGATGGAGAAACTAAAATGTTAACAGACAAGCAAAAGCTACAAAAATTCAGCACCACCAAACTAGCTTTACAACAAAGTCTACAGGAACTTCTCTAGGCAGGAAACACAAGAGAAGGAAGACGTACTATAACAAACCCAAAACAATTAAGAAAATGGTAATAGGAACATACATATTGATAATTCCCTTAAATGTAAATGGATTAAATGATCCAACCAAACGATATACACTGGCTGAATGGATACAAAAACAAGACCCATATATACGCTGTCTACAAGAGACACACTTCAGACATAGGGACGCATACAGACTGAAAGTGAGGGAATTGAAAAAGATATTCCATGCAAATGGAAATCAAAAGAAAGCTGGAGTAGCAATTCTCATATCAGACAAAATAGACTTTAAAATAAAGACTATTACAAGAGACAAAGAAGGACACTACATAATGATCAAGGGATCGAGGCAAGAAGAAGATATAACAATTGTAAATATTTGTGCACCCAACATAAAAGCATGTCAAAACATAAGGAAAATACTAACAGCCATAAAAGGGGAAATCGACAGTAAGAAAGTCATAGTAGGGGACTTTAACACCCCACTTTCAAAAATGTACAGATCGTCCAAAATGAAAATAAAAAGGAAACACAAGCTTTAAATAATACATTAAACAAGATGGACTTAATTGATATTTATAGGACATTCCATTCAAAAACAACAGAATACACTTTCTTCACAAGTGCTCATGGAACATTCTCCAGGATAGATCATATCTTGGGTCACAAATCAAGCCTTGGTAAATTGAAGAAAACTGAAACTGTATCAAGTATCTTTTCTTACCACAATGAGACTAGATATCAATTACAGGAAAAAGACTGTAAAAAATACAAACACATGGCCACTAAACAATACGCTACTTAATAACCAAGAGATCACTGAAGAAATAAAAGAGGAAATCAAAAAATACCTAGAAACAAATGACAATGAAAACATGATGACCAAAAACCTATGGGATGCAGAAAAAGCAGTTCTAAGAGGAAAGGTAACAGCAATACAATCATACATTAAGAAACAAGAAACATCTCAAATAAACAACCTAACCTCACACCTAAAGCAATTAGAGAAAGAAGAACAAATAACCGCAAACTTATCAGAAGGAAGGGAATCCTAAGATCAGATCAGAAATAATTGAAAAAGATATGAAGGAAATGATAGCAAAGATCAATAAAACTAAAAGCTGTTTTTTTTAGAAGATAAACAACATTGATAAACCATTAGCCAGACTCAGACTCAGCAAGAAAAAAAAAGCAGAAGACTCAAATCAATAGAATTAGAAATGAAAAAGGATAAGTAACAACTGACAGTGCAGAAATACAAAGGATCATGAGAGATTACTACAAGCAACTCTATGCCAATAAAATGGACAACCTAGAAGAAATAGACAAATTCTTAGAAATGCACTACCTTCTGAGGTTGAACTGGAAAGAAAAATAAAATATGAACAGACCAATCACAAGCACTGAAGTTGAAACTGTGATTAAAAATCTTCCAACAAAATAAAGTCTAGGACCAGATGGCTTCACAGGCGAATTCTACCAAATATTTAGAGAAGAGCGAGCACCTATCCTTCTCAAACTCTTCCAAAATATAGCAGAGGCAGGAACACTCCCAAACTCATTCTACAAAGCCACCATCACCCTGATACCAAATCCAGACAAAGATGTCACAAAGAAAGAAAACTATAGGCCAATATCAATGATGAACATAGATGCAAAATTCTTCAACAAAATACTAGCAAACAGAATCCAACAGCACATTAAAAGGATCATACACCATGATCGAGTGGGGTTTATCCCTGGAATCCAAGGATTCTTCAATATACGCAAATCAATCAATGTAATACACCGTATTAACAAATTGAAGGAGAAAAAACATGATCATCTCAATAGATGCAGAGAAAGCTTTTGACATAATTCAACACCCATTTATGATCAAAACCCTGTAGAAGGCAGGCATAGAGGGAACTTTCCTCAACATATTAAGGCCATATATGACAAACCCATAGCCAATATTGTCCTCAATGGTGAAATTTTCCACTAAGATCAGGAACAAGACAAGGTTACCCACTCTCACCACTCTTATTCAACATAGTTTTGGAAGTTTTAGTCACAGCAATCAGAGAAGAAAAAGAAATAAAAGGAATCCAAATCGGAAAAGAAGAAGTAAAGCTGTCACTGTTTGCAGATGACATGATACTATATAGAGAGAATCATAAAGATGCAACCAGAAAACTACTAGAGCTAATCAATAAATTTGGCAAAGTAGCGGAATACAAAATTAATGCACAGAAATCTCTGGCATTCCTATACACTAATGATGAAATATCTGAAAGAGAAAGTAAGGAAACACTCCCATTTACCACTGCAACAAAAAGAATAAAATATCTAGGAATATACCTACCTAAGGGGACAAAAGACCTGTATGCAGAAAATTATAAGACACTGATGAAAGAAGTTAAATATGATACAAATAGATGGAAAGATATACCATGTTCTTGCATTGGAAGAATCAACCTTGTGAAAATGACTCTACTACCCAAAGCAATCGACAGATTCAATGCAATCCCTATCAAGCTACTATTGGCATTTTTCACAGAACTAGAACAAAAAATTTCACAATTTGTATGGAAACACAAAAGACCCCGAATAGCCAAAGCAATCTTCAGAAAGAAAAACGGAGCTGGAGGAATCATGCTCCCTGACTTCAGACTACACTACATAGCTATAGAAATCAAGGCAGTATGGTAATGGCACAAAAAAAGAAATATAGATCAATGGAATGGGATAGAAAGCCGAGAAATAAACCCACGCACATATGGTCCTCTTATCTTTGATAAAGGAAGCAAGCATATGCAGTGGAGAAAAGACAGCCTCTTCAATATGTGGTTTTGGGAAAACTGGACAGGTACATGTAACAGTATGAACTTAGAACACCCCCTAACACCATACTCAAAAAAAAAGCTCAAAATGGATTAAAGACCTAAATGTAAGGTTAGACACTATCAAACTCTTAGAGGAAAACATAGGCAGAACACCCTATGACATAAATCACAGCAAGATCCTTTTTGACCCACCTCCTAGAGAAATGGAAATAAAAACAAAATTAAGCAAATGGGACCTAATGAAACTTAAAAGCTTTGCACAGCGAAGTAAAATATAAGCAAGATGAAAAGACAACCCTCAGAATGGGAGAAAATATTTGCAAATGAAGCAACTGACAAAGGATTAATCTCCAAAATTTACAAGGAACTCATGAAGCTCAATATCAGAAAAACAAACAACCAGTCCAAAAATGGGCTGAAGATCTAAATAGACATTTCTCCAAAGAAAATATACAGACTGCCAACAAACATGAAAGAACGCTCAACATCATTAATCATTAGAGAAATGCAAATCAAAAGTACAGTGAGATATCATCTCACACCAGTCAGAATGGCCATCAACAGAAAATCTACAAACAGTAAATGCTGGAGAGGGTGTGGAGAAAAGGGAACCCTCTTGCACTGTTGGTGAGAATGTAAGTTGATACAGCCACTATGGAAAGCAGTATGGAGGTTCCTTAAAAATCTAAAAATAGAACTACCATATGACCCAGCAATCCCACTACTGGGCATATACCCTGAGAAAACCATAATTCAAAAAGAGTCATGTACCACAGTGTTCACTGCAGCTCCATTTACAATAGCCAGGACATGGAAGCAACCTAAGTGTCCATCATAGGATGAATGGATAAAGAAGATGTGGCACAAATATACAACGGAATATTACTCAGCCATAGAAAGAAACGAAATTGAGTTATTTGTCATGAGGTGGATGGACCTAGAGTTTGTCATACAGAGTGAAGTAAGTCAGAAAGAGAAATGCAAATAACATATGTTAGCACATATATATGGAATCGAAGAAGAAAAAAAAAAGGTCATGAAGAAACTGGTCCAAGATGGGAATAAAGACACAGACCTACTAGAGAATGGACTTGAGGATATGGGGAGGGGAAAAGGTAAGCTATGACAAAGTGAGAGATTGTCATGGACATATATACACTACCAAATGTAAAATAGATAACTAGTGGGAAGCAGCCGTATAGCACAGGGACATCAGCTCGGTGCTTTATGACCACCTAGCAGGGTGGGATAGGGAAGGTGGGAAGAAGGGAGACACAAGAGGGAAGAGGTATGGGAACATATGTATATTTATAACTGATTCACTTTGTTATAAAGCAGAAGCTAACACACCATTGTAAAGTAATTATACTCCAATAAAGATGTTAAAAAAAAAAACAAAACCTTAAATGTAAGACCTGGAACCATAAAACTCCTAGATGAAAACATAGGCAATACACACTTTGATATCAATCTTAACAATATTTTTTAATATGTCTCCTCAGACAAGAAAAACAAATTCAAGTATAAGCAAATGGGACTACTTCAAATTAAAAAGCTTCTGGACAGTGAAGAATACTATCAACAAAATGAAAAAGCATCTTATTGTATGTGAGAAATTATTTACAAATTATGCATTCAATAAAGGATTAATATCCAAACTATCCAAAGAACTTATACACTCAATAGCAAAAAATAAAACCAAATAACCCAACCGAGAAATGGACAGAAGACATGAATAGATATTGTTTTTCAAAAGAAAACATGCAAATAGCCAGCAGACTCATGAAAAGATGCTTAACATGACTAATCATCAGAGTAATGCAAATCAAAACCACGTACTACATTAAACCTGTCAGAATGGCTATCATCTAAAAGAAAATAAATAAGTGTTGGGGAGAATGTGGGAAAAGGAGAACCCCATGTGCTGCTGGTATGATTGTAATTGGTACAGCCACTATGGAAAGCAGTACGGAGCTTCTTCAAAAAATTTAAAAAAGTACCGTACAATCCTGTCATTTTACTTCTGTGTATTTATCTAAAGAAAACAAAATGCTAATTCAAAAAGATATATTCACTCAAATGTTCATTGCAGCATTATCTACAATAGACAAGATATGGAAGCCAATTAAGTGTACATTGATTTATGAATGGATAAAGAAGATGTGGTATATACTACATACAATGTAATATTGCTCAACCATAAAAGCAAAATTAAGTCTTGCCATTTGCAGCAACATGGATGGATCTAGGTTTTATGTTAAGTGATATATCAGAGAAAAACAAATATCTCATGATTCCACTTATATGTGGAATCTAAAAATGAAAACAAACAAAACAAAATGAAAACAGACTCATAGATACAGAAATGAATGGGTGGTTGCCAGATAAGAGGGGGCTAGGGGAGGAAGGTGAAATAGCTATAGGGGGTTAAGAGGTACAAACCTCCAGTTACACAATAAATCAGTCATGGTGAGTAATACACAGCATAAAAATATGGTCAATCACTTTGTAATAACTTTGTATGGAGATGGTTGGTTACCAAACTTACCATGGATGTCACTTCATGATGCATGCAAATGTCAAATCACTATGCAATACACCTAAAACCAGCATACTATTGTACATCAACTTTAATGCAATAAAGCAAAGGGTACTGCTAACCTTTTTTTTCTATCGTTCAATGCTCCCTACAGGGAGGTTCCAAATTTTCCTTCCAGTATTTTCTATTTCACAACTGTAATAGTTCCCATCAACAAAAATTCCCTCTCCCCAGACACAACTTGCATGAATTTTTACTCACACTAGCTCTTTCCTGAAATGTCTTTCTGAGTACACATTTGCAAATCTACTTGTGTTTTTAGGGCAGTCACTAACACCATTATCCTCCTCTACATTTTTTTTTAACCCCGTATAATTCTTAGATGTCTATAGCATACATAGGCACCTATTCATCAAACAGTGTTTTCCTCTTGTATTTGCTATATTTCAGTGTAGCCTTCCCTACATAATTGTAACATTTTGAGGATAATATACTCTTTGCTGTAGCACAAGAGTACTGACTGCTTAATAAAAATGTATTGGTTGACTGATTACTAGGTCCAAATAATAAAAAGTACAATTATTCACAACACTTATTCCACAGATTAAATCTACCTTCATTTATCCAGGTAATTTAATCTTAGTATGTGTATTTGTGGAAATTTTGACTCATATATTTTGGTCATGTATATTTGGGAAAATTCTAGTTTCGTAACATAAGAAAAATAGAAGAAAGCATAGGGATTGGAATGGTGTTTTGGATCAACGCACATTTCCTCACATGGAAATAGTTGGGTAGCCATATTCAGAAACTTAGAGTCTGAGTATGATGTGAATGTAAATTAAAGACCACCCAAATGTTTTTGTATGTTAAAATAGAGAGTGGGTATTTAAAAAGATACAAACAAACAAACAAAACCCAAACCAAAAAAAACACTGTGCTTCCATAGTCTTCTGTGAATCCTTAGTGTAACTTGCCAGAGAAGTTGATTAGACATTGACATCAGTCAGTCCTAGAATGAAATAGGGAATTTGAAACAGGGAGCAAAAACAAAAACAAAACATGAGGCAAGTAGAGTTGAATTTGAATGCACTAGTGTTGGTGAACATGGCTTACACATCCTAGTTGATACAAAATCAACTCTTTCTATGTATCTATCTATGGATTTACATATCTATCTATCTACTTTTGTTAAAGTAATAAATACAACTCTAATTTGAATGTCAAAATATAATTCCAGTCCTGCCAAGAACTTGGCATATGGGTGGACACAAATACAACATTGTATTAATGGGAAAAGTCAAAGAAAGAAGTGTCAGTTTACTTCTGTTTCCTGTCTCCTATTCCAATTTAGTAGTTCATCACCAGTTTTCTTTACATTTACTCTGAATGAATTGTAAAGCCCAATGCTAGCCTTAATATTCTCTCTGTCTCTTCTTCCTGGGGAAACCTAAGGAGAAATTTGCTTCTGGGCCAGAAGTATAGCACTTTGTCATATTGTCACTTTGGCCTTGCTCCAGATTCTGCACAGAATCTGCATATGTCCCAAACTGCATAGAAAATTGTTTCCAACTCACCACTCTTTGCTTGCAGGGGATGGTGCATACTCTTCATGTCCAAATTGAAGTTTTATTTCTTGCATTATTGGTAGTTTTGAAGTATGGTTTGGACAGAGCACAGCATCCCCGGCTGTCTTCAACACACCACCAGGGAATCACACCATTGCTCAGTAGGCTAAATTTAAAACCTTTCAAAAAATAGCTTTTCTCCTGTCTGCATGTTTTCCTAGGAACAATCTCCATAAAAATGACTCCTAATTTAAAGAAAACTAAGGCATTCCTCACCATTGACAAGGAAAATGGCTGTTTTTGGCCAAATCATAGAAATGAGCTTCCTTAAGTACATTGTACCTTTAAAAGCTAACATTATTGCCGTGAAGCCCGAATGGTACCCTGTCAGCATGGAATAACCAGACTGGGCCAAGTTGTCATTTCTGACAGGTCAGTGTAATGAGCAAAAGAACGCTGAGTTTGTCTAAAACTTTTCACTGGAATCAGCAAGGTAGAGCTGTTTGGGCCTATAACAGCTCTACGTATGTGACTGGTTAAATGTGTCACATTATCAAACATTGTGGCCCACACTATCACAGTCACCACATTTATGCTTTGTTTCCTCCCCCAAGTACCCCCCAAAATTCTTTATATTTCTAATTTAAAAAGAGGACAGATTGCAGAGCTTTGAGGCATTGGATGTTAGCTATGAGTGATTAGATGAATGCCAAATGTCCAGTTACTCCTTTCAGAATACTGTGCAGAAATAAATACTAATCTAATGAACTTGCCTCTGGGCCTCTTCTTCCCCATTTCCCGGGATTTCTCTGATAACATCTTTGTCATCATGAAAACAGAGAAATAGAATACATAAAGGAGACAAACAAAAACTGAGTAAAATTGACATTAGAGGGCCCAACTGAATTACTAGATGACATCCATTGTCCAGCATCCTCCCTTACCTGTGCTGAGGAGCCTGCACACAGATTTGCCATTTTGATACAAAACACAAATGTTGTGACAGGAGATCACCTGGATCCATATTTCTCAGTAAATAGATAGCAAAGCTTGAAGGTTCTGCCCCTTCCAGCTTTACCAGCCAGCTGTGGTGCCCTCTTTTTAATCAGATGCATCAGAAAATATTTTTCCCCCGTTTCAGAAAAATTCACTTAATGTTCGTTACTAATTCTCACTCTAGCCATGATTAATATAACAAATAATTACAGCTTAGATCTCATATAGATACAACTAATTGTTCTGCCCACAGTTCATTTTGACTAACAATTAAACACAGATTTTAAAGCAAAACTAAGATCTGGGGAGTGACCTTCACCTGGCTTTGCTCTTGCCGCTGCAGGAAATGCCTATAGCTTGTTTTCCTTTTCTTTGATGGTGACAAAATGTTTACTTGTTTGTTTGTTTACATTTCTCTTTCATTAGGTGATAAGCTCTATTCCTTTACAAGTCTTGTTTCTCCAATCAGTGGTGTGTTGAAGGTCTTGAGCAGAGCACTAGAGAGAAATAAAGGGAAGTTGCACCAACTGAATTTTCTCCAAAGATCAAGTGCAAAATTGTCCTCCACATTGTCAAAGAGAAAGATGATGGGGGACTGACACCTCTGATCTGACTGCGAGGTGATGGGTCTGGCCTATGTGTCTGTCTGCCCTGGTACCTATAAACCCCACCCCAGGAGATGATAATCTTTTATTCTGCAGTCCTGAAGCAGAGTGGAATGCTGATGAATTTAGGAAGGTATATAGGAGTGGTCTCTGGAAATACATTCCCCAAAGTGTAAACTTTCACAAAACTTCTTGGGAATTCTCACAGCCATGAATGAAAAATGTTCCTAGTTTTATTAAATGATGAGATAGATCATTGATAACTTACCCATATGCCTCATCTGCCTTGGCAAATAAGAGACATATTGAACTCTCTGCTGAAGAATTTGCTTCCACAATTAGTGCATAGAGTTAAGTCTCTATCAACCACTTTGCCTTCTTCCAAAATAACAAAATATTCTATTTTTATCGGAGCAGAATTAAGCATAAGTTATCTACATGAACTAAAACTAAAATCATTAGAATGCCCAAGGAGTGAGACTTCTGGCTAGCTTAATATTCAAATACAACTATGCTTCAAACCAGAAAATTTTCTTTGCTCTTTCAAATATTTCTAAAATATTTAAGGCCATTTCCCTGACTTCGTACAGTCTAGTAGAAAAACAGAATATTAGTTTATCCTTTAAGGAGTTCATAACATTTTGACTAGATTTGGAGGCCAGAACTGGAAAATTTTGTTTGCACATCTTACATAATTAGTCTGATATAATTCCTCTAAGTACATTCACAACTGTGTGATACTACTTTATATTGATTGAACATTTATCAAGTGACCAGATTTGGGCTACGGATAGTGAGTCAATCTTCTACTTTTTCTACCTTCATTGGATAAAGTATATGCAATTCTTGAGAACATTTAGTTAAACTAAATTCCAGCTCAGGCCATGCAGGGTGAAGTTACTCAACCACAGCACAAAGCTTATACTGCTGACCTCTCCTCTGTCACATTTGCCTGGTGTTCTGTCTACCATATCAAACTTCGCATGATGTGTTTTTATGTTTAGTCAATAATTTTAGGTTTAGTTCAATTCCAGGTTCTAGAAAAATGCCATCCACAATAATAAATAGTTTTAGAACAACAGACCAAAATTAAAAGTCTAAGCACTGTCGCAAATACTACTAGTTCAAGAAAGATATGTTGTGTGAGTTCTCAGATCTGAAAATTTTTGGTTCATTCTTTCTGATGAATCCCACCTTTGTTAATCTTTGTGTGTGTCACTTCTCCAATTCACTTTCTAGTCTCTCATTTCCTTTAGGACTCAAATTCTGCTTTGCTCTAGTTAATTTTACCATCCTAAAACTCCAGTAATTTATGTCAGCAAGATTTGAATACTGTGATATGTGAACTAAATGAACAACATCAGACTTCCTAGAGGCTGTGAACTCAAGGACAGCCAATGTGTGTTGCAATTTTGTACCCCTGGGAGCATAGCAGAATAACTATGATCTAGAAGGGCCTGAAAGTTGTTCATAATGAATGAATGGACAGGTGACTGAGTATGACCTAATAGAGTTTTATGCTAGGGATTTCCTGTGGTTCCCATGATATCCCTGGGTATCATCTATGGTGAATTTCCTATGATTCATTTTTCTGGGACCAACATATAATACCTCAGAAGCCCTCATTTTTAGGAACATTAGTATGTATCCTCAGATTTGATTCTCAGATTTGAAAGGGTCATTGCATGGTTATAAAGCCATCTCACAATTTCCAAAGAGGCTTGAATTTAAAACTAAAGTCAAATTTAGTTTTTATAGTCCAACCATTTACATACAAGAATTTACAAAGAACTATGCATAGTTATAACCATTATCCAGGCTTTTTAACCACCAAAGACACCCTTCCTTATTTTATTTCCCTGTTACCCCACACATCTGGGATGGCATCAACAAATAACCAGAACTTCTAGGTAACTTAAAAACATAAAAAATATCTGAATGGATTATCTGGACAATGAAATGATAAAATTCCAGCCTAAGCAAAAGTAACTAAAGTGAGCTAATTCTGTGCAACTCCATCATGGGGAAATGCATGATTTCTGTTAGACTTTTTTTTTTTTTTAATTTTTAAAATATTTATTTATTGTGGCCATGCTGGGTTTTAGTTGTGGCATGCAGGATCTTTTCAGTTATGGCATGTGGGATCTAGTTCCCCTATCAGGGATGGAGCACAGGCCCCCTGCATTGGGAGTGTGGAGTCTTCCCCACTGGACCATTAGGGAAGTCCCATCTGTTACACTTTTAAAAAGTAGATTTATCAGAAGAAATCCATGAATAAGATCCTCTCCCTGTCCATTATGATGGTACTATCTTGAACGTTCCAACGTCTCTAGGGTAGAAAGAATATCTATAGGTACTTTGAACAATATGAGTGAATTTTTAATGTCAAATCATATATAATTTTATTTTTCATTCTTTGGAAGCTTCTTTAGAGTACTGAAACTCATAGCAAAAAAAATAGATTTACTCTAATTTTAGAAATTACTGAAGAAATTCTGTAACTTTCACTTCATTTGAATAGAAAAAAAATAATGTTTATGTCTTGACATATTTATCAGCTGCATGTTCCTTTCAAGCCAGTTTTCTGGAAGAGTTTAATTTATAGCTCCTATTATTTTGTTTTTCTTTTTAGATCTCAAAATGAATGTCATGCCTATGAAAAGTGCCAGACAGGAAACTAAAGTCTTGTGTTTATTCCAAGTCCCTAAATCACCATGGGACTGGAAGAAAGTCATCCGCAGGCACCTGGCTCTGTAAAAAACATTGGAAGAAAATGGAAATCAGAGCTTCCAATGGAAGAACAGTTGCTCTACAAGAATTTCATAGCACAGGTTTTTGAAGAGAGTGGTATTATGGCTGTAATTTTAAAATGCTGTTTAAAAAATGCCACTCCTATCTACTGTTCAAAGCCTGTGTTTCTTCCCTGTGCTATTGCTCTCCTTTTGTCAAAACCACTGGCTTTATCCTTCAAATGAACATTGTGTTGCCAGATCTGTTCCTTGGTTCAGAAAGCTCTTTCCAGACTACCTCTTCTTTCTTTCCCGGTCTCTCTGCAAACTGTTAGACTTTGAAGCTCAGGTTGGTGTTCCTGGAGTCTGGGATGCCTTCCTCGACCATGTCCGTTCATATTCCTGAGAGTGCCATGGCATCTGCTAGGAGTCTCCATCCAAGACTGCCCATGAGAATCGCCTGAGGAATGTGTGTAACAATGCTTAGGCCAACCCAGACCAAGTATGTTGACCTGGCATATCATTTTCCATATGTCTTAAATGTGCCAGTGGTGAGCATAATGGCTGAGGCTGAAACCCATTGTTCCATATTAAATTTTCACACCTATGTATGAGATAATTGCAATAGTATACATATATATTTAATATGCACACACATACACATATTCATAAATATATATATATATTTTTTTCTTGACAAGGAAAAACAAAATCAGAACTCAGCAAGGATGGCCTACATCACCTAGGGCAAAGGATATCTCATCTAAGCAAAATAGGGTAAAGGACCCAGAGTCTCATTGTCTTGTCTCTTTTCCTTTGCTTTCTTTTCCCCCCTGCCTCTTTTCTTCTCCTACAGCCACTGATGCACCAACAAGGCCTTCTAACCTTACCCAAATACTACAGAATAAAATTTAAAATCCAATAGTCTATAAAATGCTTTTTGATTTGGAAAGCCTGTGATTTAGAGTTTCAATTTCTCCACATCCTCTCAAATATATATATATGTATATATATTATAGCCATCTAAGTGGGTGTGAAGTGGGAGTTCATTGTGGTTTTGTTTTGCATTACCCAAATGACTAATGATGTTGACATTTTTTCATGTGCTTATTGGCCTTTTTGGATAAAGAGGTCTTTGGCCCTTCAGGTTTTTTGCTCATTTTAAATTAGGTTGTTTATCATTTTGTTATTGAGTTATTGAGTCAATTGGTCATAGATGTATGGATTTATTTCTGGACTCTTAATTTTATTCCACTGGTCTTTTCTATATATCTACCCTAATGCCAGTACTGTGCACACTGTTTATTACTATAGTTTTGTGATGTTTTGAAATCAGGAAGTGTGATTTTTGTTCTTTTTTCAATTTTGTTGGCTATTTAGGACAAATTAAAATTCCATATGTATTTGAGGATTAGATTTTCCAATTCTGAAAAAATGGTCACTGGAATTTTGGTAAGAATTGTTTTCAATCAGTAGATCACTTTGGGTAGTTTTGACTTCTTAATATTAAGTCTTCCATGAACACAAGATATCTTTCCATTGATTTAGATCTTCTTTTATTACTGCCAGTATAATTTTTGTTATACTGTCAGTTTTGTAGTTTTCATCGCACAGACTTTTACATCCTTGGTTAAATTTATTCTTAGGTATCTTATTCTTTTGAATGTTATAAATGTAATTGTTTTCTTAAATTCCTTTTTGGATTGTTCATTACTGGTATATGGAAACATAACAAAATTTTTAAGTGTGTTGATCTTGTGCCTTGAAACTTTGCTGAATTTGTGTATTATAACTTTATAACAGATTTTTTTTTTTTTTTTTTGCGGTACGCAGGCCTCTTTGTTGTGGCCTCTCCCGTTGCGGAGCACAGGCTCCGGACGCGCGGTACGCGGGCCTCTTTGTTGTGGCCTCTCCCGTTGCGGAGCACAGGCTCCGGACGCGCAGGCCCAGCGGCCACGGCTCACGGGCCCAGCCGCTCCGCGGCATGTGGGATCCTCCCGGACCAGGGCACGAACCCGTGCCCCTGCATCGGCAGGCGGACTTTCAACCACTGTGCCACCAGGGAAGCCCTATAACAGATTTTGATATGTGTATTCTTTGGGATATTCTATACATGGAATCATGGCATCTAAGAGGAGAGATAGATTTACTTCTTTCTTTCCAATCTGGATACATTTTATTTCTTTATGTTGCCTAATTACTCTGAGTAGAATTTCAGTATAATGTTGAATGGCAATAATGAAATGGGCATCCCTGTCTTGCTCCTGATCTTAGTGGGAAATCTTTCCATCTTTCACCATTGAGAATGATATTAGCTGTGGGTTTTTTCATCGATGGACTTTATCATGTTGGGAAAGTATGTTTGCATTTTATATTTTTAAATGTTCAAAAAATCAAAAGAAAAATAATGTTTTATAAAACATGTAGATTATATGAAACTAAGATGCAATGTTCGTAACTATCTTTTTATTGGAACCCAACCACACTCATTCTTTCCCACATTTTCCAAGGCTGTTTTGGCACTACAAGGGTAGAGCTAACTATTTGCAATAGAGACCATATGGCCCACAAAGCCAAAAATATTTATCTGTTTTTTTACAGAAAATATTTGCCAGTTCCCAGTCCAACCCTTCCAGACCAGAAGCTCTATGAGGACAGGTGTTTTGCTTTTATTTCAAGATTGAATCTTCAGCATTTCCCACTATTAGCTGCCTAGTAAATAGTGCACACTAAATAAGAATTTGTTGAAAAATGTGTTGTTTACATAATCTTAAAATCTACCACTCCAAGAGCTCTTTCAGCCTTTGTTTACCTACTAATCCAAATGGTTATCGAAGGAAACAAGAAAAGTCAAAACATCTAATTATCTTTCTATATTGAATCAGTACAAAAGTTTAAGATGAAAAGATGACTAACATTACATACATTAAAAGAAAGATATGTGTACATATATGTCTGCTTATGAAGAGATACACTCACACATTCAGTGGTTCACACACAATAGGGATTTAATTTTATCAATTCCCTTTCTTTCTTGGAGTTAGAAGAATTGAATACAGATTCTATCTTGTGTACTACATCATAATTATATCAACTGGCCTTATTTGTTTCTTGGTTTCTTAGTGTGTAAAATGGTCATAATCAGATCTCTTATGGGACTTTTGTGGTGATGACTTGAATATTAATTCACGGCACCTAGCACCAAGCCTGGACAAAGTAGCTGGTAGTAGTCTATAAGGTTATTATAAGTGAAAGAATGTAATGACAACTCAAACATTAGAACAAAAAACTAGGTTTATCTATAAACTAGCATGTGCATCTGAGATAATCTAGGGTGGTAGACAAGATAAATTCACAAACAATGATAAAAACTATCATCACAAAATATCTTGGGTTTGGCTTTGTATGTTTTTAAGTACATTTGCCCTATAGGGCCCCCAGGAGATAAGAACTAAAATTTACTACATCCACTGTGGTCAGACTGAGTGGTGAACCTTCATACTGGGGCCATGCTTGCAAGAATTATTGCCCAGCTAGTGTATAAAAGGCCTCTAGGATATGTGTGTGTGTGTGTGTGTGTGTGTGTGTGTGTGTGTGTGTGTGTGTGTGTGTGTGATGGAAGTAGGGAGAGAGAGAGAAAGAAAGAGAGAGTGTGAGCTAGCTACTTGGTTCTTGAATAAAAGGGACAGTGAAACAGTGCTCTTGGCACTACATGTCCAATGCAAAAATAATATACATTTTGTCTCCATTTGGACTGTACTTCCTGGTAAATGTTGTGCTCAATGAGAATCAAGTTGAAAATGTTTCTCTGGTCCCATTTAAAAGGTTATACATAATGAGATTTTTGCTGTGGTGGGAAAGTTAAGAATTCTGGGTGACTTGCCAAATCTTTATCCCAAAGACTGCTTTTAATACACATTGCAAAGCATTTGCCTCTGCAAGGTGTAAAATGCCAGAGCTCAGCTTCCTTTTTCAGGGTCTGTTACTCTCCATAGCATAATTTATCTTGAATTCCCCAGCAGTGTTAACTCTTTACCCACAGAAGCATAGGAGCTGTGTGTTGATGTGTATAGTTATGTGTATCCCCTGAGAGTCTGGGGTCAGTATTGTCATCTATATGGTTTTACCCATCCTTGGGATTCTACAATCCTGACAAACACAGAAACAATTTATCTTTTCAATTAATCAATACATATATTTTGAGCACCGTGCATGTGCTTGGGTCATTTCTAAGGAATATGGTACATGGTTCTCTCAAGAGACATTAAACAGTCTATGATAGTCATAGCATTTCTCTAGAAGAACACATAAGAAACTGTTAATAGTAGATGCTTCTGAGGAGGTAAAGGGAAAGAAGGGAAGGATTACTCTTCACTACCTTTTGATACATTTAGAACTGTATAATGTGCTTTAGTTACTAAAAATAAAACTAAAAGTCAC
This sequence comes from Neophocaena asiaeorientalis asiaeorientalis, assembly GCF_003031525.2. Classification (NCBI taxonomy): domain Eukaryota; kingdom Metazoa; phylum Chordata; class Mammalia; order Artiodactyla; family Phocoenidae; genus Neophocaena; species Neophocaena asiaeorientalis. The sequence goes on along the minus strand of NW_020172268.1, from coordinate 767,410 downwards.
AATTTAAAGATGGTTTGAGGGTGAAGTTATATAGGCAGAAACAAATGGAGAGGGGTCTCAGAGAGCATGCCAAACAACATTACTGATACAATTTCTAAGCACTACTCAAGGGAAGGAAGAATGAGGACTGGAATTACTGGGAAAAATCTGGTCCTCTTGAACTGCCTGTGGATTACCAATCAGGTCATGAATTCATGGTCCAACACAATCAAAATATTCCCCAGTCATTTGGGGGAGTTCACAGAGGTGCCTCAAATACATTCACAAACTTCCCTATCAAATATCTCCCCTTGCCTCTTACCTATGCATCTGCTGGCCCTCAGTTGGGGATGGAGCCTCAGCAGGGCTGCCTCTGCCCATCTTGCTCCTGCTTATGGTGCATCTCTGCCCCCCAAACTGCAAAGTGCTTAAACTATGCCAACACTGCTACAATTCACCCGTTACTCATCCTTCAGGCATCACACCACAGAATGGGATGGGTGTGGGGGGCAGCATAGCTTTCTAGAACCCCAGCTCTATGCTAAACTTTGTCACCTGGAGTCTCCCTGGTCTTACAAGGCACATCATGAAAACAATTTTTCTGCCCATTACTTACAGTTAATTATAGCTGGCTTGTTCTCTACATAAGGTTGGTCATAGAATGGGTACCAAGCTACCCTCACCACTGTTCACACCTTCCTGACCCTCCTCTCAGAGTCTCACGGATGATTTAGTGCCATGTGTATTATCTTATCTACAGAGATAATTGAATAGTCAACTCCAACACATATGCATAACACACATATATAAACTATACATATCAATATTTTTAGAAGATGTGCATATATTTTCATTCCCATAGGAAATATATTCCCACATGCAATATCAGATGCTTATTAAATACCTATGGTTACAGTTGATTTTTAAAGTTTTAAAATAAATACAGCCCTGGAGGATCCAAACCTGGAACAAGGATATATCCCATGATGTTTATCAAATGGATTTAATTTTCTCCAACTTATAAGGATATAAAAATTAATTTCCTCAAGGAGATCGGAAAACAGGTTTTAGTACGCCTACTCCAATTATTTCATATCCTTTTCTTTGACTCTTCTGAGTGAAAAGGTCTGATGTCTTGAGTCTGGCCTCTCATATTTGGATAATGGAAGAAATATTTATTTTTTAGCTTTGCAGAAATTCTTAAGTGGATTTGAGTCCTAAACAGCTTTATAAATTATATGGTAAATGCTCTGTCCTGAAGTCCATGCAAGGACTGAGTCAGAAAGTGTTGGGTATGAATGGGCAGAGGTTGCCATGAGAGATGTAAGCTGAAGATTTACAGAGAGAATGAAAATTTACACCCCTAGCGGGTGTTTTGTTGATGGCTTGTAATAGTCTCCTAGGAGGTTTACCTTGCATGTCTGGTATCTTCAGAACAAATAGCCTCAGCTTGCACTGACCTTGATATCATTATGAATTATTTTAACAGGGAGAAACTTGGGAAGACATCTCTAATGTATTAGATACCACCCTGCTAAATGCAGCATCTGTAATAAAGGTCTTCTGTATCCGTCTGTTTACTGTGTGCTGGAGACATGCCAGGCTATCAAAGCCAGCATGAATATGTAGATTGTTTTATCTTCAAACAAGTCGGTATCCAAGTTTGGAATTCTTTTCCATTAATATTTGCAATAACCTGTAAATTTTAGAAGGATAGGAAGCAGAAAGTTATTCAAATATTTGAGGTAAGATTATATATGGAATCATTAAAGGCAACTTCTTAAAGAAAACATGCTTAAAAAGAAAATGATATTGAGTAATTGTACTGGACCCAGCACTCTATTCACTAGTTTGCATCCTGATTTATTTATTTGGCTAGCAGGTGATTAACAGACCACTTAATATGTCTGCTATTTTAGTTTATGAAAGGAAGAAGTTGAACTAAATGACCTATAGGTTCCTACCAGCCTTAAAATTTCATGAGTCAATGAATGCGAGTAGAAGTTAGACACATGAAATACTAAAAGGACAACAATTATAAATTGTGATTTATTTCAAAAAATAGTAAATTAGGAATGTATTAGTAGCAGTTTTCACTAAGGAATGCAGAGTGGACAGCTGCAGTACTTAGTGAGGGGCAGGGCAATGACTAATTGACATGGCAAAAAAATTTTTATAACTTTATAAATATCTTCTTTAACAACTTGCAGAAAAACAATAAATTTATTTCCCTTTGTACATATAAATATTGAGGACATGCCATTGCTTGAGAATGTAACTTCTCTGCTGTCTGACTTAGACTAGGTCTGAGCTGTAGTTTCCCTTCTATCCCATCCATAACAGGACAGATCCATGGACTGCTGGATGAAGTGGGACCTGAGGACAAAGAGAATTAGCTCCTTATCCAAAATGATTCTCCCTGAAGTCCACCGTTATGTGAATACACTGGAGACTCCTACAATGCATTGCAAGCATCATTGCAGTAATAATCAGAATCATTTACAAGACTACGTTTATTACATTAGCTAGCCAAGGGAGGTAGGTGAGCCGGGATGCAGGGGAGGGACATGATGAAGAGTAAAAAAGGGAGAATATTTTCCACCTCTGAGATACTTACTGACAGATGCCCATTTAACTACTAAACAACAAGTTCACCAAAGGTGCTGAGAATATTAGTTATAGCAGGAGCACTGGGGGCAGTCAGGATTGGGTTGATATGGAACAAGCAGTATCAAAAAGAAAGAGGAAAGTGAACACCACATGATACAAAATTCATGAACTAAAATGCACTCAACTAAACCCAGGGAGAGGTCCATGTATCTTCACTTCAAGTCTTAGAATTCTCATTTACTCTTTTTTATGCACTAAAAAAGCTCAACTATCTTGTTTCTACCCAAACTGTCCAAGTGAATGATGATGCTAGAGCAAGTTACAATAACAACTTCAAGAAGTGGTTACTAGTAGAAATACTGAAAGATAAAAGACAACATACTGGTAAAGCCAGATTTGAAAACTTGGAAAGTCAAGTGGTCTAGTCCATTTGTGGGGCTAAAAGGAGATGAGTCACCTTAAGGATGTGACAGGCAATGTTTTCCCCCATTTGGATAAAGTTCTATGAACCAGGACTGAGCCTTCACTTCTCTTTTCCACTTTCCTTCTGAGGCTGCAGTACAGGATCAAAGCTTTCCCTCTGCTCACTACCCTCTTGGGATTAAAGGGAAGCCCTCTGAAAGGAAGACATGTCTTACCTTCTGATGGAAAAGGAATCTGATTAGAACTAACTCTAAGTTTACAATTCCTGCTTACCTGTGAGAATCCAAATGTATTATGAGAACATAAGGAACAGTAACCAATAAAAAAGGCGTTGGCATGACCAAATCTTTACGGTACCCAAAGAGTCACATCAGTAGAAAAGACCTATGACATTGTGTAAGCAAAATATTTGTTTACTTAACTAGCAGAAATTAATCTAACATTTTGTTTCTACATAGACAGGCAAGAGATATTTATTGAGTGCCTATTGCATTCATGTAAGACTGCTTAGGGATGTAAGCCATTCTATCTTCTATGCTAACGTTCCTATGAAAGGAGCATAACCTGGCTAGATAAGCAGTGCAATTAAATGTCAGGTAAGGAATAAATAAGCAAGTGTGATTGCATTTTTAAGGACAGAGAAGTCATTTCCAGGTGAGGCCAAGAGGAAATTCTTCTGGATATGCAGACATTTGAACTTGGCCTTGAAAGATTGGTAGTTATGAGGATCAGGATGTACAGTTTTTTAATTGTAACATACAAATTACTGGATTTTGACATTTAACTTCATCTGAATCCACATGTGCATGACTATTGAAAGTGTACATTTAACTTAGTAAATGTATTTCTAACTCCCATTAGCCTTAAAAAACTACATTTAAATTGATTGAACATTTAAACATCAATGATGTTTTAGAATTGAGGAAAAATATGTTTGTAGTGTGTCAGGGAAGAGACATTGTGGAGTAAAGACAGGAGTAGTAAAAATGTAAAAATGTAAAGGAAGTTTTGTTGGAGAGATGGATGGATGACATAGATACTTTGCTGTGTGATGTAAGCTCAGTCACCAAACCTCTCTGTGCTTTGCGTTTATTACCCATGAGAATATGCTGGAAAAAGGAAAAATATGATTATAAGCAGTTTGCTTGACATAAAATTCAATGTAAATGAGTAACTAGTATAAGAAGATATGTTTAGTTAGATACTGATTGTTATAGAGCCTTTATCTGATCTTATAGAAGCTGTGTATTTTTATTTGCAGTTGACTCCAATTTGCCTTGTGAACATACATATAGTTGTGCCAGTAAATACAAGAGGTCTTACCAAGAAGGTGAAGAATGGATTAGGTGGAAAGCCAAGGTAAAAGGCATGAAGGCTCAGCAAAATAACAAAGAATAACAGTTTCAACTTTAATTGTAATAGAGATAGTTACACAATGAATATGATGGCTATTTTATCCTGGAGCCAGGCAGCAGTTGGCAGAGCCACACTGTGGTAAAATGTCTGTGGATACCTCTAGATAATGAGTCTATCTTGGGTCTTATGCGAGAGAAGAAATAAAGGTGCTGGCTGTGATTAATGGGCATGCAGTTGCCTCCAGCCAATGTCAGTCATGGCTGCATGTATGAATCACACAAAGGAAATGACACACTGGGGTCAGGAAAGGTATGAACCAAGGTGGGCCATAATCTGAGATCCCTTTTCTTTTTTTTTTTTTTTTAACGTCTTTATTGGAGTATAATTGCTTTCCAATGGTGTGTTAGTTTCTGCTGTATAACAAAGTGAATCAGCTATATGCATATGTATAACCACATATCCCCTCCTTCTTGCATCTGCCTCCCACCCTCCTTATCCCACATCTCTAGGTGGTTATAAAAAACCGAGCTGATCTCCCTGTGCCATGCAGCTGCTGCCCACCAGCTATCTATTTTACATTTGGTAGTGTATATATGTCAATGCTACTCAGCTTACACTTCCTCCTCCCTGTGCCCTCAAGTCCATTCTCTATGTCCATGTCTTTATTCTTGTCCTGCCCCTAGGTTCATCAGAACCATTTTTATTTTTAGATTCCATACGTCTGTGTTAGCATATAGTATTTGTTTTTCTCTTTCTGACTTACTTTACTCTAGGTCCATCCACCTCACAACAAATAACTCAATTTTGTTTCTTTTTTATGGCTGAGTAATATTCTATTGTATATATGGGCCATATCTTCTTTATCCATTCATCTGTTGATGGACATTTAGGTTGCTTCCATGTCTGGGCTATTGTAAATAGTGCTGCAATGAACATCATGGTGCATGACTCTTTTTGAGTTATGGTTTTCTCAGGGTATATGCCTAGTAGTGGGATTGCTGGGTCATATGGTAGTATTATTTTTAGTTTTTTAAGGGAACTCCATAGTGGCTATACTGATTTACATTCCAACCAACAGTTCAAGAGGGTTCCCTTTTCTCCACACCGTCTCAAGCATTTAATGTAGATATTTTGATGAGGGCCATTCTGACCAGTGTGAGGTGATACTTCATTTTAGTTTTGATTTGCATTACTCTAATGATTACTGATGTTAAGCATCTTTTCATATGTTTGTTGGCAATCTGTATACCTTCTTTGGAGAAGTGTCTGTTTAGGTCTTCTGCCCATTTTTGGATTGGGTTGTTTGTTTTTCTGATATTGAGCTACATGAGCTACTTGTACATTTTGGATATTAATCCTTTGTCAGTTGCTTCATTTGCAAATATATTCTCACATTCTGAGGATTGTCTTTTCATCTTGTTTTTGGTTTTTTTTGTTGTACAAAAACTTTTAAGTTTCATGAAGTCCCATTTGTTTATTTTTGTTTTTATTTCCATTTCTCTAGGAGGTGGGTCAAAAAGGATCTTGCTGTGATTTATGTCATACAGTGTTCTGCCTATGCTTTCCTTTAAGAGTTTTATGATGTCTGGCCTTACATTTAGGTCTTTAACCCACTTTGAGTTTATTTTTGTGTATGGTGTTAGGAGGTGTTCTAATTTCATTCTTTTATATGTAGCTGTCCAGTTTTCCCAGCATCATTAATTTAAGAGGCAGTCTTTTCTCCATTGTATACTCCTGCCTCTTTTATCAAATATAAGGTGACCATATGTGCATGGGTTTAGCTCTGGGCTTTCTATCCTGTTCCATTGATCTATATGTCTGTTTTTCTGCCAGTACCATGCTGTCTTGATTACTGTAGCTTTGTAGTATAGTATGAGGTCCAGGATCCTGATTCCTCCTGCTCTGTATTTTTTTTTTTTCCTCAAGATTGTTTCGGCTATTTGGGGTCTTTTGTGTTTCCATATAAGTCATGAAATGTTTTGTTCTAGTTCTGTGAAAAATGCCATTGGTAGTTTGATAGGGATTGCATTGAATCTGTACATTGCTTTGGAAAGTATAGCCATTTTCACAGTGTTGACTCTTCCAATCCAAGGACATAGTATATCTCTCCATCTGTCCGTATCATCCTTAATTTCTTTCATCAGTGTCTTATTGCTCTCTGCACACAGTACTTTTGTCTCCTTAGGTAGGTTTATTCCTAGGTGTTTTATTCTTTTATTGAGATGGTAAATGGAGTGTTTCCTTAATTTCTCTTTCAGATTTTTCATCAGTAGTATATAGAAATGCAAGAGATTTCTGTGCATTAATTTTGTATCCTGCTACTCTACCAAATTCATTGATTAGCTCCAGTAGTTTTCTGGTAGCATCTGTAGGATTCTCTATGTATAGTATCATGTCACCTGCAAATAGTGACAGTTTTACTTCTTCTTCTCCAATTTGGATTCCTTTTATTTCTTTTTTCTTCTCTGATTGCTGTGGCTAAAACTTCCAACACCATGTTGAATAATAGAGGTGAGAAAGGGCAACCTTGTCTTGTTCCTGATCTTAGAGGAAATGCTTTCAGTTTTTCACCATTGAGAATGGTGTAGGCTGTGGGTTTGTCATATATGGCCTTTATTATGTTGAGGTAGGTTCCCTCTATGCCTACTTTCTGGAGAGTTTTTATCATAAATGAGTGTGGAATTTTGTCAAAAGCTTTTTCTGCACGTATTGAGATTATCATATGGTTTTTATCCTTCAGTTTGTTAATATGGGGTATCACATTGACTGATTTGCATATATTGAAGAATCCTTGCATGCCTGGCATAATCCCCACTTGATCATGATGTATGAACCTTTTAATGTGATGTTGAGTTCTGTTTGCTAGTATTTTCTTGAGGATTTTGGCATCTATCTTCATCAGAGATATTGGCCTGTAGTTTTCTTTCTTTGTGAAATCTTTGTCTGGTTTTGGTATCAGGGTGAAGGTGGCCTTGTAGAATGAGTTTGGCAGGGTTTCTCCCTCTGCTATATTTTGGAAGAGTTCGAGAGAGTAGATGTTAACTCTTCTCTAAATGTTTGATAGAATTCTCCTATGAACCCATCTGGTCATGGGCTTTTGTTATTTAGGAGATTTTTAATCACAGTTTCAATTTTAGTGTTCGTGGTTTGTCTGTTTATATTTTCTATTTTTTCATGGCTCAGTCTCGGAAGGTTGTGATTTTCTAAGAATTTGTCCATTTGTTCAGGTTGCCCATTTTATTGGCATATAGTTGCTTGTAGTAATCTCTCTTGATCCTTTGTATTTCTGCAGTGTCAGTTGTAGCTTATCCTTTTTCATTTCTAATTCTGTTGATTTGAGTCTTTTCCCATTTTTTCTTGATTAGTTTGGCTAATGGTTTATCAATTTTGTTTACCTTCTCAAAGAACCAGCTTTTAATGTTATTGATCTTTGCTGTTGTTTCTTTCATTATTTTTTCATTTATTTCTGACCTTATCTTTATGATTTCTTTCCTTTGCTAACTTTGTGTTTTTTTGTTCTTCT
>NW_020172268.1:645428-759195 GCF_003031525.2 Neophocaena asiaeorientalis asiaeorientalis | reverse complement strand
TTTGTTCTTCTTTCCCTAATTGCTTTAGGTGTAAATTTAGGTTGTTTATATGAGATTTTTCATGTTTTTTGAGGTAAGATTGTATTGCTATAAACATCCCTATTAGAACTGCTTTTGCTGCATCCCATAGGTTTTGGATCATCATGTTTTCATTGTCATTTGTTTCTTGGTATTTTTTGATTTCCTCTTTGATTTCTTCAGTGATCTCTTGGTTATTTAGTAGTGTATTGTTTAGCCTCCATGTGTTTTTAATTTATACAGATATTTTTTCCTGTAATTATTTTCTAGTCTCTTTCATAGCATTTCTAGTCTCATAGCAAAGATACTTGATACAATTTCAATTTTCTTAAATTTACCAAGGTTTGATTTGTGACCCAAAATGGTCTATCCTGGAGAATGATCCATAAGCACTTGAGAAGAAAGTGTATTCTGTTGTTTTTGGATGGAATGTCCTATAAATATCAATTCAGTCCATCCTCTTTAATGTATCATTTAAAGCTTGTGTTTCCTTATTTATTTTCATGTTGGTTGTTCTGTCCTTTGGTGAAAGTGGGGTGTTAAAGTCACCTACTATGATTGTGTTACTGTCTATTTCCCATTTTATGTCTGTTAGCATTTGCCTTATGTATTGAGGTGCTCTTATGTTGGGTGCATAAATATTTACAATTGTTATATCTTCTTCTTGGATTGATCCCTTGATCATTATGTAGTGTCCTTCTTTGTCTCTTGTTATAGTCCTTATTTTAAAGTCTATTTTGTCTGATGAGAATTGTTACTCCAGGTTTCTTTTGATTTCTATTTGCATGGAATATCTTTTTCCATCCCCTCACTTTCAGTCGGTAGTGGGTCTCTTTTAGACAGCATATGCATGGGTATTATTTTATATCTCTTCAGCCAGTCTATGTCTTTTGGTTGGAGCATTTAAGCCATTTACATTTAAGGTAGTTATCAATATGTATGTTCCTTTTACCATTTTCTTAAATGTTTTGGGTTTGTTATTGTAGGTCTTTTCATTCTCTTGTGTTTCCTGACTATAAAATTTCCTTTAGGACTTGTAATTTTTTGTAAAGCTGGTTTAGTGGAACTGAATTTTCTTATTTTTTGCTTATCTGTAAAGGTTTTAATTTCTCTGTAGTATCTGAATGAGATCCTTGCTGGGTAGAGTAATCTAGGTTGTAGGTTTTTCCCTTTCATCAGTTTAAATATGTCCTGCCACTCCCTTCTGGCTTGCAGAGTTTCTGCTGAAAGATCAGTTGTTAATCTTATGGGGATTCCCTGATATTTTATTTGTTGCTTTTCCCTTGCTTATTTTAATACTTTTTCTCTGTATTTAATTTTTGATAGTTAATATGTGTCTCAGCCTCTTTCTCTTTGGTTTATCCTGTATGGTACTCTCTGTGTTTCCTGGACTTGATTGACTATTTCCTTTCCCATGTTAGGGAAGTTTTCGACTATAATCTCTTCAAATATTTTCAGTCCCTTTCTTTTTCTCTTCTTCTTCTGGGACCCCTATAATTCAAATGTTGGTGTGTTTAATGTTGTCCCAGAAGCCTCTGAGACTGCCCTCAATTTCTTTCGTTCTTTTTTCTTTATTTTGCTCCCTGGCAGTTATTTCCACCATTTTATTTTCCAGCTCACTTATCCGTTTTTCTGCCTCAGTTATTTTGTTATTGATTCCTTCTAGAGTATTTTTAATTTCAGTATGTTGTTCATCACTGTTTGTTTGCTCTTTTGCTCCTCTACATCCTTATTAAATGTTTCTTGTATATTCTCCATTCTCTTTCCAAGATTTTATATCATCTTTACTATCATTACTATAAAATTTTTTCAGGTAGATTGCCTATTTCATCTTCATTTATTTGGTGTTGTATTTTTTTTTTTTTTTTTTTGATGAGTTGTGCTGTATTCCTGTCTTAATGATCATTTGGCCTGAATTGTCCAGCCCTGGAGTTTGCAGGCAGTTGGATAGAGCTTGGTTTTTGTGCTGAGATGAGGGCCTCTGGGAGGCCTCACTCTGATTGATATTCCCTGTGGTCTGAGGGTCTTTGTTTGTCCAGTGGTTTGGATTCATATCTCCCATCACAGGAGCTTGGGCCCAATCTCCAGCCTGGGAATGTAAATCCCACAAGCTTCATGGCATGGTTAAAAAAAAAAAAAAAAAGAAGAAGGAAAAAAAGAGCAGTGCATTATCAAAGAACCAATAACAAAATAAAATTAGAAAGATAAAATATATATTAGGAAAAATAAAACTATAATTGAAACAACTGTAACAAGGTAAAATAAAACCACAACAGAAAAAATTTAAAAAATGGGGGATTTGGAGGATAAGCCAGAAGCAGAGATCACCAGTCGCTGGGGGTTCCCCCCATCCCCTTGGGTGTCCATAGTACCCTACCAGTGCCTGGTGGGTGCCTTAGTTGTGATAAGATGTGAATTCCACATCCTCCTAGTATGCTATCTTGACTCCACCCTAAGATCCCTTCTCTTATAGAAGACAGCCCCTTAACTATTACATTTGCTGCTCCTCTCTCTCTCTTTTTTTAAATTCCACCTCCCACCTATCTGATGTTACATGTGCATTTCTTTTCTCACCTGAATCCACCCAGGCAACACCATAGCAGAGGGAGACAGAATCTGTACTGACTTTTCTCACATTGCACTATTCTCTTTATTTCCTCAACCTAATAGTAAACAGTTTATATACACTTAGTTTGTCCTGCATTATCTTGTGAAATTTTTATATTATTTTCTTGTATTGTTAATTAAGTCATTAACATGCCAGGAGCTTATAATCATAGAGGATGTAAAAGACTCCTAGAGGGAATAGCACATATATTCATTTTTATACTTTCTACTAGACACAAGGGAAAAGGGATATTTTATAAATATATCTTCAAAGAGTGGAAGAATGAATGAAGAAATGAACGTATTTTATTATTTACCTTGTGGCAGTACCATAAATTTCTATGTGTGGTCAACTCCTGAGATGGGTTTCATGGAGGGGAGATATACTCCCAAATCTGGCCAGCATCCATATTTCTGGACACTGACTGAGAACTTCATGTTGTAGCTCATTTAGTTATATCTCCATAAAGAAATTAGAATTTGAACAGCATCAATATCAACTTTTAATTGAATTCCACTTGTGAGATTGATGATTGGGTATTCAATGCTCAAAATGTGCCCAGAAAAAGAGGTCTTCTTTGGTTTTATTGGCTCTGTGACTCTTTATTTGAATTATTTTTACACTGTTTTAAAGTAGCTTTTATTGTGTAAGTTTTGTTTTTTTCTAGTAAGACATATTGTTTATATATATACACACACACACAACACACACACACACACACACACACACACATACTCACCACATATAGACAATGTTACCTTTTATCTGAACCCTGTGATCCTGGAAAACAGAGAAGATTAAGAAATACCCCCATCCTTCTGTGTTGCAGAAAAATGGCAACATACAACTCTTCCTTATGTGAGCTGATAAGACTAATGGATGCCCCCTTGTTTACCTATGACAAGGCCAGGTAGAGACCATCCAAATTGCCATTCTTTGATTCATAAAAGATTGATTGAACTGCTTGTTCCCCAATCAATCTGAACACATGCTTCTTAACCAAACTCTGGTTAAAACTTTCTCCTTCCCTGTGTCCCTGAATTTAACCCACTCTCAAAGTGAGCAGCAAATACAACCCCTCCAGAGAATGGACTGGCCTCAAGGTTAGTGCCCAATCACTTCACCCATTTATTCTGCTTCCCTACATCCAGTTCTTTCTAGCCTTGTTTACACTTATTTAAAAAAGAAAAACTCTCTTTTGGGTGACCGCTTGGGACACTTTCAGATCTCATGGTCAGAGCTCTCCCCATTGAAATAGTCTCCATCCCCCATGACAACAGCCCTCCTCCCATAATCCTTTCCAATAAAGTCTTTCCTTAATAAGTCCAGGTTTGATTGTTATAATTACAAACACACACACACATCATGCATACATATACACAGATGTACATATATACTACAAAAGTAAAATAATAAAAAAGTGGAACTAAATAACAGTAAATGTCCTAAAAATACTCACCAAATATGTGGAGGGAGGAAGAAATGAAGGAGACAAGAGAGACAAAGACAGAGAAGGGGAAAGACATGGAGAGAATGGATGAGAGAGTGTTGGTTTCATTAAGTACATGAAAATTTAAAAATGAAAAGTATTCAATCTCCTTTCACATGAATTTAGCAGAAGGAAAACACATATAGTTGAAACTGCAACCATGGCTAAGTAAGAAAAATATTTGATGAAAGAGATACTGATTTTCTAAAAAATGCTGTTAAGGTTAAGAAAAACAGTGATTTTTAAAGTATATGTTTCAAATTATGTTAGTACTGATTTGCTCCACATCAAGAAAAAAAAGGGCAGTAACATTCTAACTTATCATACTTCCCCTCTCCAGCTTCTATGTATTAATGTGATATTTTAATTTTGATTATTTTATATTTACTGAGATTTAGAGTAATTACTTTCTAACTTTTTTAGATTTTTTCAATTAAAAAAAGCTTCTAGTATAAAAACTTTAATGAAACCATGATATTTTTAAAATTATGCTTTCTCTAATTACTGAAATCTTTACTTTGATTAATCTTTTAACATGCTGGAATTAATATTTAGGACATTTTCTTTTTGTTGCTGTCATTGTTTTTGTTTTCAGGAAGGGATTATTTCTATTAAACTCTCTGAATTCCTTCACGTTTGAAAAACTGCCTGTTGCTTTCCTACCTGAACTAAATCGTGGTGTATAATATTACTTCTTTTCTTTCAAAATTTGGCAGCATTTTTTCACGGGTTTCTCATCGCAAATATTTACTATCATGGTGAGTGAGGCCAGTCCAGTATTGTCTTCTTTGCCTGTAATTTGCTTCTCCTCTCTGGAGAGTTAAAATACTTTTACCTTTACCCTTGAATTTCAAGAATTACCAATCCAAGGTATTTCACATTGTTGAATATTCTGTTTTAATTATTTCTAACTCTGCATATTTTTATTTACAGATTCATTTATTTCTTATGTTAAGGAAATGATTTTATATGATTTTTGAGTGTCCTTTGTTTTGTTTGTTAAGCACCTACTTCAAGGATACCCAGTATCCTCATCTCTCTTACCTGTAAGTCAGATAGCCCTGCTCTCCAACTGCTTTAATCCTGTGTTTTGTTTTTCTAACTTGTCATCACTAGGAATTTCTCAAGCTTTCTTTCCATGTTTGTAATCTGAATTTTTAAAATGTGTATTCATCTCCTTCCTGCTTTTATATTATTTCTTAATCCCACAATCTCCCCTTTCTTTTCCCTCTGTTCTTTTGTAACATCTTACTTGGGCAGCTTGTCAATACTTTCTATTTTCTCTCATATAGTATATGTATGTATGTGTGTGTGTGTGAGAGAGAGAGAGAGACAGAGACAGAGACAGAGACAGAGACAGAGAGAGAGAGAGATAAAGATTACCACTTCCCAAAATATCTGAAGTGGTTGCTTTCTCATCTGAGCTATAACTTGAGATTTGGGTATTTATTTTACCTATCATATTTATACCTTGAGGACATACCTGGGATGGACATGAGTTCAGATAAAATGATGTTTAGTATACTCTTTAAAAGACCAGGTTCTGATTCCTATAAGTGGGGAAAAAAATATTTGCAAATACCAGCAAGAGTGAGCTAGCTAAAAAACTGTGTAGGGTTTTTATTCTAGCCCTGGCCCCATTCCAGTCTGCTGGGCCCAGTGGGTTTATCAACATTCCCTCATTCATCTCCTCCTCTGTTTTTGAGATGCTATAGGTTCTATAGGTAGGTTCATTTCATCTAGTTGGTGGGTACTCACACTTTCTGTAGACTGAGTTGTTTCTCCCACTGAATGTTTGGATCCAGAGCATTCATTTTCATCAGAGACACACACTTGTCATTCATATTCCCTGTTTTCTACAACATATCAGTTAAAAAAGGGAAACAAATAGCACATAGTCAGTTTGCTCCATATTGAAGGACATTCGTGAGAATTCTCAAAGTTACTGCTTCTACCCTATTACAGAAAGTTTTATTTTTTGTTTTTCTTTTTGGCTTCACCTTGGGAATTGCATGGCATTTAGCTGTGCGCCTTATTTAGGGCTGCTGTGAGGGAATTTCTTTGCTGATTTTGACAGTGTTTTTGGTCAGTGGTTTTTTACCATTATTACCTGCAAGAGTGTCCTCAATTGCCTCTAGATTCCCAGCTGTGTCATGCATGTCCACACGGAAACTTCTTCCATGCTTTCATCATTTCAGCCTCAGGTGATGCCTATTTTGTGAAGGTCTCATGGAGGTAACGCCTTATTGCTGCCACTGCTACAAGCCTTTGCCTGTCAACATAGCTCCCATTTCCTGGGGGCTGCCTTTCTCCCAGTTCTCTCAACATTTCTAAAGCCTCAAGCTGTGTAAAAGCATCACTATGCTATATTCAATCCTCACATCTGATCTCAAAGCTTTTTGAACTCTGTCTCTAGGGACTTAAAGCAGTGCAGTTTGTAGTCAGGGTCTCATAAAATCCTTCTTCAAATCAATGTCTTGACATTTCCTTACAGCCTTCTTTCTTCAAGCACTCAGACCTGTTCTGTGGAGGCATACCTCTAACCTTACTGAGGCAGAAGAACGGATAAGTGACCTGGAAGATAAAATAGTGGAAATAACTACTGCAGAGCAGAATAAAGAAAAAAGAATGAAAAGAACTGAGGACAGTCTCAGAGACTTCAGGGACAGCATTAAACACACCAACATTCGAATTATACGAGTTCCAGAAGAAGAAGAGAAAAAGAAAGGGACTGAGAAAATAGTTGAAGAGATTATAGTTGAAAACTTCCCTAATATGGGAAAGGAAATAGTTAATCAAGTCCAAGAAGCACAGAGTTCCATACAGGATAAATCCAAGGAGAAATACGCCACGGCACATATTAATCAAACTGTCAAAAATTAAATACAAAGAAAACATATTGAAAGCAGCAAGGGAAAAACAACAAATAACACACAAGGGAATCCCCATAAGGTTAACAGCTGATCTTTCCGCAGAAACTCTGCAACTCAGCAGGGACTGGCAGGACATATTTAAAGTGATGAAGGAGAAAAACCTGTAACCAAGATTACTCTACCCAGCAAGGACATCATTCAGATTTGATGGAGAAATTAAAACGTTTACAGACAAGCAAAAACTGAGAGAGCTCAGCACCACCAAACCAGCTTTACAACAAATGCTAAAGAAACTTCTCTAGGCAAGAAACACAAGAGAAAGAAAAGACCTACAATAAGGAACCCAAAACAATTAAGAGAAAGGGAATAGGAGCATATATATCGATAATTACCTTAAATGTAAATGGACTAAATGCTCCCACCAAAAGACACAGATTGGCTGAATGGATACAAAAACAAGACCCTTATATATGCTGTCTACAAGAGACCCACTTCAGACCTAGAGACACATACAGACTGAAAGTAAGGGGATGGAAAAAGATATTCCATGCAAATGGAAACCAAAAGAAAGCTGGAGTAGCAATTCTCATATCAGACAAAATAGACTTTAAAATAAAGACTATTAGAAGAGACAAAGAAGGACACTACATGGGATCGATCCAAGAAGAAGATATAACAATTGTAAATATTTATGCACCCAACATAGGAGCACCTCAATACATAAGGCAAATACTAACAACCATAAAAGGGGAAATCGACAGTAACACATTCATAGTAGGGGACTTTAACACCCCACTTTCACCCATGGACAGATCATCCAAAATGAAAATAAATAAGGAAACACAAGCTTTAAATGATACATTAAACAAGATGGACTTAATTGATATTTATAGGACATTCCATCCAAAAACAACAGAATACACATTTTTCTCAAGTGCTCATGGAACATTCTCCAGGATAGATCATATCTTGGGTCACAAATCAAGCCTTGGTAAATTTAAGAAAATTGAAATTGTATCAAGTATCTTTTCCGACCACAACGCCATGAGACTAGATATCAATTACAGGAAAAGATCTGTAAAAAATACAAACACATGGAGGCTAAACAATACACTACTTAATAACGAAGTGATCACTGAAGAAATCAAAGAGGACATAAAAAAAAAAATACCTAGAAATAAGTGACAATGGAGACACGATGACCTAAAGCCTATGGGATGCAGCAAAAGCAGTTCTAAGAGGGAAGTTTATAGCAATACAATCCTACCTTAAGAAACGGGAAACATCTC
The DNA here is from genome assembly GCF_003031525.2 of Neophocaena asiaeorientalis asiaeorientalis. Lineage (NCBI taxonomy): Eukaryota > Metazoa > Chordata > Mammalia > Artiodactyla > Phocoenidae > Neophocaena > Neophocaena asiaeorientalis. The sequence goes on along the minus strand of NW_020172268.1, from coordinate 750,918 downwards.
GAATAAACAACCTAACCTTGCACCTCAAGCAATTAGAGAAAGAAGAACAAAAAACTCCCAAAGTTAGCAGAAGGAAAGGAATCATAAAAATCAGATTAGAAATAAATGAAAAAGAAATGAAGAAAACGATAGCAAAGATCAATAAAACTAAAAGCTGGTTCTTGAGAAGATAAACAAAATTAATAAGCCAGACTCATCAAGAAAAAAAAGGGAGAAGACTCAAATCAATAGAATTAGAAATGAAAAAGAAGTAACAACTGACACTGCAGAAACACAAAAGATCATGAGAGATTACTACAAGCAACTCTATGCCAATAAAATGGACAACCTGGAAGAAATGGACAAATTCTTAGAAATGCACAACCTGCCAAGACTGAATCAGGAAGAAATAGAAAATATGAACAGACCAATTCACGTACTTTAAAACCTGCAAAGAAGATGAAGAGGACCAGAAGCAGATGTCACTTCACCAATTCCCTGGAAAGAGACAAATCTCAGTTTAGGCTTCCCTGAAAGACTCTGCTAAATATATGTGAATGGTTGATATGTTAGGATATGTTTAGGCATATATGTTAAAATTAATGTGTACAGTTAAATCTTTGCATAAGCACACTATTTTTTACATAGAATGAATTTCTTGAACTAGTTAATAGGAATGCAAAATTCTTACGCTTTTTCTCCTAAAATATCCTGAAGCAGCATAGTATTAAAAGAAAGAGTGCCTATATCATCACAGTCTTGCTGTGGTGGTGTGTCTTTATAGAACATTAGCCAATTTTATGGATTACAGGTTAGCTTAGTTTATTTAGGATTTCTTTCCTTACTAGTGAGACTGAATATTGTTATGTATGGTTATTGGTTAGCGGTATGTCTTAACCTGTCCTTTGTCAATGAATTTTATTGGTATGCTTTTCTTACTGATTTATGTTAAAAAAATTTATATCTATCTTTCTTCTTCTTCATCATCATCATCATCAATTATCTACCTATATCTATCAATCTTTTGCTAATGATATTATTTAAGCAAAATGATAAGACATGTTTGGGTAACTTTTAAAATGCAGACTAGTCTTTATATAGCCCTTTACATCATGCCTATTCCAATGGCCTTGGCCTTTTTTTTTTTTTTTTTTTTTTGTCTTGATCTCCACTCTTGAATCTGTGACAGAAGCCTTCATATCTATCTTGATATCTCTGTTCTAAATGATGGGTTTGTTCTTCTCTCAGTTGTTTTTCCCTGGTAAGATAACCTCTCTATTTGTGTCGTCTTCCACCTATGTAATTTCATCCAGTATTAAAACCTCATTGCACAGTCTATTTCCTCTCTTCATTCTCTTATTTTCTAAACAGACTGTGACATATAACATTTACATAAGCAAGTAGCTTGGTTTAATGTATTCTCTTCCCTTCTTATATGCATGAAATTTATAAAAATAATGAGGTTGCACTTTTCAAGCATTTTCAGGAACTACAGAACTATGGATGTGTGTGAGTCAATGCTTGTAGACTTACAATACCACAATTTTTAAAAAGTGAGTTAAATGTTTTCTAAGATAAACAGGTATTTCCTCTTGATGTGGTCACTTTCGACAATTTGAGCATGCTGGAAAGCCCTGAGTCAACCGTTAAAAAATATTCATTGTAGGAGATAACACTGCCTTTTATTACATGTAATTACAATGAATTATTCCATATTATAACACTGGAAAATGATAAAAATGTCATATGGCCCCTGTCCCTGGTGCACTGCCCTATCCACATCCACATTGCCTTGTAATAAAATGGCAAATGGCCTATTTGCTTTTTGGTTTGTGTAGGTGCTGGCTGAGTTGAAATACTCTTGAATTTCATCTATTTTCAATCAAATGCTCTTCATAAACTTGGCTTCTCTCAGCTGCCTGAGCCCATTACTAAGTTATATATTCCCTTTTCATTGCTCTATCACACTGCTATAGATTTGAATGACACAAGTCATCTGTGGTTTCTCTTATGAAAGGCTCTATAGTAACTTAAGATATTGTTTTCAGATTGGACTGTATTGTGCAACTCATATTCTAGTTCTGCCTTGACTCCCAACAGAGCTCTTTAGGTAGATAATAAAATATTTGAATAGAAAACATGCAATCCAAAATATTTGCACACATAGTAATTGAATGACTGCAAGTGGAAGATAATTTTCTTATTATTAATCCTGAACAGTTTAGCTCTATAGAATACCTGTACATTTACAATGTGTGTTTAGTTTCATTGAATTTTTTCCTCCCTGAGATCTGGTTATTTAAGCTTCTGCCAACATTGTGTCTGTGAAGCGTATTTTTTCCAGCTATGCCCACTCAGCTTTTAGACTATTGATGTTTTCATAGAGAACGGTGCATGTATGTCAAATTATAGCTACTGATCTATGTTTGTTCATTAATGCATACAGTTGTTTAGATAGTGTTATGACATGTCTGATTGTGGATATATAAATAAAAGGAGGAGAATTTTTTTAAAATGCACTTTTTTATATGAATTTCACTGTTAAGAGAAGATGGGTAATTTGAATTGAAAATGCATTGGAATAAATATTTCTTTAGATATGAGTTATCTTTTTTCTATTTTTCAGTATCAAATGGAAGTAATAGGAGGTAGAGCTATAATATAGAGAGAATTCTATTTTTCAACAAAAATAAATCTTTTAAAACTATATTGTATCAAATTTCCTGTCTTTAAAAAATGACTTTTTTACATACTCCAACGTATTTTTCTGTATTAAATGGATACTGTCAAAACAAGATTTAATCTTTTTCAGTTCCCACCTATTAAGGATCTTTTGCTAAAAGTTTTCAAATAAAACATCTTGCCTGACTAATTTTGTTTCTTGCCATTTTCTAATATTGATTATCTCTACTAACTCTGTGCAGTGTTTAAGGTGGAGATGTAATTTAAATGGCTTTAATAATATTAATAGTAGTCTTCCTTTATTTTCATCCAAACTGTCAAGAAGTAATAATATATGAACATAACATTATCTTTGTGCAATTGAAGTATGTAGCAGGCTAGAAGGCAGATGTCGAGAGAGAGAAAGTATGACTCGTTTAGAAGAATGTAAGCATGAAGGCCCATATTTAAGAAAATCCATTTTCAAAGATCTAAGTATAGATCAGGTTGCAATTAAAACTCACCACATCATCTTATGTGCTTTGGATACTTCACAGAACTTTCATACTCATTATATCAAGTAGCATGCCACTGACAATACATGGGTGCCTGTGATGGAGAAAAGTGGCCCTCAGAACCAGGGGGAATCCCTGTAAAAGAAAAACAAAATGATCTGCTGAAAATGATATAGCTGGCTGTTGTCCGATTAAAACTAGTCCTGAGGTATCCTACTCCCCAGTCCTCTTTGGTAAAGGCTCATTGCTTGAGCATCCAGTGTGTCCCAGTATGGTGTAGGACAAACCATAGGGTCCCAATGGCCTGGATTTGAAGCTGATCTTATCAGTTATTAAAGGTTTGATCTCATGCAAGTCACTAATTTTCTCTGAGCTTCAGGCTCTTTGTGTAGTAAAGAATCCTTCCTTCTCAAGATAGTTTTGAAGATTAAATAAGAAACTATTAGAAGCATAAGTATTATACTAAGAACTGAGAATACATCAATTAATAAAACATAGTTCTCACCTTTCAGAAGATCACATTTTTGGGGAAGAGGAAGAAAAATATACTAACATCAAGTGAGTGCATTCCTTGATAAAAGAAACACATGTGTTATAAGAGCCGAGGAGGGACACCTGCTAGTGTCAGGGCCAAGTGAGGTTGAGGGTGAGAAAGGGCTTCCTTGAGAGATGATGTTTGTATCGAACCTGACAGATACAAAGATGCCACTCAGGAAGGAGAGAAGTCATTCCAGGAAGAAGGATGAGCAAGTGCAAGGAAATAAACAGAGAAATCATAGTGATTTTCAGAAGTCACAAGGAATTCCATACAAAAGGTAGTCACTGGCTGATGAGATGGAAAGAGAGAGATGACCCATGAACTTTGATAATCATAAATTGCTTTTTTAAATCATGTTGATGAGTTTAGATTTATCCCCAAACAGTGTACCAGCAAGAATTTTGAGTAGGGGATTTTCTTTGAAAGATTAGTTTGACAGAACCTTAGAGTATTTATAATATTAAAACCATGGTTTTACCTGAGGCATGTCTTATAGAATAAATGCATTCCATTATTTTATAATTAAATTTTTAAAAACATTTTTAGATTGTTAATTGCCTATTTTTAACAGTCCTCAAATCTTCCTCCGTTTTTATTTATTTATTTTGAACGATCACATACCTCAGTTGCCTCTTGGGAAAGGGTGCATGGGAAATAAATTACTTGAGGTCCTTCACATTTGAATCTTCATTCAATCCTCAGTTTTGATGGATTGCTTGGCCAAGAGTAAATTCCAATTATTCATAGTTTTCCCTCAGACTTTTGAAAGCTTATCTCCTTGTCTTCCCAATTCTGATGTTGCAAATGCAAAATCTCATACCTTCTAATCCCTGATCCTTTGTGTGGGACAAATCACCAGTATTCAGAAAATTCATTAAGATGTGCCCTGGCTTGGAGTTAATGACTCCTTCCAATCTGGAAACATGTCCCTCCACTCTGGGACATTTTAATTTATTATCGTTTTGATAACTCCTCTTTCACACCTGTTATTTCTTTACTCTTTTCTCTCTTTCTGTATTTCCACCGAATACTGGGCTTTCTGGTTTAAGTACTTAATTATTTTATATTTTCTTCTATATTTTCTATCTCTTTATGATTTTAAGCATCTAAGAAATTATTTTAAATTTCAACTCTTCTATTTATTTTTATTGTATAATAACCTATGCATTTTTTAAAACGTTTAAACATTTTCTAAATAATTCTGTTTATAATATTCTATTCAGGTTTTCATGGGTAAAATATTGTCTCTCATCCACCAAATATAAGGTACAAAAATGCAAGAGCTATTCTACACATATACCAAGTACCTAGAACAGTGACCAGCATAGATGTTTTATGCTCTGCTTAATAAATATCTGTTGAATGCATACATAAATGATGTTTCCTGGAAGACTCAGTCATAGTTTTATTGAAGTTTTCAGCTTATTCCTACTTTGTCTCTATCTCATTTAGTTTGTCACATTGTTTGTTTTCTCTTTTTGTCCTCATATTTCATGTAAGATATTTTACTTAAAAACAAAATAAAACAAGCAAATGGTGAAACTTGGATATCTATACTCAAGAGTGAGGCCAAAATAAGCTGACCAAAACTATCTGTGACATGAGCAGGACTTGTTGCATAGTGGACATCACCACAGTGTGATATGATGGGGAGCTTGTTGTCTCATTCTCTTTGTCTTTATCAGTATCTGTAAATGTTTTCTCCTGGGCTGGAGAGTCTCTTTATAATAATATTCCTTTAGGATAACATTCTTTTTTAAGAATAATATTCTAGTTTTCTGTCTATGGGCTAGAAGCCTGGCTTAGACAATTTGGGAAGATTGTTAAAGGAAGAGAGCTGTAGAAGTGGGAAATACCACAGTACTTCTGAGATTAAAAAAAAAGAATCATTTTCAGGGTAGACTGCTATCATATCTTTCAGATTTGTGATCTCTGGGTCAAGGATATTGTTGTGCATATTTATTCTTCTGGATGGAGGAAGGGAATTTTCTTGACAGCATGGATTTTGAAATGGAACCTTGGTTTCTAACTATTCATTTTATAAATTCCAAAAGATCCACTCGATTTTCAAATCCAGCCTGAAACCCTCAACCTCAAAAGTATCTGGTACCCCCAATTTCTAACTGGCTTTGCAGAGTGAATCAAACTTCTTTCTATGTTTTTTTTTCCTATACGAGCAATCAGGCTTACTCATTCTCTAATCTATTAAATCAGCTATTATCCATCAATCTGTTTATTCAAAAATTTTGTTGACAGTTCTAGTCTGATGTTTTCTCCCATCTAATTTTCTTTGTTTTTGTGGGCTTATTCTTTATTCCTGAATTGTCATTTTAATGGGGTTTCAACAAAGAGGAGAAATAAATGTTTGTGTTTTAGTTACCAACTTTACAGAGAAATTCTTATAAACAGAAAGAGACAGAGAGAGAGGGAGAGGGAGAGGGAGAGGGAGAGAGAGAATCTGAAATACGACCATTGCTTAGAACACTACTATTGCAAGCAATGAACACATCTGTAACTTGTTGTTCTGTAGCAGAGTCATTTACTATTGCCGTCTATTTAAGGTTACTTCAGTACTACAAATGGGACTCTAGTGAGTAGGAAGAATGATCACAGCACCCAGAGGGAATCTTTTCCTCTTTGTAAAACTTTACATTCACTGTGTCCACTTGAAACTTTCTGCTGCTTCTTTTCTGTTGTTGTTTTTAACTTGAGGGACTTTTCCTTTATACCTTAAATATAGTAAACATCATTATATTACAAAAATGCACTGCTTATAGAATTGTTTAGGTAGTATAGAAACCTACATCTAACTTCTGCAAAAGTCTTCTTCAATCACCCAAATCATTCTTTCTACTTCAATTCATTTTCTAAACTCTGAACCACTAATTCCTTTGCTCATATTTTTGCACATTTCAGGAATTAACACTGCTTGTTACATTTATTAAATGTATGAAGTTTGAGTGATGAAAAGAATCTGAAATCAGACAGATCTAGATTTGAATTCAGCATACCCTACTAGCCATATGACCTTGAACCTATTACCTAATCTCCCTGAGCTTCAGCTCTGTAATCCTTAAAATGGGAGTAAAATAGAATCTATCTCATGAAGTAATCATGAGCCATAACATTTGATAAACTGAAATAGTTAGTAGTCTGTTTCTTAGGAATCAGTTTGCAAGGGTAGATAGATAGAAGGTATCTATCAAAAGGTAGAAAATATATCTATCTTTTGATGAACCTTGAGGTTCAATTTTTTTTTTTATTTATGTAACTGATAAAGCTGAGAAATCCCTAAGGAGAAAGAAAAAATAATCAGCAGAGAAACAGAATGGAAAGGAAGTCTGAACTTGTTAGGCCTGGTTGGAGATGAATCATTTAACAAGTATCCTTATTAACTCTTGTCTTTGTTTGTTTCTTTTTTTTTTTTTTTTTTTCATGGTTCAGGACAAACATCACCTAATCTGAATCTGGTTGCTTTTCCTAATCATGTTAAGCCCCCTGAGAAGTGTAATAAAAAATACCAGTAACAATTTTGTCAATATCTATCCAGTGCCTTAATGTACCATGTATTATTAGAAGCATGGAGGGAAAACACAAATACAACTATTAAAGAATAACATCATGTGGCCTCTAGGGCTTAACTACTTGGACTAATGCATTGCTCTATGGTTTCAGAGGAGGAAGGGAAGTGCAGACTTGAAGGGATAGTGAGGCTGCAGTTAGGGAGTGGCCTTAAGTCATGCCCAGAAAGATGTCCGGGTTTTGATAGACTGAGAGGGAGTAGGAAGCATTTGAGACAGAGAATATTTTGAGTGAAGATCCAGAGAGGAACATGAACTTGGAAATGCAGGAGACTGACTGGCTGTTAATGCTGGAGGAAACCACCAACCATGGTGGACACCTGAAGTGGACCTAAGAATGTGCAAATGATTTGAGGATATAAAAGAACTTCAGCTATGTTCAAGATCACAGAGCCAATTACTAGCAAAATCATAAACCCATCCTTTAGTCTAGACCTCTTTCTAATTCTTTTTTTTTAATTAACTTTTATTGGAGTATAGTTGTTTTACAATGTGTGTTAGTTTCTACTATACAGCAAAATGAATTAGCTATACATATATATATCCCCACTCTTTTGGATTTCCTTCCCATTCAGGTAACCACAGTGCATTAAGTAGAGTTCCCTGTGCTCTACAGTATGTTCTCATTAGTTGTCTATTTTACACATAGTATCAATAGTGTATATGTGTCAATCCCAATCTCCCAATTCCTCCCACACCCCCCTTCTCCCTTGGTATCCATATATTTGTTCTCTATGTCTGTGTCTTTAATTCTTTATGCTATGAATGATTTCAAGGTCCCCACAGGGTCTGGGTCAGCATTCTATGAGTGCAGATACATAGAAGCCCTCAAACTTAATTAATAGGAATAGGAAATTCAGAAACCCATGCGCGGTCAACATGGGTAGCTATGACATTGTCCTGATATAACAGCCAGGGTCATTTCTGCAGCCTGAAGATGGGTCTGCTTCAGATCTGCAGTTTTCCATTCACAGAGCTTATGCATCAGCACCCCCCCCCATGCAATATACGTGGAAGGTGCATGTGGAAGACTGCACACTGGTTCCGACACTCTTCATGGCATTACACTGGCCACCTCTCAGGCACACAATGGGTCCCCAGGATGTTTTTCTCCTTACTGTCGTCTACACCTTCTTCCTTTTTACTCATGAAAATGTGAAATACCCCAGTACATTTGTCTTCTATTTATCCTTGTTTCTGGACTCCATTTATTGGTTATAATCCATGTTAAGATAAAGACTAGAAAAGGAAACATCCCCAAATGGTGGGTAGAGACTTGATATCAGGTCTGCACTCCATACCCAATTGCTCACAATTCACTAACCACCTTCTCTTCAGTTTTCCTGAAATGAGTGACTGTCTTCCCACCTCACATGTAAGCTCCTTGTGCACAGAGGCTGTGATTTATGCCTCATACCCACCCCAGGGAAACATAGAGTGTCTGGCCTGGAATTTGGGGTATTCAGGGTCTAATAAGTGTTGACTGATGGATGGACCCTTTGAAAGCAAAATGATTATTACTGGCCAACTGATTATGCTGATGGATGAAGGGAAAGAAAGTAAAACTCATCAATACAAGCATGATTGCAGCCTTCTCTGCAGCAATTTCCCCTTTTGTGTACCCCCACTTCCTCTGGAATGTCTTGCTTGGTTATCCAAGAGAAACTTCACACCCTTCTCCCCCATGTTGACTCTCATCCCTCTTCCTTCCACTGGTACCTCCTGTATTTTCTTGGGGTTTGAATTCTTAAAAGAGAGCATGTAAACATTCTCCTGCAGCCTGCTGCCTGCCAGTGCCGAAGGCCTCGTCAGTGATGAGCCAGCAGCAGCAGCGCTGTGCTGGGCTGTGTTTTTGCAAGTACAAGACAGAAAATCCATGTAATTACCTCTGAAGCCCAAGAAGCTGTACCGCCTGACAGAGCAGCATGTGTAGGAAGTACTTTGTCAGGCCTCTGCTGACTAATTCCCTGCTCCACCTGGGGTTGTGTGTGTGACTGTATGTGTGTGTGTGTGTGTGTGTGTGTGTGTGTGTGTGTGTGTCGGTGTGAGTGAGTGTGGGCACACCTGTGTCTGTAAATCCTGCCAGCAGTCTCATGGATATTCAGCTCCAAGGCTCCCACCCCTCCCTGATTTACTAGCAATCCCCATTCTGCTTCACCTCAATTCAGAGAAAATCTGGGCTTTGGAAGGTCCTCAAGAAAGCCTTAAAAAGGGGCAGGACACAGTTTTCCCTTTCCCTGGTATGGCAGTCATGCAGGAGGACATACAGTGCTGCTGATCAGAAGCAGAGGAAAATACAGTCTCTGCAACACATCAGACATAATGAAGTTCAAGGCTGGGACATCCTTTGAGTTGGGGAAACCAGACCCTTCCAAAGCAGAGTCCTCACATCAGCCCAAAAAACTGTAGGACCTGGACCATCAACGTATGCTTTTTGACCTTGCAGCTCCCTGCACTTAAGGTGTTACAAGTTAGCCTGAATATCTAGAACTATCATCTTCCAGAGGAAACCCAGACTGAAGGAAAGAGACCTACAGAGCTAGAGAAAACAGATGGATGTAGTTCCTCCTCATCCTGCAGTACTAGAGTTATGGACCTTTGGGCCATTTTTGTAGAAAGACCCTGAGCCTTTATAGTAAATGAACTTCCAGACTTAACCTCGCTGATTGGTAACTGTATATAATGAGAAAACATGGGGTACAGAACTGTGCTGAAAGCATATCTCTGTCACTGACTGTAATTGGAGGCTTTCTCCATGATATTGCAAGCTGCTTACAACACAGAATTTAATATTTTTCTTTTTTTATTTTTTTTCCCCACTGGTGTATCCCCATCACATTTAACAGTGCCTGGGACTTAGTAAGGATACAATAAATGTTTGTCTAATGAATGAATAAATAGACCATTAAACTTTCTGAGTCTCTGTTTCTTCTGATGGGTTTTAGGATATGTTACCTCAAAATATGGCTCCTGGCATATTGAAGCTGAAAAATTTTGAGAAAACAGCAGATGCAAGAACACCACTCTGATTATCTCCCTGTCCTTCACTCTCCCACCCAATTGCTGTTCTCCTGTGGAACAAGTCATAGAACCCTCCTATGGGAGGTGTCTTCTCTGTACCCAGAGGAAAGAGCATCCTTATCTCTGAAAACAAAGAGACATCAAGGAGAATTCTAACAAACAGGGCTTGCTACAAGTTTACTACAGTTTACTACAATTACTTCATACTCCTTAACCTGTCACGTTCTTCCACGACTGCCCACTCTTCATAAAATATTCTGGTCTGTTTATTTGGGTCTTCATTTCCTTCTAAAATCAGCTGTGTTATGTAAAACTTACATTAAATACTATTGTATCTTTTCTCCTGTTAAATTGTTTTCATCGGTTTCATTTTCAGACTCAGCCACGGACCCTAAGAGGGTCCAAAAAACTTTTACCTCCCATACACTTCACATAGAAAAACAGTTCAATAATATTCTATTTACAAGGTTGTTGTGTGGTTGAAAGGGATAAAATAGACATGAAGTTCTATAAATAGGTATAAGCTTCTTTCTCCATCTTCTAAAACAGAAGGCCTGAGGGACAATTTTTCCCATTTAATAGTACCCTGGAAAGAGTTCTTCCTAGAGTTTTGGCATGTACTGATGGCAGAGAAAGAAATAGCCATAAAGTTAAGTTTACATTATTGTGTAGAAACTAGCTTCTCTCCGTAGCCTGACAGATCAGCTCCAAAATCTATAAGAATCCCAGTAGGACTCCTGGAGATGGGAACATAGAGCAGTGAGTGGCTAGTATCACACTTGCAGCCAGGCCAGTTCTTCTGGATCCCTTGGCTGTTAATTCCTTTCTTCCCAAGCTATGCTCTCAATCCATTCCCTTTCCAGTTGATTTGGAGGAAATAATCTGATGAACACTTACAATAAGGGGCCAGAGGCTGGAATGTAACCTCTTACTTAAATATTTGTATTTTTTATGAGGATAGGGCTAATTCAACCAATGGATCAGTATCAATGACATTTAGGATATCAAAGGAAGAGATGATTTTATACCATAAATAGCTGACTGCTTGAGATGTCATAAGAAAAAAGAAATGGTCTACCATCCTACTATACATTGGCCACCACCCCTGTCTCCACTGCACTACAGGCTCAATGCTGCTTATGAAGCTGGCCCTGCCCAGATATCAGTCTTCGAGGAAGAGCACTCATCATCTTCAAGCTATTTCTTTGATACTCTTCACTGTTTTGGAAACTTTTGTTTTTTTAATTGCAGAGTTATATGTACACAAAATCACTGGAAGTAGAATTGGAGGCAGCTATAATCAGCCAAACCAGGTTCCCAAAATTCCCCATGGTATGCCTACTAGCTTTGTCAGCTGAGTTTTATATGACTTAAGCAAAAAAAAGAGAGCCACATGAGCAGCGTGCCTGGAATTATGAGAGCTAATAATGATAACAATGAATAATACATAAATTATAAATCTGCATTGTTCCTTCATAGTGCTTTCTCTAAAGGACTTGAGCTAAGAGACGAGCAATGGAGCTCAGTTCCTAAGTGTGAAAGGGTTAATGAAGGCAGAGGGAGACTGACATGGCCTCTCCCCGCTGCTGGCCCAGGATTTAATGACGTGAGAAAGGGGCTTTGCTCATCCCTCCTAATCTTGACTCCTAGTTGATCATCTTGATTAGTGAACCAATCATTCTGACTTGCTTGTGCTATTGCGCATGCTATCAACTACCCATTTTGAAAACTTAACCTAAACAAACCCTTCCATTTCCTCATGGTAAATATTTTGGAAGACATTCCGAAATTCCAGATAAAGATAAAAGTTATTTAGTAGGAGGACCAAAGCTGGGTGGACAAAAATTTCCAGTTTTTTTTTTTTTCCTCATAATAACCTCTACAAACTTAATTTCCATTATCCTTGTTTTGATTAGAATTGGTCAGTGTATTTATTCCCTTCTTATCCCTTTCTTATAGATATCAGTTTAACCTTATTACAGGAAATTATTTCATCTTGCTCTTATTTTTGTGAGTTTCCTTTAAATTTCTAATTTAAAAAAATGGAGCATGACATAAAAATTAAACTTACAACTGAAAATATTAATTATTTTGTGTGAAGAGTAAGTAGCAGCTTGGGAATTTATAGGGCAGGAATGAGGCAAGGAAAAAATGGAAGAATATAAAAAAGGTTCATGAAATATCTGCATAGAAACTAAAAAAAAATCAGTGTCTACATCAACAAAAATTATTTGCTTATATATTAAAAGTAAACAAATGCATTGGGGCCCATTGACATATTTTGCAGGGAAGCAAACCCACATATCCACTATCTCTATGTTCAAGGAATGTAAAACTGAGTTGATGACGTAGGGCATTAAAAAATCAAAACAAACAAAAGGAGTAACATAATCATAAAAGTGGTGACATGAGATGCATCGAGGGAAATAGATAATTCATTGTTAAATGAAAAGCAGTGACAAGAGCTCTAAGTTTAGAGGCCTGGGGAGATCTGAGGAAACTCAAGCCAGATGCCATCTCTTAACAAACCCTAGATATTTGGCCTGGTACAAATATCATGAAAATATGCAGCAGCAAAAAAGACAAATTCTGTTAAAGTTAGGTAGCATATGCAATTTGGAATTAATCTGATATAATTTGCTAATTTTCCCAAACTGTACAGAAAGACGAATGTGAGAAAAGACCGGTAACACCAGCTCACTTGACTGGGTTTTCTGAGGGCACTTCAGGCCGAAACCAGACTGGAAACATAATGGTGAACACCAGAGGTCAGGATGTGAGGATCTTTCTCTGCCTGGTACTTGCAGGCTGTGTGGTCTTTGTCAACTAATACCATTCTGACTTTGTTTCCTTTTTTGTAAAGCCAAAATAATAGTAACAATGCTAAATGCTATCAAAAGTCCATGAAATGATTAGATGAGATACTGTATATGAAAGCACTTTTGAATAATTAAGTAAAAAGTCACATTCAGGTATTATTTTTAACAGGTTATTGAATTATAATTGACATAAAATCAACTGTATGTATTTAAAAAGTACAATTTGATATGTTTTGACATATACACCCATGAATCCATCAACTCCATCAAGGTAGTGAACATATTTATCACATCCCAAGGTCTCCTTGTGCCCCTTTGTAATTCCTCTTTCTTGTCTTTCCCTCCACACACCTCCCCAGGCAGCCACTAATCTGCATTCTGTCACCATAGATTAGTTTGTATTTTCTAGAGTTTTCTATAAATGGAAGCACACAGAATGCACTCTTGGTTTTTTTTTGGTCTGGCTTATTTCATTCAGGGTAATTATTTTAAGATTCTTCCATGTTATTGTGTTCATTCATTTTTAGTTCATTCATTTTTTTGCTAAGTAATATTCTATGTACTCCACAAATTGTTTATTCATTCTTTTGTTGAAGGTCATTTGGGTTGTTTCCAGGTTTTAGATATTATAAAGAAAACTGTTCTGAGTGCTAGTGTACAAATGTTTTTGTACAGGGTAGTGCATAAGCTTTATTTTCTCTTAGGTAAATACTTGGGAGTGGAATCTCAGGATCGTATAATAGATACATGTCTTACTTTTTAAGAAACTGCTTTCTAAAAAAGTAATGCCATCTACATCCACATGAGTCAATTATTTTTAAAGACTTAAATAAAAGGAAAATTATGATTAATATGTAGTTATTATTTCAGGTGCTTTTTATTTTTTGTACAGGTCTATATTTCCTTGTAGTATTATTTTCAGCCTTCTTGAAGGACTTCCTTTAACATGTTTTGTAATATGGGTCTTGTGTTGATGAATTGTTTAAGCATTTGCATATCTTAAAAAGTCTTTATTTCACCTTCAGTTTTGGAAGATATTTTGCACTTGGTATAGAATTCAAGGTTGATTTATTTTTCCTTTTCATGATTTAATGTTTTTCTCCAAGGTCTCTTCCACTGTATTGCTTTTGATGAGACATCTGTTTCACCCTTATATTTACTATTCTATATGCAACGTCTTCTTCTTCTGGCTAAAGATTTTATCTTCATTCCTGATTTTGAACAATTTGATTATAATGTGCTTTGATGTCATTTTCTTCATGCTTCTTTTGCTTGGGAGTTTTTGGATCTGTGGGTTAATACTTTTTATCAGCTCTGGAAATTTTTTACTATTATTTTCTCAGAAACTGTTTTTCTGTTCCCTCTATTTTTCCTCTTCTTTGAGGACTTCTATTAGACATGATAAACTGTCTTCATTTTTAAAATTATTTTTTATGATTCATTTTGGATATTTTCCACAGCTGTTCACAATGCTTTTCCTATATAATAGCCCATAAGACCCATCCAATGCAGTTTCCATCTCAGATACTGAAGTTTTAATGTACAGAAATTTTATTTGGAACATTTTGTAATATTATCCATGTCTTTAACTTTTGAATATAATTATCTTAATGTCTGCTAATTATTACATTTATGTCAGTTCTGGGTTGATTTTAGTTGATTGATTTTTCTCATCATATGTTCTATAGTCATGCCCCTTTGCATGCCTGGGTAGTTTTGGTTGTCTACCGGACATTGTGAATCTTATCTTGTTAGGTGCTGGACATTATATATTTCTATAAATACTTGAATTTTGATCTGGGATTAAATTATATCACTCAAAACATTTTGATCCCTTCAGTTCTTGTTTCAGTGGGTTTTTAGGTGAGTCTAGAGTAGTGAGCCAAGCACTTTATGAGTATTTTCCTTAATATATCCAATGAATTAAGAGTTTTTCAGTTTAATCAGTGGAGATAGACTATTCTCTGTCCTATGTAAGTGCTAGCTAGGCTCTCTGATTCTTTTGGATGATTATTCCCCTTGTCTCAAGCAGTTTCCTCACATGCATTTACTTGTCAGTACTTAGCTGACTACTCGCGGGCAATCCCTTACAAACCTCCAGGATTCTCTCTGAACTATGTCCTTTCCAGCACTCTCTTCTATGAATTTTAGCTACATTGGCCTCCCCAGCTTCTCAATTCTCTCTGCATATCTCAGAATTGTTCCTGGGATCTGCTTCATTTCTCTTTCCCTAGTGTCATGGCTTGAAAACTCTCTAAAGTCAGTAAACTAGGACGACTGTAGGGCTCACTTCTTTGTTTCCAGTGTTCAGGGATCACTAGTCTTTGCTGCCTAATGTCCAGTGGCTTGAACACTGTTGTTGCATATATTTTCTCTTCTTTTTTTTTTCTTTTCTGGTTGTTTCATGTATTAGGCTAAATCTAGTCCCTTTTTCTGCATCTGCACAGAGGGAAAATTTGCCAATGTTAAGCATTATTATTAGAAAATTACCATTGTTTAAAAATATAAAGACCTTTCAAAACCCATAATAATAGAAAGGTGAATGGACAGACAGAAAGATAGACCTACATATAAATGGGTGTAAATCTGTTATTCTTAAAACATGCTAATACTTCTACAGCAGCCATGAGGCAGGGAACACAGGGATGAGTAGAGAAGAGTCTTCTTATACTTCTCCAGCCTAAGCCCTGTTATGTTTTCCATTATCTCTTTTATTCACTGGAACTCATCAAATAATTATTCTGAAATGGTTTGAAAATAACTGGCTCTTTTAGTGTGATATTAACTGCCTTTAATTATCTGCTTCGACTTGATTTTGTAAGTTGGAGCACAACAGAGAGCTCAGCCATCCTGATCACTTGCATTGTTCTCAGTACATTTTTTCTGTTTCAGGCTTCTTTGCCTCTGTTCATGATCTATCCTTATGTGAGATTTATTTTGTAGTCCTTTTCTCCTACCTTCTCCCATTCTTTTGAAAGCCTACTCATTTGAACACCCTAAAGTTTCTAGGACCTGCACAGTCATTAACTTCCTGTAAACAGTAGTAGGATGCGTCACTGTTTTCTTTATGCTCTCTCTGTATCCCTGTACCCATGACTTTCTTAGATCTTAAAAAATGAACTGCAGTTATAAGCTCTTTGTTACATAATATCTCTGCCAGATTTATTTTTATATTCCAAATATATCTGAACATTAGCTAATGCGTAGTCAATATTCAATAAAATTTTCTTGAATGAATGATAGCACATATGCATGAGTAAATAGTAGCAAGTATGTGAGAGTTTGTATGCACTGCGATCTGTTAGATACAAAATCATGCTCCATCTTCTTTCCAATAAGACTTTTATTTCCACCTGTAACTATGATCAAAACCTAAAAAAAAATAATTAGGATAAACTTAATTTCACAGTCTACTCCATGGTTTCTGTTCTTTTATTTGTCTGTTTATTGTTTGTTTGTTTTCATGATTTGTTTGTTTATTCTTAGCTCAGGGCTTCAATGATACCCTGACTTATTTCCTGCCCTTTGAGTTTTTATTTTCTCCTTCTCTATTAATGCACAACTCAAGGAAGCATTGATTGATTTTGACAAGTGGTAGAATTGGGTGGGTGGGTCAAGGAGGAAGGTTATTCCTCCGTCTCTTTCTCAAGAAAGAAAGAGATGGAGGAATGGATGCAATGCCACCTTCTAATGTTCCTGCACATTTTTGCCTGAGGGCTTTTTAAAACTCAGACTGCCAGGTAGTTGTAAGTGGTATCAATTAATCGAGATTTCAGAAGCTAAAAATCAATTTCTTTTTTCTTAAGTTCACATTAAGGGTCAAGATTATTTTATAATTACATAGAACGAATTCAGCAAATAGAAACCTGTTCACTCACCTAGCAAAAGGAGGAGTTGAAGTAAGAACAAGGAGGAAGTAATGGAGATATGATTTAATTATGGCAGTGACATCAGTCAGAAGTAGGTGGTACAGGTTCACTCATGCTTTCCTGCCAGCTTGCATTGACTTTCCTTTCTTCTTTGTGTAACTAAATTCCACCCATCTTTCATGGACCCTCTCCTCCAGGAAGACCTTTCTTCTTCCTTTGTGCTTGTCCAAACTAACTTAGCACTTTAAATATGAAACACTCAGCCTGGTTCTAAATTACAATGCCCTATATTGTTTTATAGCATCCTGTCATATACTGTGATATCTCCTCTTTGATAGGATTTTGTATCTTTCTTCAATTGTTTACACAGAGACTGGCAAAAAATGGAGCAAACAGCAGGTGTGTTGGTAAAGGCTCATTACTTATGCTTTATAGCTTGGCTGATAGACATTAGTGGCCTCATTGTTTTAGCATCTCTCTCTCTACCCATGCTCCCTACAGGTGTACATGTAGAAGCTAGAGAAGGGAACTCTGAAAACATATTTCCCTAATTTTAAGGAATGCACCAATAATCACCTAGGGAGAGTACAGGATGGTTACCTTCACTGTCTTACCAATAACAGATTCCATATTAAGCCACTGAGCATGCCCTCATCCAGTTTCTCAAAACAGCAAGCAATCAAGCTTGCTGTTTATTAAGCTAGTACAAAACCTTTATCTTAATGTGAACCACTAGGCAATCAAATATAGTTTGAGGGCTTCCCTGGTGGCCTAGTGGTTGAGAGTCCGCCTGCTGATGCAGGGGAATTGGGTTCGTGCCCCGGTCCAGGAAGATCCCACATGCCGCAGAGCGGCTGGGCCCGTGAGCCATGGCCTCTGAGTCTGCGCATCTGGAGCCTGTGCTCCGCAACGGGAGAGGCCACAACAGTGAGAGGCCCGCGTACCACAAAATATATATATATATTAGTTTGAGAAAATATCACACGTAATAACTTCTGGTGCCCTTTTTATGTTCCTGAATTTTACTGAGCTATTTATAAGAGAAAGAAAAAAATCTATCAGAACTGCTAAAGAACACTTCTATCCACAAGCAAGCTATTTATCCAGAATATTGAAGTAATAACAAAAGTATGTAGGAAGCAATAGGTCAACTAATTGGGAGGAAGAAGTGAGTAAGCAATTCATATCAGGAAATAATTACAGTCCAGCACTGTGTTGTAAACGAAAATCATCAGCATTAATAACAGCAATCTAGTTCCAAGGGAAGCTGCTCCTTGAAATAGAAGTTTGTAGCTAACATTTCCACTTCCCCAGTCATTCTCATGAGGATTTGGGCATGGAGAGCACTACACATTTAGAGTCAAGAAAATTCATATGAGGCATCATTTTATGGGGGAAAAAAAATATAGAATTTTTTTCTTCTGTTTCTGGGGACTGAAGTAAATTTTTCTATAGCTCTACCTGTGTTAACCCTTTATGCAAATGGGCATTACAAGGAAACTTTTGCTTTATGGTCCACCTACTCTGATAACTGGTTGACATTTCATGCCAGACTTTTCTGCTCTAACACTGGGTTCCACACTGCTGGCTCCCTTAGCACTGACAGTCGTATGCTGATCCCTGCACTCTTGCTGCCACTGCTCCCACTGTCACAAATTCTGTCATAAGACACTGTGGGAAACACGGTGCATGCCCACAGAGAAATGTGAAGAGTGGGCACCGTGACAGGATTCACACACATACCTTTTGACATAGAGACTCACCATCTAAAGATGCTGCTGCTGACGCACTCGCCCTTCCTGTGGGTGGGTAACACACCACACCTGTACAACCTTGCCATGGTCACGTGCACCGGCTACGACCCCATCCCCGTGTCCACAGCCCTCCTCGGAGGCACGTCTGACACGACGTCCACCGGCCTCACCCAGCGCTTAGCCAGGAAGACCAGCAAGCAGGTGTTTGTCAGCTATAGCCATCCAAACACTGACAAGCAGCTTCGCGTCACTGGTAGAAAACAGGATCAAGGACGAAATGGAGGCTTTTCCGGAGAAGTTCTAGCCCAGGCGGCGGCGAGGATGTGAAACTCGCGCACAGCAGACTTTTGAAGAAATGGATTGGATCTCCATGGCTGTCAGCATGTTAAATAAAAATAAATAAATAAATGAATGATGAAGTAGCCATTCCACAATAAGATGAGATTTTTAAAAGTTTCTTCCATGATGAAGAGTGCGTATATATCCATCCATGTTCTTATGCTGCCTTCTCTTTGGGAGGTAATTATCGGGGTTTTCCCAACAAGAACCAGAATTAAGAAACAAGGTGTGGACCTCAAGTTGACACACTTTATAGAGTACGATTGGGATATCTCTTCCTTAAGCTGGAGAGAAATAACACCTATGCTCTCTTAACTGGAAGGCTTAGAGTCACGTTTGGAAATTTACCCCGTCAGTGTAGTTGCTGCCACATTCGGTTCCTATAAAGTACACAGTGTGGTTTGATGTCCACTCACTATTCTAAGAGGGGAGACAGGTTACCAAATCACCCCTGATAGACCTGCCAATAAACTTGGCTTCAGTTTGATAAGGAGTGATTAAGGGAAATGTTCTCTGCTCCTTATGCATAGTGCACTGTTGCATCCAGAAGTTGGTGGTTGGGGAACTGAGTGTCTCATTTGTGTCTCAGTGAGTTGGATCTGGGGAAGGAGTCTCTTACCTCTAACTTGTCAGAAGTTGCTTCTCCCCAACCCCCTTGCGGGAGGCAACCAGACTGGAGACAAATTAATGAAGAGACCTCCTCCATTTCTAAGTGTTAGAGAAAGCTGAAGGACAAGACTGCAAACATTAAATTACAATTGTATTCTCCTTTTATTAAGTAACTCTTTTTTTTTTTTAACATCTTATTGCAGTATAATTGCTTTACACTTGTGTGTTAGTTTCTTCTGTATAACAAAGTGGATCAGCTATATATATGCATATATCCCCATATCTCTGCCCTTTTGTGTCTCCCTCCCACCCTCCCTATCCCACTCCTCTAGGTGGCCACAAAGCACTGAGCTGATCTCCCTGTGTTATGTGGCTGCTCTTCTCAACATTTTTATTTCTTCAAATCACATTTGATTCCTCACGTTGTTCTCTTGTTGTCTAATTTCCAGTTAGTGTTACATGAAGGCAGAAGATGTAGCTGTCTCTATGATGTGATTTCATAATACCAGACAACCTCTCCTAAATACTGTGTCTAATCCAGAAACTTGTTTGTTCCCTTAGAAATTCATTAGAAATCCATGTAATTCAGAGTGAAGACATAACATAGCAAAAAACTGGATGTAAATGATGCATAAGAAGTTATAGAGCTTGATTTGGTTAAATAAAGGCAAGGTTTCCTATAGCTACAGTTAAACACAAATGGAATGGTCAGTGATCTAATACAGACATTTTAACAAAAGTGTAGCCCTAGAGGTTTCCCTGAGATACAACATTCCAGGCTATAGAAATGTTGGGTGACCTACTGAGGTTCCTGATTCATTTTTCCACCTCAAATGAGCAACCATGATTTTTTCTTAAAAACTCGACTTCTATTTTCATTTTCACTTGGTGAAATGATTCTACTGCTAAATACTATTTGGAAGAAAAAAAAAAAAAGCTTTTTTCCTAGTGCATTCTATACTGCTATGTCCTTATGAAGGAAGTGTTTAATTTTCTGGTGATTTATTATAGTTGTTACTAGAGCAAAGTCAATGTAGTGGGGTTTCTATTTGTTGCTTCAATTTTGTTATCCTTAATGTCAAATAAGGTTGAAGTTTTTTCAGGGCAGAACAATTCTATGAACCCAATTATTTCACTACCTTCCCAATGAAATTAAAGTTATAAAATATATTCTTTGCTTGTTCAAACACCTTGGCAAGGAGAGAGGTGAAGTGAAATTTTATTGTTTCAAAGATGTGTGTTTATATTGTCTATGCATGCTCAATCCTAACAGAATATTATTTGACTGAGATTAATAAAAAAATCTTGGAGAAAGCAAAAGACTTGACTGGTTTCTGCAAGAGCACATTATTATATAAATTCTACCCGTGGATGCCACAAGTATGGGTTTCTGAATGTCTTAACCACCCTGGAAAGCCCAATACTGGACATGATACAAGACTTTTAACACTCATTCCTTATATACGTGTTGATGAATGGATGCTTATTGCTGCTGAGTTACTGATTTCCAGTCCTGATTAAGTACTCTGTGGATGTACAGAGTGTCAGCAATGTGATTGGTTTTTTTTCATCTGGAACTCTGTTCTCATTAATGACTTCTTTGTGAAAGATGGTTTAAAAGCAACCTTTGCTAAATAATAATAATATGGTGTTAAACTACATTGGTACTGGCCACATGGATGTTCACTGTACTTTTTTTATGAAACATATAAATCATTATGTAAAATCTTTTGTAGAAATGATATATTTTGTAAACATGAACACACACACACAGATTCTATATTTCCTAAAACAGAAAGCTGGCATGTAATGGTCAGCCTGGGTCTAGTTTGTGTTAAATGGAGACATCTGTCATAAATAAGATGATTAAGAGTGTCCCTTTATCACAATTGTCCTTTTGTTTGGACTTACTAGGTAGTCATTTCTGTGGGGTGAATGGAAAAGCAAAGAGGATCCTAATTTTTTTTTTGGCATTTCAGATAAACAACTAATACTTTATTCTAGTATAAGTATTCCTTCTGTTTTTTAACATCTTTACTAGAGTATAGAGTATTGCCTTACAATGGTGTATTAGTTTCTGCTTTACAACAAAGTGAATCAGTTATACATATACATATGTCCCCATGCCTCTTCCCTCTTGCATCTCCCTCCCTCCAACCCTCCCTATCCCACCCCTCTAGATGATCACAAAGCACTGGGCTGATCTCCCTCTTCTATCTGGCTGTTATGGTAGTTCTATTTTTAGTTTTTTAAGGAACCTCCATACTGTTCTCCATAGTGGCTGTATCAGTTTACATTCCAACAAACAGTGCAAGAGGGTTCCCTTTTCTCCACACCATCTCCCATGTTTATTGTTTGTAGATTTTCTGTTGATGGCCATTCTGACTGGTGTGAGATGATATCTCATTGTAGTTTTGATTTGCATTTCTATAATGATTAATAATGTTGAGCATTCTTTCATGTGTTTGTTGGCAATCTGTATATCTTCTTTGGAGAAATGTCTGTTTAGGTCTTCTGTCCATTTTTGGATTGGGTTGTCTGTTTTTTTGATATTGAGCTGCATGAGCTGCTTGTATGTTTTATAGATTAATCCTTTGTCTGTTGCTTAATTTGTAAATATTTTCTCCCATTCTACGGGTTGTCTTTTCATCTTGTTTATGGTTTCCTTTCCTGTGCAAAAGCTTTCAAGTTTCCTTAGGTTCCATTTGTTTATTTTTGTTTCCATTTCCTAGCAGGTGGATCAAAAAGGATCTTGCTGTGATTTATGTCATAGTTTATATGTTTATATATAGTTTATATGTCATAGTTCTGTTTATGTTTTCTTCTAAGAGTTTGATGGGGCCTGGACTTACATTTAGGTCTTTAATCCAATTTGAGTTTATTTTGTGTATGGTATTACAGAGTGTTATAATTTCATTCTTCTACATGTAGCTTTCCAGTTTTCCAAGCACCACTTATTGAACAGGCTGTCTTTTCTCCACTGTATATTCTTGCCTCCGTTATCAAAGATAAGGTGACCATATGTGCATGGGTATTTCTCTGGACTTTCTATCCTGTTCCATTGATCTATATTTCTGTTTTTGTGCCAGTACCATACTGTCTTGATTACTGTAGCTTAGTAGTATAGTCTGAAGTCAGGGAGCCTGATTCCTCTAGCTCCATTTTTCTTTTTCAAGATTGCTTTGGCTATTCGGGGTCTTTTGTGTTTCCATACAAATTGTGATTTTTTTGTTCTATTTCTGTGAAAAGTGCCAGTGGTAGTTTGATAAGGATTGTATTGAAACTGTAGGTTGCTTTCGGTAGTATAGTCATTTTCACAAGGTTGATTCTTCGAATCCAAGAACATGGTATATCTCTCCATCTATTTGTATCATCTTTAATTTCTTTCATCAGTGTCATAATTTTATGCATATAGGTCTTTCGTATCCTTAGGTAGGTTTATTCCTAGATATTTTATTATTTTTGTTGCAATGGTGAATGGGAAAGTTTTCTTGATTTCACTTTCAGATTTTTCATCATTAGTGTGTAGGAATGCCAGATATTTCTGTGCATTAATTTTGTATCCTGTTACTTTATGAAATTCATTGATTAGCTCTAATAGTTTTCTGGTGACATCTCTAGGATTCTCTATGTATAGTATCATGTTATCTGCAAACAGTGACAGCTTTACTTCTTCTCTTCGGATTCGGATTCCTTTTACTTCCTTTTCTTCTCTGATTTTTGTGATTAAAACTTCCAAAACTATGTTGAATAAGAGTGGTGAGAGTGGGCCACCTTATCTTGTTCCTGATCTTAGTGGAAATGCTTTCAGTTTTTCACCATTGAGGACGATGTTGGCTGTGGGTTTGTCATATATGACCTTTATTATGTTGAGGAAATTTCCCTCTTTGCCTGTCTTCTGCAGGGTTTTTATAATATATGGGTGTTGAATTT
Organism: Neophocaena asiaeorientalis asiaeorientalis; assembly: GCF_003031525.2. Lineage (NCBI taxonomy): Eukaryota > Metazoa > Chordata > Mammalia > Artiodactyla > Phocoenidae > Neophocaena > Neophocaena asiaeorientalis. Next base: position 727,300 of record NW_020172268.1, on the reverse strand, counting down.
TGTTGAAAGCTTTCTCTGCATCTATTGAGAAGACCATATGGTTTCTCTCCTTCAGTTTGTTAATATGGTGTATCACGTTGATTGATTTGTGAATATTGAAGAATCCTTGCATTCCTGGAAGAAACCCCACTTAATCATGGTGTATGATCCTTTTAATGTGCTATTGGATTCTGTTTGCTAGTATTTTGTTAAGGATATTTGCACCTATGTTCATCATTGATATTGGCCTGTAGTTTTCTTTCTTTGTGACATCGTTGTCTGGTTTTGGTATCAGGGTGATGGTGGCCTCATAGAATGAGTTTGGGAGTGTTCCTCTCTATGCTATATTTTGGAAGAGTTTGAGAAGGATGGGTGTTAGCTCTTCTTTAAATGTTTGATAGAATTTGCCTGTGAAGCCATCAGGTCCTGGGTTTTTGTTTGTTGGAAGACTTTTAATCACAGTTTCAATTTCAGTGCTTGTGATTGGTCTGTTCATATTTTCTATTTCTTCCTGATTCAGTCTTGGCAGGTTGTGCATTTCTAAGAATTTGTCAATTTCTTCCAGATTGTCTATTTTATTGGCATAGTGTTGCTTGTACTAATCTCTCATAAACTTTTGTATTTCTGCAGTGTCAGTTGTTACTTCTCATTTTTCATTTCTAATTCTATTGACTTGAGTCTTTTCCCTTTTTTTCTTGATGAGTGTGGCTAATGGTTTGTCAATTTTGTTTATCTTCTCAAAGAACCAGCTTTTAGTTTTATTGATCTTTGCTATTGTTTCCTTCATTTCTTTTTCATTTATTTCTGATCTGGTTTTTATGATTTCTTTCCTTCTGCTAACTTTGGGGGTTTTTTGTTCTTCTTTCACTAATTGCTTTAGGTGCAAGTTTAGATTGTTTATTCGAGATGTTTCCTGTTTCTTAAGGTAAGATTGTATTGCTATAAACTTCCCTCTTAGAACTGCTTTTGCTGCATCCCATAGGTTTTGGGTCGTTGTGTCTCCATTGTCATTTGTTTCTAGGTACTTTTTGCTTTCCTCTTTGATTTCTTCAGTGATCATTTCATTATTATGTAGTGTATTGTTTAGTCTCCATGTGTTTGTATTTTTTACAAATCTTTTGCTGTAATTGATATCTAGCCTCATAGAATTGTGTTCCAAAAAGATACTTGATAAAATTTCAATTTTCTTAAATTTACCAAGGCTTTACTTGTGACCCAAGATTTGATCTATCCTGGAGACTGTTCCATGAGCACTTGAGAAAAATGTATATTCTGTTGTTTTTGGATGGAATGTCCTATAAATATCAATTCAGTCCATCTTGCTTAATGTATTATTTAAAGCTTCTGTTTCCTTATTTATTTTCATTTTGGATGATCTGTCCATTGGTGAAAGTGGGTTGCTGAAGTCCCCTACTATGAGTGTGTTACTGTCGATTTTCCATTTTATGGCTGTTAGTCTTTGCCTTATGTATTGAGGTGCTCCTATGTTGGGTGCATAAATATTTACAATTGTTATATCTTCTTCTAGGATTGATCCCTTGATCATTATGTAGTGTCTTTCTTTGTCTCTTCTAATATTCTTTGTTTTAAAGTCTATTTTGTCTGATATGAGAATTGCTACTCCAGCTTTCTTTTGGTTTCCATTTGCATGGAATATCTTTTTCCATCCCCTTACTTTCAGTTTGTATGTGTCTCTAGGTCTGAAGTGGGTCTCTTGTAGACAGCATATATATGGGTCTTGTTTTTGTATCCATTCAGAGGATCTGTGTCTTTTGGTGGGAGCATTTAGTCCATTTACATTTAAGGTAATTACTGATATGTATGTTCTTTTTCTCATTTTCTTAATTGTTTTGGGTTCGTTATTGCAGGTCTTTTCCTTCTCTTGTGTTTCTTGCCTAGAGAAGTTCCTTTAGTATTTGTTTTAAAGCTGGTTTGGTGGTGTTGAACTCTCTCAGCTTTTACTTGTCTGTAAAGGTTTTAATTTCTCCATCAAATCTGAAAGAGATCCTTGCTGAGTAGAGTAATTTTAATTGCAGGTTTCTCTCCTTCATCACTTTAAATATGTCCTGCCAGTCCCGTCTGGCTTGCAGAGTTTCTGCTGTAAGATCAGTGGTTAACCTTATTAGGATTCCCTTTTGTGTTATTTGCTGTTTTTCCCTTGCTGCTTTTAATATGTTTTCTTTGTATTTAATTTTTGACAGGCTAATTAATATGTGTCTTGGTGTATTTCTCCTTGGATTTATCCTGTATGGGACTCTCTGTGCCTTCTGAACTTGATTAAGTACTTCCTTTCCCATATTAGGGAAGTTTTCAACTATAAACTCTTCAACTATTTTCTCAATCCCTTTCTTTTTCTCTTCTTCTTCTGGAACCCCTATAATTCGAATATTGGTGTGTTTAATGTTGTTCCAGAGTACTCTGAGACTGTCCTCAGTTCTCTTCATTCTTTTTTCTTTATTCTGCTCTGAAGTAGTTATTTCCACTCTTTTATCTTCCAGGTCACTTATCTGTTCTTCGGCCTCAGTTATTCTACTATTGATCCCATCTAGAGTATGTTTAATTTCATTTATTGTGTTGTTCATCATTGCTTGTTTCATCTTGAGTTCTTCTAGGTCCTTCGTAAATGTTTCTTGCATTTTGTCTATTCTATTTCCCAGATTTTGGATCATCTTTACTATCATTATTCTGTACTCTTTTTCAGGTAGACTGCCTATTTCTTCCTTCTGGCTTGTTAAGTCTGGTGGGTTTTTATCTTGCTCCTTCAACTGCTGTGGGTTTTTCTGTTTTCCCATTTTGCTTATCTTACTGTGTATGTGGTCTCCATTTTGCAGACTGCTGGTTCGTTGTTCCCGTTGTTTTTTGTGTATGTCCCCAGTGGCTAAGGTTGCTTCAGTGGGTTGTGTAGGCTTCTTGGTGGAGAGGACTAGTGCCTGTGTTCTGGTGGATGAGGCTGGATCTTATCTTTCTGGTGGGGAGGTCCATGTCTGTTGGTGTGTTTTGGGGTGTCTGTGGACTTATTATGATTTTAGGCAGCCTCTCTGCTAATGTGTGGGGTTGTGTTCCTGTCTTGCTAGTTGTTTGGCATAGGATGTCAAGCACTGTAGCTTGTTTGTCATTGAGTGAAGTTGGGTGCTTGTGTTGAGATGGAGATCTCTGGGAGATTTTTGCCATTTGATATTATGTGGAGGTGGGAGGTCTCTTGTGGACCAGTGTCCTGAAGTTGGCTCTCCCACCTCAGAGGCACAGCACAGACTCCTGGCTGCAGCACCAAGAGCCTTTCATCCACATGGCTCAGAATAAAAGGGAGAAAAAGTAGAAAGACAGAATTGGTAGAAGTAGAAAGAAAGAAAGAAGGGAGGGAGGGAGGGAGGAAGGAAGGAAGGAAGGAAGGAAGGAGGGAAGGAAGGAAGAAATGAAAGAAAGAAAGAAGATAAAGTAAAATAAAATAAAGTAAAATAAAATAAAATTATTAAAATAAAAAATAATTATTAGGGAAAAAAATGGATGGATAGAACCCTAGGAAAAATTATGGAAGCAAAGCTATACAGACAAAATCTCACTCAGAAGCATACACATACACACTCACAAAAAGAGGAAAAGGGGAAAAAAATCATAAATCTTGCTCTCAAAGTCCACCTCCTCAATTTGGGGTGATTTGTTGTCTATTCATGTATTCCACAGATGCAGGGTACTTCGAGTTGATTGTGGAGCTTTAATCCGCTGCTTCTGAGGCTGCTGGGAGAAATTTCCCTTTCTCTTCTTTGTTCTCTCAGCTCCTGGGGCTCAGCTTTGGATTTGGCCCTGCCTCTGTGTGTAGGTCACCGGAGGGCGTCTGTTCTTCATTCAGATAGGATGGGATTAAAGGAGCAGCTGCTTCGGGGACTCTGGCTCACTCAGGCCGGGGGGAGGGATGGACACGGAGTGTGGGGCAAACCTGCAGTGGCAGAGCCCGGCGGGACATTGCACCAGCCTGAGGTGTGCTGTGCATTCTCCCACAGAAGTTGTCCCCGGATCCTGAGACCCTGGCAGTGGCAGGCTGCACAGGCTCCCCTGAAGGGAGGTGGAGAGTGACCTGTGCTCGCACACAGGTTTCTTGGTGGAGGCAGCAACAGCCTTAGAGTCTTATGTCCATCTCTGTGGTCAGTGCTTTTAGCCACGGCTCACGCCCGTCTCTGGTGCTCCTTTAAGCAGCACTCTTAATCCCCTCGCCTCGCGCACCAGGAAACAAAGAGGGAAGAAAAAGTCTCTTGCCTCTTCAGCAGGTCCAGATTTTTGCCCGGACTCCCTCCCGGCTAGCCGTGGTGTGCTAACCCCCTGCAGGCTCTGTTCACACTGCCAACCCCAGTCTTCTCCCTGCACTCCAACCGAAGCCCGAGCCTCAGCTCCCAGACCCGCCTGCCCTGGCAGGTAAGCAGACAAGCCTATCGGGCGGGTGAGTGCCGGTCAGCACCAATCCTTTGTGTGGGAATCTCTCTGCTTTGCCTTCTGCACCCTTGTTGCTGCATTCTCCTCCATGGCGCCGAAGCTTTCCCCCTCCGCCACCCACAATCTCCGCCCGTGAAGGGGCTTCCTAGTGTGTGGAAACATTTCCTCCTCCACGGCTCCCTCCCACTTGTGGAGGTCCTATCCCTATCCTTTTGTCTCTGTTTATTCTATTTTCTTTTGCCCTACCCCGGTACGTTTGGAGTTTCTTGACTTTTGGGAGGTCTGAGGTCTTCTGCCAGCGTTCAGTAGGTGTTCAGTAAGAGTTGTTCCACGTGTAGATGTATTTCTGGTGTATCTGTGGTGAGGAAGGTGATCTCCGCATGTTATTCTTTTGCCATGTTCCCGGAAGCCCCATGCTAGTGTTGGAAGATCTCCTGCAGAGGCTGGGCGTGGCTCTGTCTCACCATGAGGACAAGGACACTGGCAGCAGAAGTTCTGGGAAGTATTCCTTGGCCTGAGCCTTTCCAGAGCCTCTGCTATATTTTGGAAGAGTCTGAGAATGATAGGTGTTAGCTCTTCTCTAAATGTTTGATAGAATTCGATTGTGAAACCATCTGGTCCTGGCTTTTTTTTTTTTTGTGGAAGATTTTTAATCACAGTTTCAATTTCACAGTTTGTGATTGGTCTGTTCATATTTTCTATTTCTTCCTGGTTCAGTGTCAAAAGGTTGTGCTTTCCTAAGAATTTGTCCATTTCTTCCAGGTTGTCCATTTTCTTGGAATAGAGTTGCTTGTAGTAATCTCTCATGATCCTTTGTATTTCTGCAGGGCCAGTTGTTACTTCTCCTTTTTCATTTCTAATTCTATTGATTTGAGTCTTCTCCCTTTTTTCTTGATAAGTCTGGCTAATGGTTTATCAATTTCGTTTATATTCTAAAAGAACCAGCTTTTAGTTTTATTGATCTTTGTTATTGTTTCCTTCATTTCTTTTTCATTTATTTTTGATCTGATCTTTATGATTTCTTTTCTTCTGCTAACTTTGGATTTTTTTGTTCTTCTTACTCTAATTCCTTTAAATGTAAGGTTAGGTTGTTTATTTGAGATATTTCTTGTTTCTTAAGGTAGGACTGTATTGCTATAAGCTTCCCTCTTAGAACTGCTTTTGCTGCATCCCATAGGTTTTGGGTCATCGTGTTTTCTTTGTCATTTGTTTCTAGTTATTTTTTGATATCCTCTTTGATTTCTTCAGTGATCTCTTGGTTATTAAGTAGTGTGCTGTTTAGCTTCCACATGTTTGTATTTCTTACAGATTTTTTTCCTGTAATTGATATCTAGTCTCATAATGTTGTGGTTAGAAAAGACAGTTGATACGATTTCAATTTTCTTCAATTTACCAAGGCTTGGTCTGTGACCCAAGATATGATCTCCCCTGGATAATGTTCCATGAACACTTGAAAAGAATATGTATTCTGTTTGTTTTTTTTTTTTTTTTTTTTTTTTTTTTTTTTTTGGATTGAAAGTCCTATAAATATCTATTGAGTCCATCTTGTTTAATGTATCATTTAAAGCTCGTGTTTCCTTATTTATTTTCATTTTGGATGCTCTGTCCATTGGTGAAAGTGGGGTGTTAAAGTTCCCTACTATGATTGTGTTTGTGTCAGTTTTTCTTTGATGGCTGTTAATATTTTCCTTATGTATTTAGGTACTCCTATGTTGGGTGCATAAATATTTACAATTGTTAAATCTTCTTCTTGGATTGATACCTTGATCATTATGTAGTGTTCTTCTTTGTCGCTTTTAATACTCTTTGTTTTAAAGTGTATTTTGACTGATATAAAAATTGCTACTAGAGCTTTCTTTCGATTTCCATTTGCATGGAATATCTTTTTCCATCCCCTCATTTTCAGTCTGTATGTGTCCCTAGGTCTGAAGTGGGTCTCTTGTAGACAGCATATATATGGGTCCTGGTTTTGTATCCATTCAGCCAGTCTATGTCTTTTGGTTGGAGCATTTAATCCATTTATATTTAAGGTAATTATTGATATGTATGTTCCTATGACCATTTTTTAAATTGTTCTGGGTTTATTATTGCAGCTCTTTTCCTTTTCTTGTGTTTCCTGCCTAAAGAAGTTCCTTTACCATTTGTTCTAAAGCTGGTTTGATGGTGCAGAATTCTCTTAGCTTTTGCTTGTCTGTAAAGCTTTTAATTTCTCCATCAAATCTGAATCAGATCCTTGCTGGGTAGAGTAATCTTGGTTGTAGGTTTTTCTCCTTCATCACTTTAAATATGTCCTGCCACTCCCTTCTGGCTTGCAGAGTTTCTGCTGATAGATCAGCTGTTAACCTTATGGGGATTCCCTTATATGTTACTCATTGTTTTTCCCTTGTTGCTTTTAATTTTTTTTCTTTCTATTTAATTTTTGATAGTTTGATTAATATGTGTTATGGCCTGTTTCTCCTTCGATTTATCCTGTATGGGACGCTCTGTGCTTCCTGAACTTGATTAACTACTTCCTTTCCCATATTAGGGATGTTTTTATCTATAATCTCTTCAAATATTTTCTCAGTCCCTTTCTTTTTCTCTTCTTCTTCTGGGACCCGTATAATTTTTATGTTGGTGCGTGTAATGTTATCCCAGAGATATCTGAGACTGTCCTCAATTCTTTTCATTCTTTTTTTCTTTTTTTTGTTCTGCAGTCGTTATTTCCACCATTTTATCTTCCAGGTCACTTATCCGTTCTTCTGTCTCAGTTATTCTGATTTTGATCCCTTCTAGAGACTTTTTAATTTCATTTATGTGTTGTTCATCTCTGTTTGTTTGCTCTTTAGTTCTTCTAGGTCCTTGTAAACATTTCTTTTACTTTCTCCATTCTATTTCCAGGATTTTGGATCATCTTTACTATCATTATTCTGAATTCTTTTTTTAGGTATACTGCCTATTTCCTCTTCATTTGTTAGGTCTGTTGGGTTTTTGCCCTGCTCCTTCATCTGCTTTGTGTTTCTCTGTCTTCTCATTTTACTTAACTTACTGTGTTTGGGGTCTTCTTTTACAGACTGCAGATTCTTAGTTCTGGTTGTTTTTAGTGTCTGCCACCAGTGGCTAAAGTTGGTACAGTGGATTGTGTATGCTTCCTGATGGAGGGAACTGGCGCCTGTGTTCTAGTGGATGATGCTGGATCTTGCCTTTCTGGTGGGCAGGTCCACGTCTGGTGGTGTGTTTTGGTGTGTCTGTGACCTTATTACGATATTAGGCAACCTCTGTGGTAATGGATGGAGTTGTGTTCCTGCCTTGCTAGTTGTTTGGTATAGGGTGTCCTGTACTGTAGCTTGCTGGTCATTGAGTGGATCTGGGTCTTGGCATTGAGATGGAGATCTCTGGGTGATTTTCTCCATTTGATATTACGTGGAGCTGGGATATCTCTCATGGACCAGTGTCCTGAACTTTGCTCTCCCACCTCAGTGGCACAGCCCTGATGCCTGACTGGAGCACCAAGAGTCTTTCATCCACATGGCTCAGAATAAAAGGGAAGAAAGAAAGAAGAAAGAAAGAAAGAAAGAAAGAAAGAAAGAAAGAAAGAAAGAAAGAGATAAAATAAAATAAAGTTATTAAAATATAAAATAATTATTAAGCAAAAAAATTAAGTAATTAAAAAGCAAAATAAAACAGACAGACAGAACCCTAGGACAGATGGTTAAAGCATAGTTATACAGACAAAATCACACACAGAAGCATACACATACACACTCACACAAAGAGAAAAAGGGAAACAATATATATATATATCATTGCTCCCAAAATCCACCTCCTCAACTTGGGATGACTCGTTGTCTATTCAGGTATTCCACAGATGCAGGGTACATGAAGTTGATTGTGGAGATTTAATCTGCTCCTCCTGAGGCTGCTGGGAGAAATTTCCCTTTTTCTTCTTTTTTCGCACAGCTCCCAGGCTTCAGCTTTGGATTTGGACCTGCCTCTGCATGTAGATCGCCTGAGGGTGTCTGTTCTTTGCTTAGACCGGACGGGGTTAAAGGAGCAGCTGATTAGGGGGCTCTGGTTCACTCAGGCCGGGGGGGGAGGGAGGGGTACGGATGCATGGTGTGTCTGCAGTTGCAGAGGCCGGTGTGACGTTGCACCAGCCTGAGGCATGCTGTGCGTTCTCCCAGGGAAGTTGTCCCTGGATATGGCACCCTGGCAGTGGTGGGCTGCACAGACTCCTGGGAGGGGAGGTGTGGAGAGTGACCTGTGTTTGCACAGAGGCTTCTTGGTGGCTGCAGCAGTAGCCTCAGTGTCTCATGCCCATCCCTGGGGTCCACGCAGATAGACACAGCTCATGCCCATCTCTGCACTCCTTTAAGTGGCACTCTTAATCCCCTCTCCTCACGCAAAAGGATACAAAGAGGCAAGAAAACGTCTCTTGTCTCTTCGGCAGTTCCAGACCTTTTCCTGGAGTCCTTCCTGGCTAGCTGTGGTGCACTAGCCCCTTTCAGGCAGTGTTCATGCAGCCAAACATAGTGCTGTCCCTGGGATCCTACCAAATCCCGAGCCTCAGCTCTCAGCCCCAACCCGTCCCAGAGGCTGAGCAGACAAGCCTCTTGGGCTGGTGAGTGCTGGTCGGAACCGATCCTCTGTGTGGGAATCTCTCTGCTTTTTATTTATACATTTTTGTGTGTGGTATGTGGGCCTCTCACTGTTGTGGCCTCTCCCGTTGTGGAGCACAAGCTCCGGATGCACAGGCTCAGCAGTCATGGCTCACGGGCCCAGCCGCTCTGCGGCATGTGGGATCTTCCTGGACCGGGGCACGAACTCGTGTCCCCTGCATTGGCAGGCGGACTCTCAACCACTGTGCCACCAGGGAAGCCCGGAATATCTCTGCTTCGCTCTCCACACCCCTGTTGCTGTATTCTCCTCTGTGGCTCCGAAGTTGCCCCCCCCTCCACGACCCACAGTCTCCACCCTCAAAGGGGCTTCCTATTGTGTAGAAACCTTTCCTCCTTCACAGTTCCCTCCCACTGGTGCAGGTCCATCCCTATTATTTTGTCTCTGTTTTTCTTTCTTTTTTTTTTTTTGCCCTACTCAGGTACGTGGGGAGTTTCTTACCTTTGGGGAGGTCTGAGGTCTTCTGCCAGCATTCAGTAAGTGTTCTGTAGGAGTTTTTACACATGTAGATGTATTTCTGATGTATTAGTGGGGAGGAAGGTGATCTCCACGTCTTACTCTTCTGCCATCTTGAAGCTCCTCTGGGGTTCCTAATTTGAATGCTTTGCTGCAAGGATTTTCACCTGTCACAAGCACCTGTTCAAAACAAATGTGTGCCCTAAGTAGAGTCCTTCAATCTCATTTTCTGCCCTTGTATCTACTATAATTTTGTTCTAGCAATGCCAAACCACCTGTTCTCCTAGATCATGATATTTTCCCTCTTGCTTCTCTACACCCGACATTTCCTCCTTTGGGGACCCTTTTCTCTACTTGTACCCCTAGTGAAACTCTGCTGTTCCAGGAGTTGGTCCAAGTGTGACTTCTGGGAATCTTTACCTAATTTCCCACCTAAGGATCTGCTTCCTCCTGGCTGCCACTAAAGGTCTCATCACCTGGCACCATCCTACAGTATGATGCCCTGTGCCACATTCATGTCTCCACTGCACTGTCATTTCCTAAAGGAGGAAGCTCAGGATCTTCTCATGCTGCTGCCACAGTGACCAGTTCCATATAGCACCTTGCTCAAAGTAGATGGTCAAGGTATGATTACAGAAGAGAGGAAACAAATAAAGGAAAAGAGAGGGAAAAGAAGAAGAAAAATTTAAAAAGCAAAAGAGAGACCAGTGATAGAAGAAAAATGGGAAGGAGGGAGGAAGGAATCTTGCACAGAAAAATGTATTTAGCTGCTGCCTTTGTGCTGTGTATGAGTCATGCAAATGAACATTTCCAAATACTCCAGAGAGCGGTGGAGCTGTTTCTGATGTACAGGAAGGTGAGGAGAGAGATCCTAAATATAGCATATTGTCTGAAAGAATGATCCTGAATAACTAAGGACATCCTGATTGGAAGTGGTTGTATGATGGATTTATAAATGTCAAAAATGGGTGGGTGGTAGCAGGGCATTGTCAAATGCGGCTGTAGTAGGGGATAACTCTCCTCCTCCACAGGGCCTCCCAAGGTTGTAGAGAGTTTGATCCTCTATCTCTGTATCCCTTACCACTCTCTTAATTCCACATCTAACCTAAAGTGGAATGAGAATCATCAAATTCAGCAGCAGCACGGGCTGTGTGAGAGAGGAGAGAAGTATCTACAATTGGTGAATGATTCATTGTTTTGATAGACACAACTGCAAATATCAAAGATTTTAAGAACGTGAGTCCTAGTTGAATGTTCCATTTTTTCAGATTTGGGATGTCAGATAGATGTAGCTGCAGGAAACCTGGGCTGTTAGTAGAACTACAAACACATCATAGGTAACCTATGAGCCTGTATGCACAGAATATTGTCAGGAGCCAAGAGGGAAGGACCCATCCCAAAGCACAGAAAGACACCCTTATATGAGTGCCTCTCACAGCTTCCTTATACCTAGACTCACCACAAAATTAAATTAATCTTTTTTTTTTTTTTCTCATTACACTGAGGGAGTAAAAAAGGCAGAGAACCCAGTGGGAAGGAACAAGGTGCCCAAGAGCCATCTCAGGTGGAATGATTGGATGTCACATACTTTCCTGAATCCAGAAGCTGAAGTGAGGGCTCTGTATTCAAGATATGGAAAGAGACATATGAGTGAAGAAGGGATGCAATGAGAAACCAGAGGCAGAGAATATCAAGGTTGAGCACCACAAACTCAGCAATTCTGCTGACCATTCATTATGTCAGTCTGAAGAACTGGGATGAGACTACAAATACAGCATAGTAAAAGCTGGAAAGAGTTCCAGACCCAAAGCCCTTCTTGGTACAGTTAGGGAATTTGAGGCCAAGAGAAGAAATGGGGAATGTTTTGCCCTGGTTATACTTGATTGGTGACCTCTAAATCTAGATTTCTTGTCTTTGACTTCTGCTTCATTGTTCTTTGCTTTAATCATGATTGCTTCCTTAAAAGTGCTCATGATCTTAGATTGAACCTTGGGTGATGAAAATAAAAGTTCTGAAAAAAAATTTTTTATTACTGTTTTCCTCTTTTAAAAATTAAATAAATTCCCTTATACTTCATGAGATTACAGTTTTGTTTTGTTTTGTTTTGTTTTCTCAAGCAGCTTTTAGCTCACAGCCCATAGGAATGAGAAAAATGAAAGAGAAAAATCCTATACGATCACCTAAAACTGAAACGTTTCCACTCATCTTTTTGATTTTTTTCTTGTTTCTGGGTCACTTTTCCTGGTTTGGAAGTTTTCCTGCCTTCCTAGCACAGAACCTCGCTATTTATGTAAGTTAATCCTTTAAAAAAATCATTTTATTTTTCCTTAAGAAGGTTGAATAGGTAAGAGGCAGGAAGAGGGAGGTGAAAAGCATGACCTGTTCCTAGATGACCTGCAAAGAATATCAGATTATCTTCATTCAACAAACTGCACAGCACTGGAAGACATACATTTGCATGTGGTAGAACCAACTGAAAAACCTAATCAGAATTCAATTCTACAAACAAGAGGAGACAATTTCTTTTTGTCTGACTCGATTATTGGGAGGGAAAAGACAAAATGTGGGAGTGAGGTGGGGATAATATATCAGTGCAGATTAATAGATTAAGACCAATGTCCCACTTGGGTCACATGATTTCCCTCTTCTTTACCCCTCAGATATAGAAAAATGAAGCATAAATTGAAAGAGTTCTTATTAAAAGTCTAAATCAGGCTTTTATCTAACATAGAAATCAGAAGCCTGGTCAAGTGGCCCAAGCAATCTGGTAAATATCACAGTTCCACTTGATACATAGCAATAGTATTGTCTCAATAAGCCAATCTGGATTCAAATCCCTAGAAAAAGGGCAACTTTTGGCCACTCTATGGATTTGCTGTGGAGCAAATGAGGTTTGATCTCCAAGTTATAATTACTGGCTCCACTTTGACTTGATAGAAAGACAGGCTGTTTGTAAATGTCTCCAGCTATGCTGAAGGTTGGTATTTGGGACTTAGTTCATAAAATCTGGGTTCCCAACTTCTTATATTAATCACACGGTTCTAACAACATGATCTATTTTGTAAAGATTTTCATGATCCTGCAGCAGCCAGTGCTATTTAAAATATTTCCCAGGTCAGAAGAGCCCAAGAGTCAGAGGCAATACCTCCAACTAGAACAAGTATTTGTTATATTTAAAAAGGACTAGAGGGGCTTCCCTGGTGGCGCAGTGGTTGGGAGTCCGCCTGCCGATGCAGGGGACGCAGGTTCGTGCCCCGGTCCGGGAGGATCCCACGTGCCGCGGAGCGGCTGGGCCCGTGAGCCATGGCCGCTGAGCCTGCGCGTCCGGAGCCTGTGCTCCGCAACGGGAGGGGCCGCAACAGTGAGAGGCCCGCGTATTGCAAAGAAAAAAAAAATGAAAAAAAGGACTAGAAATATCTTCTCTTTTATTAGTCAATGGGAGGGAGATATTGGCAGTGAAAAGAAAATGCTGGGTGAGATGGGAAAATCTTGGCCATAAAGAAAAAAACAGTCATTGGTTCAAACTAACTGATGATTTCTAGGTTACAGATGGGATGGTAAATGGGGTATATTTGAAACATTAGGGGTTCTTCCAATAACAATGATGCTCTCTTGCCCTTACTTTGGTTTCTCAATGGAACACACAAAAAAAGATTTTTTTGGTTTCTGCCAAACTAAATCACATGTAAAAAAGATTGTGGAAGTACTTTCTAAATGCTATATTTTAAATCAAATATTTACTATTACTTCATATTTCATAAGAAAGTAAAATCAGTGTATCCCATAGAGATTTGGATTTGATATTAAAGAAGTCTAGAGGTGTAAAATCTCACATCTTCCAGGCACCATAGCCTATGGAAGGCCACCTGAGATTACATAACTTCACTGGGAGATTCATCACAACAGGGGACTGTTGTTGAATGTCTAATGCCATCGATTTTGTAAACACTACTGCAGTATTTATAGTGTATTAATTGGTTTGTAGAACGTAACTACATGGCTTGTTAATGTAAATAATGCACAATATGAGAATGTATCTTCTGTTCACATATGCCCATTATAATTACCTCTCACTGAAAACTACATCTGACTTTGGTCATTTAATGAGAGTATAGCACCTCATGAGCTACAGCAGAGTTTAATAAGCCCTGTGGACACAAGCAAAACCATGTATTGAAATGTCACTATATTTCAGCACTCTGAAAGTTGTTGTGGGGGAGAAAAACAAGAAAAAGTTCAGAGACTCTGCTCTAAGGAGTTATAGTCTGTACCACAGGCAACTTAAGATAAAGTGAAATAATACCAATACCACTTCTAATAGGATTCAGAGTTGATATGATAAGAAGTTATCCTGGAGATAGGAAACATAACATATGGGATATTAACTGGTCCTTGAAAGATGGAGATGCAGTTCACAGTTCTACCTGTGAGCTAGAGGAAGAGTCAAAGGAGGATGCTTTAAGCTGAGGGAATATTGTGAGAAAAGCAAGAAGGACAGGAGGAGGTGGAGCCAAAAGCATTTGGATGAGAGTGAGTTAAGCAGGATGCTGGAATGGAGAATAAATCTAAAGGGACCAGTCCACAAAACACTTTGCATGCCGTATGATTTTGCATGTTACAGCTCCTAGGTCAGATTCTCCAGGAAACACATTCTGAGATAGAAACTTGTGTGCAGACAATGTATGTAGTTCTCTGACAGAATGAACGAAGCTGGACAAGTGAGAGCTGGATGATGATGATGTTCTTTGTTATCAACCATTCAAACTTTAAGTGTGCTCATTGGCACATGGGATTCTGTATTTGTTTTTCGTAACCTCCTCAAATGAATCAGTGTTATACCACACTCGCACAACAATACCAAAATAAAAATAAATAAGATACAAAATTTTATCAGGAGAATTTATTTCTGTTCCCGTACATGAAAAAATATTTTGTCCTTGTTAAAAATATCTCAAATTCTAGTTTTCTTTAAATGTTCATGCAGGGACAAGAACAAAAATAATGCATTTGCAAAGAGCTCAACTTAAAAAAAAATAAATTTTAAAAACATCCTTCACTGCACCAAGTCATAACGAGGCATACAGCAAATGCTGCACAGTTAATATTTCTCATGGACCCCCATGGAGTGGAAGGATTATACCAGAACTGTATGAAGTGCCTTGAAATTAATTTTCCTATAATAGAAACTACTTAAAAGAATTATCTTGCTGTGCAGCAAATCAGTTCATGTGGTAGATTTATGCTTTCATCTGGAATTTTCTTAAAGGGGGCAAAGGCAGCAAAGAGATGGTTTGGATGAACTTAAAATCAGAGTCTGTCCAAGCCCTGAGCTTTGTTCTTGAGTTAAAAAGACTTCAGAAAATGTTAAGACATGAATAAATGCAAGACTGTTTTGGATAAGCATCAGGCAATCTTCCAAAGAAATTTCAAGCTAAAGAAACTTCTAACCCCACCCTTATCTTAGAGATGAAGATACTGAGGCTGTGGGAAGGGTTCAAAGTGTAGGTCAGTGGTGTGTAAGCACACACATAGACACACATAGACACACATATATTCATCTATATGTAGACAACATCTCATGTTTTAGAAACATTTCCCAGTTTCCAACCATTCATTTAAAATCTGTATTAGTGAGGCTGGGCTAGGCTTTGCTGTGATAACAAATCAACACACATTTAACACAGTAAAAGCTTATTTCTCACTTACTTCATAGGTAAATGGTAAATATTGGTTTAGAGACCCTCCTGAGTGGTTTCTCCCCAAATATAGACTCTGAGAAGCAGCATGAGATGCTACTGTCTCAGAGTCCTATGCTTCCAGTATACTAATGAGGGAGAGAGACTCTACTAAACTGTCCTGTTCGTGCTTTTTTTTTTTTTGACAAATATTTCCAGAATTCCACTTTGCCTGGTGAATGAAGAAGGAATTAACTATCAACAGCAAGTTCTGGGAAAGCTTCTAGACTAGTGCTCTCCAGTCTCCTGAATGGCAGGCACCATTGTCTCCTTCTTTAGAGCTAAGATGAGTTCAAGGAAGATTAACTTTTGCAACACGTATTTGGAAGGTACCTGCAATGATCCATGCTCTGGATTAAAATAATAAAACTGTTAGAGAATTTGGGAAGGGTCTTAAAATAGTCATGGGAACGAAATTCAAGAAGTGATTGTATCCAACCATGGAATATGGGAATCCAGAAAAGAGAAAAGTTGAAAGAATACGTAGGAATAAATAATATATTAGTTTTGGCAGAGCAATATAAGAAGAGAAAGACAGAGATTTAGGAAGAAATACCTTTGAGATAACGAGTAAAAATTATAGAAAACCATGTCTTTCAACCTTTCAGACTATGTTTTATGAGAATATATGAATAATAATGCTGATAAGCAACAGCTTATAAGCAAACAGCCTATGAATCTGGGAGTCTCAGGGGAGAGACATGGATTAACAGAAATTGTTCCTTCTTTGTCCCAACACATTAATAAAGACAGAATTTACTCAAGATCCCTGACTGCACTTATAAAGGAAATGAGGTGTTTTTTGTGTCAATTACGAGGCACGATCTTCAGGTGTTGACAAAGCAGCATGTGTGAGAAGCAAGTGGACAAACAGCCAAACAGCTTCTTTCTTTCTTTTTTTTTTTTTTCAATTGAGCTTATTTATTTATTTATTTATTTGAGAATTCGTAAATCAAAATCTTAGACAACTTTCTCTGGTCGAGTACAAAGTTGAGCTGAAATTTCATAAGAAGTGGAGAAATTTATTACAATTCTGCTTAACAGGACCAGGAGAACAAATAAGAAACAGCAAAGGAAGCAGAAGAGAAACATTCCTCAGACTTAAGCTCAGTGTACATCAACCAACCCAGTTTATCATCTGTCATAATCTCCTCAATCACTTTATGGTTGAGAGGAAGTACTACTAGGAGTTTTGCTTTCTAGCTTATTCCTTCTTCTTTAATGAATCAGTTCAAGGAAAGTTTTAAAAAGCAATGAGGTAATCAAAATATACAATAATGTTTCTGCTTTCTTTGTTTTAATTACAACCTTCACAATGTGAGAATATTCAGTATCAGATTGTCATATATTAAGACTGACCATTAGTGCTAAATTTTGCCTGTAACACACCTTGCCTTTGCTGAAAAAATAGCCCTCATTTTTATTCAGCCTTCTTCCAGGCAGACCCTCTCTCTCTCTGGTTTATATAAGCAGGATATTTTAGCTCATTCTGGAAACTAACCCTGGAAAATTCATCTCACTCCCCTGATCAAAGGTAAAATATATCTTGCTAGTTCTGGTAGCCAATTTCTTCTTGACTCTGTAGAAAGATATGCTCCAAGGGACTGAGTAACAAGCCTTTAACTCCTATGTGCCTGAATTTCTAGGTATAATTCCTTTGCAGAGCCTCTGTTCCTAAAAACATGTTCTAAACCCTCCCTATTCTATATATATGCATTCTATTTGCAGTTTATATTTTTAATAAAAAATATTTTAATATGGGTCACTCATGACTGACATAAAGGGCTGATAACTTTAGAGAAATTACTATGATATGTTAAGAAGGTTAAAAGGAGATAGAGATTATATTTTCATGAAATTATCCCCCTAAATGTAGGTGATATGCATATTCTACAGTTAGCAACCTAATGCTGGGCCCTTATAAATTCCAGTGAAGAACAATTATAAAGTCTATTACTTAGTTTCTGTTCAAATCTCTATTCTCTAAGCTTATTGTATTTCTAGGCCACTAAAACCTTCTGCCTGATTTGAGGAGTTAGGTTGTGAAAATATTTACTGAACCTGATTCCCTGATGGGAAATAAAATCCACTAAAATCAAATGTATTTGTGAAACACAAACACATTTTCACTATCTGTAGCTTATAATCAAAGCAAAGTTTCTTGCTTTGACAAACATGCTAGTCACTTTGGAAATAGAAGTAATGCACAGTTTTTGCATTTATTAATTGTGTATCCCTCCTGTAAACATTAGCTAACCATTTGCTGTTGAATCTTAAGTAAATCTCTACACTAAAAGGCACTGCTGATCTTCCAAACTCTTAGGCTCCACATTTTGAGTGGGGAGGAATTTGTCAAAGGAGGAATTTGTAAAGTCACCATATTCACAGAGGCCCTGGAGAATGAATTTAGCTGATGTGTGTAAAGACCTCCAAAGGTGAAAAATAGGGCAGGATAGTCACTGATGCCAGAGGGACTTTCTAGGAAGTTTTGTGGAATATTCCATGAATTAAACAGGAGCATTTCTTACATTACCAAGAGAGGAAGAGGCTTTCTAAGATAGTTACTTGGCAACATATGTGATGTCAAGCACTTGTTCATATGAGATACTTCTGCAATGACCCATATTTACTCATTTAAAATTTTAAAATATTTTAAAGCTAGAAGAAAATCAGAAACCTTGAAACAAACAAACAAACTAAAATAATAAAAAGTCCCATTAGAAGATATTGCAAGCCTTTGAAATATCTGTATATTTACTCAATTCTGGAGAGAGGAAAGGAATGTTAGAAGTCCTAAAGTAGATGACCCCAACTATAAAAAGCGTTTTCAGGCATAGAAACCTTGCTCTGCTACATGGATTACTTTGGTAAATTGGTATCTATCTATCTATCTATTTATCTGTATAAGTGTGTGTGTGTATATATATATATATATATACATTCACACATACTGGGAATTTTCAATGACTATGCTCAGTTATTAGTCAATAGGAAAACTATAAGATTTGGTGTGGAAGTATTCATATTTTTAGCCTTATATATTGGCCACATGATATATTCTAATTGGAAAAACTATGTCAATAAACCAGTAATTATTAAAAATGTAAATAAATAAATATTGCCCAATTATTTTCCTTTGAGTATCAATTTGGGACTTTTGGTGCCTTGATCCATCAGAACTTCTTAGGTCTCTAAGCCCAGTAGGTTACTCCTTCTGTGTAATGCACTGGTTCTTTCTTTTGGCTTTGCCACAAATTCACCTCAGAACTCACCATCCCATTCAGTGCTACAGCAGTAGTCTTGCATCTCTTTTCCTTCCATCGCTTCCTTATCAAATTAATTATATCTGCAGCAAGCTAAGTCTTTTGAGTATGACACTTTAATTCTGGTTGCAAAACTATCAATTTCTTTTCATGTCCTAGAAGATAAACTCTAGCATGTTATTCAGGCCTTCTACAATCAATGAACCCATCTTCCCTTTACTTGTCTTGTGCCCTTTGCAGCTAGCAAGCCAATCTAGATTTGGTGCCTCAACAATCACTGCATTATTTTACTGCCCCTCCTTTCTTCAAACTTACCTTTCTTGCCTAAATGCATTTGCTCTCATTTCAACTAATCCTTAAGGCCCAGGCAAATAACTCCCTTCTTCTAAGCAGCTCTCTCAGTTCACTCTTGATAACTGTAATCTCTTCCACCAATGGAACTATATGAACCATTGTCCTTACCAATGGAACACACCTTGCCTTGTGGAATCATATACAGATATCTTCTATTATTATTTAATTAACCTTATGTTTATAACTTATCCCTCCAATAAGATTATGATTAACTTAAAACTAAGAATGACTACTTCTTTTCCTCCTTTCCCTCCTCCTTCTTTATTCACAACTACAAACAAAGAACTTTGTACATAATGGACACTCGGGAAATAACTGACAATTGATTAAGAAGTGATATGGGATCAAGTTCCCATCCTGATTTCATCTGGGCCATTTCCATATGAATTTGAAGGAGAATCGCAGTTTTTGAGTGATCCTGATTTGATCATTTGTTTGTGGCTGTGGTTGTTTTAATTTATGTGGACATTTTAAACTATGCTTTTGAAAGTGGTATTTCTCCCTACTTGTAATGAGAATGTGATTTTGAATAAAGCAAATTATCTAGGGTCATTTGAGCTCCAAAGAGAAAGCATAATGTAAATGCCATATTTGCACTGTTATTATGTATGTATATTCCATTGCTTATCAAGTCAAGGGTTAGATTATGATGGTTGTAAACTCGCTTTTTGCTACAACAGTTATTTTATAACATGCCACCACAATTTAACAGATCTCGCTAGATGACAGTTTCTAACTCATTATATTTTATTTGGCTTAATTTTATTCGATTAAACCTCTCCGTACTATTTTTCTCTTTTGGTGTCTAACCCCTTCAACTGCCAATAGTAAAAGTTTGCAGGATCATGGTCCTACAAAATCTCACATGAAATTTCTGCATGTATCATGGCAACTTTACACTGAATCCATGGAACATCTTTTTATTCTCAATCGGGGGACCAGTAGTTACATTTAGTTACATTTTCAGCTTATTGGTGCAATGCCAGTGAAGTAAGTACCCTGAGAGAAACACAATGTTGCTGCAACAGAGCTCCTTCCAAGCTTAATTTTACAGGTTGAAGACATATAACTAGTAGACGTGCAACACCTCACTACATTGACCTAATAGTAAACAAGTATAATAAAGCACATAAATGTTTGATATTCAGTCCTAAATGAAAAAAAATATGTATTCTATAATGAATACTTAATTAGTACTGCAAACTGGATATAAGGAATGGAGCCCCTACTGCTTCTGAGACAAAGTAGAGTAAAATGAATTACTATCATGCAGGGAATGATATTAATAGTGTCCAGCTTTATAAATGAATCCAATTTTAAGCCACTTTAGTTGCTATCATACTGAGAATGAGTGCAACATGCCTAACATATCATTTCTTTTCTGGCAAATGACAAGACTTAAGCAGAAAACAATTTTAACGTGCTGATGTTTGCCTGCATTAAATATTTCTAATTGTTGAGCACTCACAGTCAGACAACATTCAGAAGACAAACGTCAGTGCTCTTTTCAGCATCAGCATGTTGAGAGGAACCATCTTTTTTCTCTCTCTTACAAAAGGAACAAAGTAGCTGAAGGATTGTTTGGGTGACTTTATAGCATCAGTAATTGTTGGTTCACTCCCTTGAGTCTATCCTGCAGAGAACAGTTGGCGTTTTACTATATGTGGTAGCTTAGGTTTATGTGCTGTATTTGTTATTCAGAATGTTTGCAGGTGGATGAAGTCACAAGGAAGTGATTTAGTAATCTCCAAGAAAGGCACTGGCAGATTCCACCACAGAGTACCATTTCCACGTGCTAGGAGGAGAGGCTGTTGTGCTGATTATTTTGGGAATGAGAATAATAATTACACCATATAAATTGGACCTAGGATAAAGAATCAGTAAGCTTTTCCAACTTTTAAAAATTTCTGACTTCAACATTTAATCTATTCACCTACCATTGAGTAAATCTCTATTGTATACTCAGTCTGTGCTAGTCATTTGATTAAACAGAAAATTAGGAAGAAGTAGTATTCCAACCTTGGGATTTACAGTTCCTGCCAGGCAGAGAAGACCATTATAGCTGAAGAGTATTGTTCCATTCAGAGTGGTATAGAAATCATAAATATTGTGATTTAGAACATTGTATAAAGAAAGAAGGACCAGGGTCATCTAAGATGTGTCTGTCCCACTGCCGAGAGAGGATGATACCTTATCTTCAGAAAGTCTCATTGTGGCAAACCAGAGAGGAGAGGGGACTCAAGGGCTTTGTTCACTTAGAGCCCCCCCAAGAAGTCTTACATGGTTGTTTCTGGGTAACAGCCATATTGTCAAAGGCTTTGTTTGACAAAGGAACAATGGAGAGGAGACAGTGTCAAACTTTCTGAGACCTTTGCAGGAAACTTAGGGTAGTGTTCAAGGTGCTCTTTCTGAAACCTGGCATGGCTGGAGAAGAGATGCCCTTCTGTCCTGAACTACCCTTCAAACACTTTGATATCCACATGATTATATTCTTCCTGGGTGAAAGCAAGACCCATACAGGCTGTAATTATATTATGTATGTATAAAATTATACTATATATATATATATATATATATATATATATATATATATATATATATATATATATGTATGTATAATACAGTAAAGGTCAGATGAAACACAAGTTCAGTCCAGATGCCCACTCAGCACTTAGGCTGCTCATTCACAAGTTATACCGTTGGGAACAAGCCAGCCTTGCCTTTGCCTTTAAGCCTTGACCATGAGGAAGAAGCAAATCTATTATTAGGTCAACAAAACAGGATGACCTAAAACACATTCAATTAAACTCCAAGGCAGTAAAACAATTGGTAGATGGATGGATGGCTATATGGATAGATGTATGGATGGATGGATGGGAAAAAGGACTAAATGGATTAACTTCTTCATGGATTGTCTCTTTCAGAACTTCACTCTCTCTTCTCCAGTTAATATGGAAATGGGAGTCCTGAAGTACCTCTTGCTTAAAAAGCTCTTTAGTTACCTAAAGGATAATTCTTCAACTTTATGCCTTTACTGAAGATATCTTAGACCAAGTCCTAAGGAAGAAATTACGATAATGACAATTATCATGTATTGATGGCAATGCAATTTCCATGCTCTAGACTAGGGTTTCATTTGTATATATTCACTTATTCTTCCCAATAATTACCCAAGGTAAGTAATATTTTCATCTAATCCCCATTTTTACAGTAAGGAAACTAAAGCAAAGAAGTGTTCAGTAACTTGCCTGAGTCACACACCCAAGTGGTTGATCAGGTATTTGAACCCAGAGAAGAATGACTTTTGAGGACTTGCCAATTGCTACTTTCCTTTGCACATAAAAACTAGGCCATTTGGGTTGCTAACAAGAAGCTGAAATTGATGCACACAGGAGGCCCTTCTATATCCTCAGTGTTACCTCTCTTTCATTGTTTCCCAAAGCATGCCCCCTAAAACTTATTTCCACCAACTGCTGACTGACTCTGCTCCTCACTGCAGATGAGCTCTGGAGAGGGAAAGCCAGCCTGGATAAGATTATAATCGCACAGATATGTCTTGTTTGGGGAAAAAGGCACAGTGTCAGGAGAGGAGAATGGATGCTCTCCGTCCATGGGTGACACCCCTTCCACTCCATGATATATGAACACCAAAGACACCGTACATCATGGTGACATGCACTTAAACTTAAAGCTGGTCCAAGCACTTCTGTGTTCCCTGGGGGAGCTGCCATAAGCTGTGATCTATGGAGAGGGCTCAGGGCTGCTCTCTGCTTGGATTTGGCCTGTTTAGAGTAATCCTCCAAATACAACTATTGCCTTCACTGCAAAGAGGCATTTCTTGGAAAAAAAAGTAAGTGATATGCATCAAAAGAGCATGAGATAGAAAAAAAAAAAGAAAGAAAAAAAAAGAAAGCTGGTGTTTGTAGTAGTGATTTTCTAAAATAAAGCAACATATTTTAATAGACGAGTGTTAGACTGGGAATCAAAAATACATGGCTTCTAGCACTGGCTTTTCCTAACACAACCTCTGAGACCCTGAGCAAGTCATTTCACACTCTGGATCTCTGCTCTTCCATATGTAAAGTAAGGTAATAAAATTAGACATGTTTTTTAAGGTCCTCAAATTTGTTTAGGGATAGAAATTCACTGTTCCTAAAATTTACAGTCCATAACTTCTGCACTTTGATGTCTTCCCTATCTAGTATAAGCCAGACAGAGAGGTGTTCAAGAAATTTTTGTTGAATTAGTGGATGAGGAAGTTTCATAGAAAATAAGGGCCATAGTATCCTGACCCTCAGTATGAAATACACATTTGATGAATCTGCCCCAATTTTTCATTAGGCTTACTGGAGTTATTTTTATGAAAAGCTGACAAACAAACAAAACCTCCTACATTGTGTTTAAACATAGTTATAAAAATGAGGTTCTTGCCATTCCCCAGTAACCGCCTGGAGCCATTGTTATATTCATCAGGGATTGATCATTATTGCTCTGCCCAAGATATTCCTGCAAACAGCAAAAACATCATTTTTCACTAGTCAGACCAATAAAAATGCTAGAGCTATGCCTTTAAAAAAAAAAGAAAAAATATATATATTTAAGTCCTGGATTTCACTGGAGCAGAATGCAATTAAAATAGCTGTTTATCTTACCAGTTCTATTTTAGAAAGTAAAAATAATGATGCAATTTAAAATATAATTTTAACTTCTATTATAAAAAAAAAGAGTGTTTCAATTCTCCAAGACAAGCACACTTATTTTTTTATAAAATTTAAAATTTCACCCTATATGTAAGAGTGTCCTCCATCATACTATATCTCATGATGAAGTGGTTTTTTGAAATGGCTCTTTTAGTAGTTTTGCATAGTTTTTCTTTACTACTAAACTACCTTTATTCTACAAGACCCCAGCTCTGCCTGCAAGGTTTTTAAAGCAGCTAGTGATTTGAGGTCACATCTCTGACCTTTGTATCTCACTTGTAATAAGAAGGTCATTTGTACTATTCGAGCTTTGAAGGTCATATTTAGGATGTTTTAGATCAGCTCTGCTCAATAGTAATATAAAGTCAGCCCTATATGTAATTTCACGTTTTCTCATAGCCACATTTAAAAAGTAACAAAAGGTAAAATTAATTTTAATATATCTTATTCAGTTCGGTATATATAAAATATTTTAATGTCAACGTGTAATTAGTAAAAAAAATTCAATGAAAGATATTACATTCTTTTTAATACAAAGTCTTCAAAATCAAGTGTTCTTTTACACTTATACTTGGGACCTTCTTCATTCCATGTGGTCCACAGCCTCTTGGGGCCCATTGCTACTCTACTGGACAGCACGGTTTCAGATGATAGCTTCTAATGGAAGAAAAGCTGGAGTCTGATTTGTTTGCTTATTTGTTGTATTTTTTTTTTAAATTTGCTTTGTTTAACCTACTTGTTTTACGTATTGAGCCAATTCTGAGGTTTCATCAGCACATCACTGGTTCAGTCCTTTTTCCTTTAGTGTGAATATCTCTGTAACTGTCCCTTTTATATTCTTTCCCATCCCCACTTTAACCAAGGATTGGAACAATAGCAGATACCAAATGTTTCCAGAATAGAAGAAAAGCAAATGAAAATGTATCTTCTACTATATTGAACAATAAACCTCTCTCTCTCTCTGTCACACATGTGCACACACACATGCACACACACACCTCAGATTTTCCCATGAATGGCAGAGAGGTTTAAAAGTATTACCAAATCCTTAGAGATCTCTCAGTTCATGAGGCATCAACAAATGTTTTTTTTTTTGAATGTGCAAACAGGAAGCAATTGCAAGAAGTGAAGTTATGTAGATGCTTTTAGATAGTCCATTGGGAGACAGAATTTTTTGCGGGATCCTTGGTAAGAAAATAGTAACATTCGGTGCTTGCCTATGAATCTAAACACAGGAGCTGTATATTCATTGGGAATTGCGGAATTTCAGGCAGCTAAGAGGGATGATCAAATACTTTGTAACCATACATACTTTCAACTTTGTGTGGTGCTACCAATTAAATAAGAAGCTGGATACCACTAACATTCTTTTTATATAAACATGGTGGGACCCAGTACACCTATTGACAAATAAGGAAACTTGAGTTCAAAGAAGTTTAGCAACTTACTCAAGGGAGTACATGGGACTAGAAGGTCCCTGGGGACATTGTTTCCAGCCTTTCGATTTTTTTATACTGCATCTTTGTAATCATATTTGAAATATTTGTGGATTGGGGACATAGAAATTTAATAAGATTTAATTGTCAATAGATTGAAGAAAACCACAATTTGTTTCATCTTCCCTGTCTCTTAACTTACCCATTGAAAGTGTCCCTTCTCTAGGCAGGACATTCCATGAACCCCTTCCCCATTAGAGAGGCTCTAATGAAATTTTTCCCAGGCACTCATGCATGTAGACTTCCCACATGTCAGGGAATAGTGGCCTTCCTTCTCCTCCACTGGTTGGACAGGAAGTGCTGAGAACAAGACTCTTTTCTCCACAGCGATGCTCACAGTGCGCCTCACACAGGAAAGTTCAATCCTGGTGTGGTTTGACTGACACTGATTAGGAGTCTAGGGAAATGAGACTTCCACTTTCCACTGACCTTCCAGTGGACTCAGCATGAACTCCCCTGATCACTGTCAGTTCCTTCACTACCCCAATGTGCTTGTATTCGGTTCCTAGAGGGGTGTTTCAGGGAACTTCCTACCTCTCTTATTCTCGATGCTACAGAAACATGTACATTACGCTTGGTTTCAGCTTCATATCCTCCCACGCCTCTCCAACTTCCCTGTCATTTTGCCTTTGCCGTGAAAATCCTATTCTAGCCTGAAATACTGCCCTGTGATGTGGCTTTGGACATAGATACTAGATAGGTATATCAAAAGGGGGTTGCTTTAAACACACAGTACCTGGATTTCAACTCAGTATTTGGCTAGACTTCTTAGATTATTTTGTATAAATGTGAACTGGCTTGTAACCAGCTAAATGACCACACACAAGGGCAGCTAATCAACATATCAGCATTAACCTGAAGGTATATCTCTAGTGGCCTGACAATGAGTTCTGCCCTTGGCCTTGACCTGTTCAACATCCTCATCACTTTATAATTTGCAGATTGAATTGTTATTTGAAGTGTGTTTCAAAAAGGTCACAGCCTGGAGTGCCAGTGTTACTGGGAGTTATATAGTACCAGTTAGGAGTAGAAATGGTACCAGAAACACATTTTCTGAATGAGGGAATGGACATTGCAATGATTACTAACTGAATGAGACTGTCCCTGCTGAGTATATCAGCTCAGACATAAGAAAGTAAACAGACTGCCCAACTGGCAGATGAACTTGAATATTCTTCAGGTGGACACTACCAAACCCTTTCATACATGTGCCCTGGAGCTGGCTTCCTCTTCAGCTTTCCATATCTGTCACTGGCATTATCTTTCATATAGCTCCCCAATCAGACACCTGAGTGTCACCCTCATTTCTCTCTCTCCCTTTTACCTATGTTCCCCCGACCACCTGTCCTGGTGATCAGACCTTCTCAATGTCTTACAAATCTATTATCTACCACAAAAAAAGGGGAAATAATGGAATCAGGGCAAGAAATAAAGTTTGAAGAAGCTCCATGTATGTTTCTAATAATGTACCCAACATGGTCAGCTGGGTTCAGATTCACAACATTATAGAATGTTGTCTCTACAAAGACCATACTTGCTTGGGTGAGCCAGCCTTGATAAACACATTAGGCTTCTGAAATAATACAAGAAAAACAGAGACTTGAAGATCAATTAAAAATTGATCAACATTTCTGTTGCCTCTAAGATTTGTAAAAATGTTTGTAAACAGGAAATTATATAAGGGATTTTGAACCCTCAACCCAATTAAAGGTTAGTGTGAGCCCCTTGTATCTCAGAGGTGATGGAGTTTGGGAGTTCATATCACAATAAGAAACACCAAGTGGAGCTTTTCTTCCTTTCTTGTTATTATTTGCTTGCTGAGTTCCATTGTAGCACTTGAGGTTGAGGAGAATGCAAAACAACACAGGTAGCCCATGAGGCAAACAACAGTTGAACTGTATAGACTGCAACAACTCAGATATTCAAAGAATGGAAAAAGAGAATGGCTGAAAGAGGTGATGTTAGAACACCTGAGCTCAGGGCTGAGGGATGCTAGCAGAGACTAGGAAGAGGCTCTGATGCTGTATTTGCAAACACTCACCCCAGGCTTAAGCCTTACCTTGGACCTGCTCTTCTGGCTCCTGAAAGATAGGTGAACTTGACACATAGCCAGTTTCCCTCCACAAATGTAGTTAGTTATACAATGAGACGAGAGTCTACAGTCCATGGAAGAATTTACCACCAGGAGGAAGCAGAAGTCCCTGTCTCTAGAGGTCAGCACAGTCAAGCAATGACAAGACACCGTTTAACTTCTGAGAAAGGCCCCTTAATAATCAGAATTACAGCTGATTCTTTGGATGCCTTGTATAACTCAGCTCACAGTCCAGCCACCAGGGTTTTTCCAACACAGGGATTCATCAGCTTCACTGGGGCAGAAGCAAAGTCCCCTACACCTTGCACCGCATGACCTCATGCAGCAGCTTCCATGGAAAAGCTGTCCAGCAGACCCCAAACCAGGAAGGCCCATGTCGAGTCTCAACATTCATCCTCTGGCAGTCTGTGACCTCTTCTCAAAATAATGCCTCAAAATGCCTGAAATAAATGTATAGAATTACCAAGGAAATCTGTTATTTTTGAAACTTAATTCTATCCATGAACACCTTGGGAGCTTCAGAATTACTGGGAGCTCCATGGCAAAGAAGAGTTGCAATGGCTGAGGTCTCTAGCGTATGAAGTGGAAAACTTACATATATGGTTAGACATACCTTAGGACTCACCTCTACCTGAGTTGACCATAGATGACCCTGTCACTTTTGGGTAAAGTAAGGAATTTATTCAGCTACTCATATTCTCTGTGTTCTAATGTCACTAAGAATTGGGGTAGGAAGACAGTTGTATCTCTATGTAGCCAGTCAAGTCCTATTTTGGGTAGAATCTCAAGCTGTAAGAGGTCAAGCTAATCACTGGGGGACCACTGAGCTGACTATGAGGAGGGAAGAGGAGGAGGGACAACCAGATCTTACCTTTAATGCAGTGGCCTATTGCATCTAAGCCAGAAATAAGAAAAAGGAGTTTTGGCAGCTTTGGGAAAGTAAGATTCCATAGCTGATCCTGAGTATCAAGCAGATGTTTATTTAGAACAAGACAAGAGTCAGGAGGTCCAGCGCACCACTCAACCTTTCTTATCCCTATGTGGGTGAATGGACCCACATGCAGGAGCCAGTAACAAATAACAACACTCATCTTGAGATTTGTACAGAGGACCATGCTAAATTGTTGATATTATATATTACTCTCTGAAAACTGCATCCTTGGTTTCCAATTGCTTTGGACCTGTGACCTTCCTATTGTTTGTAAAACCATAAATTCCTCTTCAAATGAAAAAAAATAAAAAACAAAACAAAACACAAAAAACCTGATGGCCCTTTTTATTTTGTTTGACTGTTTAATTTCCTGATGTAGTTTTAAAGTCACTCAGAGCAAATAGAAATCATAAAATCTTCTTTTATGTTATCAGCAGTAACTTCATTTCCC
This sequence comes from Neophocaena asiaeorientalis asiaeorientalis, assembly GCF_003031525.2. NCBI lineage: Eukaryota > Metazoa > Chordata > Mammalia > Artiodactyla > Phocoenidae > Neophocaena > Neophocaena asiaeorientalis. The sequence goes on along the minus strand of NW_020172268.1, from coordinate 698,762 downwards.
TAAAATAAAAGTCAGTCCCTTTACAGTAGAGCCCAGCACACACATATTCCTGAATTTGGGCTTTGTTGTGTGTTGGAATGCTCTAAGGGAGAAGTCATCTACAAAGCCATAAAGAAACTCTCTCTGAACACTGAAGATAAGCTTTTTGTTATTCTCCTTTTTTTCTATGGGTTTGGCTATTGAATTGCAATGACCACTGTTTCTTTTTTAATGCACTTTATGTTGTTCCCATTACTGCTCATTTTTATCATCTCTTTTCATTGATGGAAGTTTCCAAGTTTCACTGCTTCAGTCCTTCCCTCAATTCTCTCTCCCACAATGAAGCCTGGTGATTTCTCACAGTACCTGGTCAGAGACTTAGAATAAGGAGCTATTATAGTTTCAATTGGAAACTGTGGAAAAATCAGAAGTCATTCTCAGATAGTTAACGGCATTTGGTCTGAGATTAAATGGCATGAAATGGAGCAATTGGGTCATTGGATAGACATGGCAAATAGCAAAATATAATAAACAGACTCCAGTCTTCACATCCAAGGCCCTCCAAACAAAAGAAGTACTTCTTTGCATGGCTGCTGCAGACACTTAGATAAGCTTTTTATTTCTAAATATCCTGATTCCAGGGCTTAGGGGTGCCCCAAAACATCACTGCCCAGTGAACTTCTGTAAACTTGCATCTTCTTTAGGGGCAATATAATCTATTCATCGTAGATTCATTTACCCTTAACCCATCAAATTGTTGTTTGGTGGGAGTTGTTTAGGGCTCCTGAATCCCTGAGCTATTTTAATGAGTCATTTCAAGCTTCTGTTTCTCTGTGCAAACAAAAGAATGTATTTGACTATAGGATATGCTCTTAACTGCCAACTAATCTGGGCCATGTTTTGGATGCAGACAGCACATAAATCAAGTCATAGGCAAACTCTTTCCTTGTTTTTCTATATTACTCCACACCTGAACAAAAGCAATAAGACAAAACTTCCATACACTGTACCAAGTAGTAGAGGGTGACACAAACTTTGCTCTCAGGACCTAGCCCCAATTATACCTATACTCTAGACTGACCCCCTCAATGTGGGAGTTTGAGTGCCCAGGACTCTCTGGTACTCAACTTCTTCATCCCTTCCTATCCCTGTGAGGTCAGAGGTTTCCTTTGTTGCAATGCCTCCCCCTTCTCTCTCTCTAACAATCAGTTATGAAGGATTCTTTTTGCTCCATCAGGAAATTTTTTAAGATGACCTTCAAGTCTTTGCTGATACCTCCTTCTGTAAACTTGTCAAGCCCATAGAAAACCTAGGAGTTATTTTACCACTACCAACAAAATAATTGGCACTTAATATAAATCTTGAGGCCAGGTTCTGGTGTGCTTGGCCAGGAGCTGTGTCCTCTCAGGAAATACCAGCTGCACAGCTGCACCGGGATCAGGGACAGGTCTGTGGGTCTTGCCCAAGTCCAGCCTGGAAAACACCAGCCTCCACCCTGCAGGACCCCCACCTCCACCTCATTCTGCAATGAAGGAGAAAATAAGCCATGCAAGTTGCTTTATCCACAGAGACGAGGAGAGAAAATGCTATGAAAATGAACTTCGTTAACTATTTTTTCCCAAAATTATTTTTTAGCTATTTTTCTAAAATTTCTGAGGGCAAATCAACTAAACCCATTTGGCTACATTCTAATCTCTTTGTGGCTCCTGAGGTCTGAAGTCACTGATACTTTGATACATAACCAGTGCCATCTTGCTTGACAGAAAAGGTGCTTGCACAGCCTAGAACATTCTCCAAGCTGGAAAGGCTCTGAGGTCGTCACCATGACTCAAATTTAAAACCAAAAACAGGAGGAAGAAAAAGTGCAGTTTCCCACTAATGAACACCCATTGTCTCCTGTGGGCAGAACAAAGAGCTGCAGAGAAAATCCTGAGTATTTAAGGAGATGAAAAGTAATATGTGCAAGAGACAGCTATAGATGAGACATACCTTCTGGAGATTCTGCTGGACCTGCTAAGGCTATCAGAATAAAACCAACCAGATGGTAGAAACCATGTTTTGTATCCCCATCTCTTCCATTTCTGGACCTGGAACTGCCCAGAGTCTTTCATCTGGGCTCCACTTCCTGGCTATGACCTCTCTTCAGCCTCTGCTTTCACAGTTGGCCCATGTTGAGCAGGTTAAAAGTGCCCACTACACTATGCCCACAGAATGAACTCTTGGTTATACCAACATAGGCATTTAAGTGAGTAAAACGTCAGGACAGAGTCCTTGCTCCATCACACTCCAGCTGTGACACTGGGCAGTTACTGAACCACAAGAAGAAAATTTCCATTTCCTTATCTATAAAATAGGATGATAGTATTACCTACCTCGTTCGGCTATTGTAAGGATTAAAGGAGACAATGCTAATGCTTAGTAGAGTTTCTTGCACATCTTAAGCCCTCAATAAATGTTAGCTATCATTATTATTTTTATTAAATGATACTGGTTTAAAATGTGGCATCATTCAAGGGAAGTTAAAAGGATTTCAGTTCTTGGACCCCCAAATACTGTATTTTAATAGTGGAATTCCAAACACCTTAAAAAGCTTGGGGGGCTGGAGATTGAAGTTTTTGTTTTTTGAGTTTTTCTTTTTCTGGGGGGAGGGGTCACCAAATTATAACATATTCTGTTGGTATTTAAGTTTACTAATGGATCCAGTATCTAAGATTGATTTATTTTTAATCACTACTTGAAAGCAGTTTTAAGTTTTCAGTGTGATTCGAGAATGTGGTTGTTCAGAAATCATAGCCTCGTCCCAGCTTTGAGCAGCGTTAGATTATATAAAAGGCATATTACAGAAGGCAGGCTCTACATCTCAAGATGGGGCACTAATTCATTCTTATGCAAGGAAGCCTTTTTCCCAATATTAATGAATATGTTTAATCCTGAGAATATCGCTCAGGTTTAGTCACACATGACTGCACCCATTTTGTTTCAAAATTTAAAGAAACAATTTTGACTGAGGTTAATCCTGGCTTTTTAGCTTTTTTTCTGGAACAAAGAAAGTATAGTGTTCTTAACAGAGGAAACTATCAAACTTTTCATCATATATCTTAAAAAATTACCACAGATAAATGTCAGTGTCCTGGTTTTAGTCCCTACGTCTCCATGGATCCCCTACCATGTTTTCAGTAGTGCATTCATTCCTTCCTTTATTAATTCATTCATTCTCAGCACACATTTGGTCTGGTAACAGCTACTAAAAGAGGTGAACACTACAAAGTAGAAAAGGAAAGTCTCACAAAAGTACTTAACAACTTAAATAATTCCAAATTTTAATAGAGAGAAGGTCATTATAAAAGTAATATCTAGATGGATTAAAACTCTTTGATACAGAAAGTGAACCCAAAACTATAAGGAAGAAGAATAACACATTGCACTAAATAACAACTAAAATTTTTGTTTATTCCAATATACCATAAATGACAGCAAAATACAAATATCAGTTTAGGAAAAACACAGATGACAAACAGGTTAATATGCTAAATATTCATGGAGCTCCTATAAATCTATGAGAAAGAAAAAAAGAATCTCTATTCAAAGGACTGCCCTAATGTTGTTTTCAAAATATTTGAAACCACATGATAAGATGGTTCTGTCATTTGTAGCCATTGGCCAGGATGCTTGCAATGACAAAGTTAGTGTGGGGTGAGGTGAGGGAGAGAAAACATGATCCGGCTAAGGGTTCCAGAGCCCATATCTGTTGATTTGTTTTCAAAATGGCTGGTTTCTCCATTTTAAGGAATATATTTCTGAATTCTTCAACCTCCACCAAATCAGGAATTCCATCCACTGGGACTGTTCATCATTTTTTACATGCACATTGTAACATCATCCCTCCAGCACATGGAGGGAAATAGGTGCCTGCCTTCATGATGTCAAATATACTCCCTCATGGGAACATTTCCTTCTTCCTAAAAGCATACATTTCACTCTTTCTACCTTCATGAAATGTGAATTAGAGATGTATTTGTTTTACTAGGCTGACTTTTAAATCATTAACCTTTGTAGGCTGACGCAGGACATCCATTAGTCACTGTAATCAGTGACTATTGGTCACTGAGAATTCACCTGATCAGTCACTGAGAATTCACCTGATCACCTGTTTGTTAAATACCAGGGAAGCAATTAGTGCATTGCTGGTGGAATCAGGAAAGAGAATTTACTTTGAATACTTCAACACTTCTGGATGCCACCCAGGTATGCCAGGGTGAAGTCCATGGACAGAGCCTTCCTGCAGGCCAAGAGAACTTAGCATCAAAGAACTGAAGGGTGGGGGAGAAAAATGTTGGCTTATAAGAGGAGAATTAAAAATGAGATAGGGCTTCCCTGGTGGCGCAGTGGTTGAGAGTCCGCCTGCCGATGCAGGGGACACGGGTTCGTGCCCCGATCCGGGAAGATCCCACATGCCGCGGAGCGCCTGGGCCCATGAGCCATGGCCGCTGAGCCTGCGTGTCCGGAGCCTGCGCTCCGCAACGGGAGAGGCCACAACAGTGAGAGGCCCGTGTACTGCAAAAAAGAGATAAAGGAGAGGCAAAAGAAATTGCATCACTTTGGTCTGCTATGTAAGACTTGCCCTACCCAAATCTGACGACTCTTACTTCCATCAGAAAGTTCTAATAGCTCGCTTATGGCCAAGGAGAAAATAACTGTTAATGCCATCTGGGTTTTGGAAAACATAAAAATTTTCTTTGTATTTTTGTAGTCATCATTTTCCAATTTCCTCTGATCCAAGTTATTTATGAGCTTTTTAGTGTGGCTGGCACGGAGCTGAGTACAGCCCCTAGAAAAATGTGATTATAGACCTGATGTCTTCTGGTTAAAAATACATGGGACTCTTATCAATACACAGACACTGTCTCTGGTCACTCACAGGGCTATTATTTAGACGTGTCCCTGCTTACCTTGAGGATATTGTTCTCAGATTACAGACTTTACTGTTCTTTCTCTGACTGCATAGGAAATATAAGAAAAAGCCAGAAGGAAATAAAATGTAGGAGACCTACCATTAGCCTCACACAGCTTACGACAGGCAAAGGAAGAATCACATTTATGAGGAGTAGAAGGTGGGTCAAGAGGGGCAAGGTGGGGGAGGAGTCAGAGGCAGAAGAGGAGACAATGAAGGCAAATGGGTAGCTCTGGTGATACGTATGACAATGTAAGAGGATTTGGGGACAGGGGAGAGTGAACCAGTCTCAGTAAAGGTGACTACATGTGAAACACTGCCACTTCCGACCTTACTTTTTGAAATATATTTGAATTGTTTTTTCTTTCCCATTTTACACTCACATTCATTTTGAAGAGTCAATTTCAAGGTGAATTAATGGAAAACTGATTTTCTTCAGAATTGTGGAGATTAAGGTTTTAGCATTTATAGGAAGTGACAGTCCCAGGTCTGGGAGTTGTATACATGGAGCTGGGATGCTAGGACACCAGCTTTTACCCAGCACGGCCAGGAGCATGGCACTGCCCCACTTAGACAATGCTTGCTTCTCTTGAAAAGGGTGATTTTCAAGGGAGTAAATATTACTTGTGGAAGAAGGAAGCACCAGAAGTTCATAATTAAGTGCTTACTGTATTCTGGATCTTTTTTCAGACACTGAAGATGAACAGCAAGCGGACACAGAATTGCCCTCTTGTGTTGTGTCTGCTAGTGGGAGACAGTTGATAGTAAGTGCTACAAGGAAACCACAGCAGGGTGAGTAGATAAGAACTGGTGAGGGTGGTCAGAGATGCCTCCTCAGAGGAAGCGACATTTGTGCAAAGAACTGAATAAAAAGGAGGCACCAATTTCTGGTATTCAAGAGAGCCTAGCATACACGAATTTTCACCCCATCCAAATTCAGAACCAGTTAAGAGATGTGAAGTTATGTGTGTCATTATCTTGGCAGGAAGAACATGACATCCTAAAAAGTGTACTGAAAGCTGTTTCAATGAAGACACTGTTAATAAATGTGTAGAATAGATTAATGACAGTCAACAAGGCATTGACTATCACAGGATAAGTAACAGCAGAAGCCACACCACCCTCAGATCTGCAGGGTCTAGGAAGGGGAGAAATTATTAAAACTGGGAAAGAAAGGGGACTGCTGTTTAAGGGGTCATGGCCTTCGGTACAAGGATGGAACTATTGCCAGCTAGTAACACAGCAAGAAGGGAGCCAGGGAACAAACAGACATCCCGTCCTCTTTTTTCTTACGCGCTGATCTTTTGCTGGTGCCTCCCACTGGTATAACCCACTAGAAACCAGTAGGCAAGGGAGCCCTGGACAGAGAAAAGTGAAAGAGAGTAGATAAGAAGGATGAATGGAAAATATCCAGTGCAAATAAGGAGTAAGCATATAGCATTCAAAACACTACCTGTGATACTTAAAATGCAGATATTATCCTGTGTGTAATAGGAAGGATGTGGATTCTGATGGAGAGGAGGAAACTGAATCTATGATCACTGGGAAGAAGGGAGCTAGGGGCTGAAAGGTGGTATTGAGGAATATGAAAGAATGGAAAGAGAAACCAAAAGCAAACATAATTTTCTCTGCTCGCAATGTTTTCTAGAGCTGGCTGACACTAGGCCAGGGGAAAGTGGATAGAGACCGTGACACTATAAGCTGTGTTATTCCAGCTGCCTCTGAAACCTTGGATTTTATCTCTGATTGGCAGCTGCTGTCATGTTCTGCAATTGTAATAGTAGCCGCAGAGATAAGCACTTTTGAAAGAGATCGCTGTGGAGATGAATAGATCGGATGGTTTCATAGCACCTTTGCCAGTTACAATTTTCATGTTAACTGTTTGTTCTCATGCAAAATTTGCTTTACTTAAAACACATTGAGATATTAAAGATAAGAGAAAATTGTTCTTAGCTGGCCTTTGATTAAAGTAATGAGCACCTTTCATCTATTTCCACTGGCTAAGACAGTTAACTGTAAAAAAGAAACTTAGTTACCCTGAATTTGATGACTATCTCTAATTGAAACATATGGACACCGTTCAAGTTAGCCCCATAGCAGTGACCTCAAAGAGCAGTCTTAATCCTTTCTCCTATTGATTCACAGAAAAACGTTGTCAACTAAGAGGTAACATAACTGGACCTAACCTAGGAAGCCCGTGTATTTAGTGTATGAAGAGAGATCCATATGAGTCAGGCAGGCCCCAGACTCTCTCTTTGTCAGATGGGATAGTAACTCAATCCTAGACATTTATTAAATACATACTGTGTATCAGAAGAAGAAAGTAAAGCTCGAGGAGTTTAACCTAAATTGACTCAATTAATAGAAACCTGGGACAAGAACTTGGAGACTATGCTTAGACTCTTTGTACTGAACCACCTTCAGATTTCCCATTTCACTTCCATCCCTAACAGGTTACTGGTGTACAAGCCTCAACCAACAGGGCCAGCCAAGTGATGTAAATGTGTTTCTCAAAATATAAAAGGCAGGGGATGGAGTGAAGAGTGGGAGCCCCTCATTTTAGTATACACAGTCCATTATAAACACAAAAACAAATAAAATGACATTTTGTTGGTCATGGGCCACATTTGCCTTGGGATCTGACAGTGTGCACACCTTGGAATTCAGTCCTCTTAGGAAATAGTTCTCTTCCCATAGTTGGCCGTGGTCCTGACTGAAAGCTTCCTTTGTTTCCTCCCTCTCTTCTCCTATTCTCTCTCCCTTTTCATTGAAATGACTTTGTGCTTCTCATCACAGAAATTCTTGTTGATATTAGCATCTTTTAAGGATAATTCATTACCAAAATGTATATGGCCATGTACTGACAGAAAAAGTAGAATTGATTACAAGTTTTGTTATGGGGTTCCCATGTTCCTAAAGTTTACAGTAAATTTGAGTCTGTAGAAGGGTTCAGCCCAGGGGAATATGTACTACTTAGTGTCCCTCCTGAAGCATAAAATTCAGCAAAAATACAATTGTGCTGTCAAGAGCCAAATACCCAAGTTGCTGTGTGAAACAGGAAGTAGTAGCAACTTCAGGAAAAATTCCAAGCCAAGCCTTCTGGCCATGCTGAGATATAAAACCTCATGATTTTGCACCTCTATGCTTAGCCTGTATGCAGAGTGTTATGTCTGAGAAATACAGCTAAAGTATGTTCCGACTAGATTGAAGTTTTTGAAATAATCAAATCTGTATACAACAACTACAGCCTAACTCTCCTGAAAGTTTTGGCTGCTTTATAAGTGAAATGGAGTGATTGACAAAGCACAGAAAGAATCAAATATTACTTAGACATTTCCTATCACAAGAATAAATTGAAGAAATGAGCAACTTAGGCATACAGATGGTATCTAAGGGACTAGTCTTCAAGTCATACATAAGCACACACACACACACATACATACACACTACTATTCCTCAATTCCTCTGGAAATACTTAATCTTTAATTTATACTAACTTTAAATTGAAGTAGGGAATTTAAAAAAAAAAAAACTAGCAATCTATGAAATTCCATCCTTGAACATTTTAGGCAAAGATTTTCAATAAAAAGTCCTGGAACGTCTCAGAACAACATCCATATTTTCATATCTTGATGAATTAATGCACATACTATAGTTCAGGAAAGAAGACTTGAACATAATAAAATAACTAAATTAATCATTAAATGGACAGTATGAAAAATAAGTTCTTCATGTACTCCAAGATACCAAGAGCCTTGGAAACTAGGTTTTTCTTCATCTATTTGAGGAGAATGTGTTATAATTCCATGCTCCAGGCAGTGTGTTAGGCACTGTAGTGGTAGCAATAAGAAGAGATGCAGTGCAAGTCTTCAAGAATGAAAGTGGAAAAAAAAAGAATGAAAGTGGATGTGTATACTGGGTCTTGAAAGATGGGTATCACTTGGTTAACTGGTAAGAGGATGAGGAGGGCTTTCCAGGTGAACAGAACCAAGGAAGCAGGTCACACATGGGGAAATCAATCAGTGAGATAGACTTGGAGAATTGCCTCGCTGGAGAATTCATGGTTGAGGTGAGCAAGAGGTACATTTATAAGAGGTCAGAGTCATATTGTAGAAGATCTCCTTAGATTTGTTACTTTTCCCATTGAAATCCTGCATTTATCTTATCAGAATCTTCTCTGAAGTTGACTTTGTGCTCACTTTGCCTTTACCTCAGTGATCTGAAGTGACATAATGATGGTATTATTAATAATAATTGTTGATAATGATACATGTAGCACCCTTACTCTCTCAAAGGGTTGTCAGTGCATTATCTCATCTTGTCATCTGAATAAACAGATGGGAAAGTAACTAGCTTATTTGGATGGTGGGAGGGGAGAGACAAAGAAAGTCACCTTTGTTTACACAGACTTGGGATCAAGTACAGATGGCCAAACTTGGAAACTAATACTCCAGTTAGAGTATTAGATTAGAGAGGAAAGAAAAATCACATGGTAAGGTAATACTCTAGACAGTCAGATTATTACCCCCATCTTAACAACAGAATTGTTCTAGACCAGAAACAGGCACAAGTGCATATTCATTCTGAAAATCTCCACATAATCCCACAATCCACATCGTTAGTTGATAGCTGTGTCTCACAGGGTTGACACAGCATGTGTGCATAGAGGGAAGAGAAGGTTACCAATCAGAAAACTCCCTTGGTCGCTATTCTAGTTCTATCTGGCCTAAAATCTAATACAACACTTTTCAAAATAATCCAACTAAGATGGTGAAGGTGGAAATGGGAAGTAGGTTCCATAAAATGACAGTAACTAGCCCTGTCCAAACTCTGTTACAGGATTGAGGTAAGTATTACAATATAATTATATGTGTGAAATTACATTACAAATTTCAATGTAGAAAGAATAATAGCATGAACTGGGAATTGTACTCCTAGTTCTCTTCAAGGAAATGAGAGAATTTTGGTTTCTAAATAATATAAGGTAATCAAAGTGGCATCACCACTCATAGAGGGAAAATAAAACTAGCTTTAAAGACACAAAGAGTCAAATTAGTAAACAAAACAAAAAAAAAGAGTCAAATTCTCCATATCATGGAGTTCTTTTCTTTTCTTATCTTTCTTAATTTATTGAAAGGGGCAATAGAAAAATTATGTTAATAGGTGACTATATTTAAATCAAATATAATATATTCTGAGGAAAAAAAGCAATGCTTACATCTTGAGTAAATTAAATAACCCATTGATTTTTCTTATGTAGAGACAAAACTGACATTGTAACACCTACTCCACTCTCCTGCATAAGAATCTCCAGGATACAGAGCCTAATTCCACCGTCTTCCAAATTGCTCCATTAGTTTTTTACAAAAATTCGAGACCAAGTTTTTAAGATACAGAGAGATACCTAAGGACTAGCTCCCTCCTCCCCTGTGAGAAGATATGAAATTTCTCAGAAGGAGATTGTGTTGATTCAGAAAAAAATGTTCATGTGAAAAAGAAAGAGAAATTGAAAGAAGGAAAGAGAAAGAGACAGATAGACAGACAGGCAGATAAAATAAAGAAGATAAACCCATGTGGATTTCTGCAGTCTGAGATAACTGCTTAACATAAGGCAGCCTGAGAGGGTTTGATTTCCAGATTCCATCAGCAATACCTCCCCAAGCTACCAAGGAGTTCCCCCTGAGACAGGGGAGGAAGGCCCTACCTCAATGAGCCCACATACTTAAACATAAGTTATTATTTCTACTTTTATTAACAATACTAAAGGAGAGATTGTAATTTGAGAGTAGCACTAAGAGATTTGGTTGAAAACTGAGTCACTCTTTTTCAGTGGTCATGACTTGATAGGTCTGTATTCATGTTCCATATTCAAGAGATCCAAATCTGAATACATCCAGAGACTATCAATTTATTAGGAACAGACTATCACAAACTATTTTCACTGAAACACAAAATGGAAAAGAGAATTCTGAATTATATACTTTCAATAAAAGTTGTAAGTCTAGGAATCAGTAAATACATTTATACATCTATTCATTCTCTTCTCAAAGGAAAGATAAAGAATTGATATACTGAAAGTCAGAGACTCTTGCTAAATAAAGTCAGAATAAATAGATTCAAGTACACTAAATCACTACCAGATTAGACTTACCAAGGGTGATAGGAATAGTAGTGAGTACTGAGTGTGCTAGACACTTGTCTAAGGTCTTTCCGTGAACTAACTCACTTATATTTCATAAACAGCCCATTTGGGAGCTCAATAGTTATCCCCATTTTACACATGGGTAAATGAGGTATAAAGAGATAGCTCACTTGTGGAATGAGACACATCTAATAGGTGGATAAGCCTGGATTTAAACATAGATAGTCTGGCTACCTAAACATTCTACATGAACACTCATCTTTCTACCAACTGAGAAACTGAGCCTCTACTTGACAAAATGAAACCTGGAACTCCACATCTTCTTGTATGTTCCAAGTTGAGATATTTCTTGCAGAGCCAACACAATGATGTGTGTATCAGTGCCCACTGGACACGTGCCCACTCACCATTGCTGTCTTGTCAAACAGGAAGCCTGTTTCTTGTGTCTGTCTTTGTCCATCACCTAGCACAAGTAGGCCTTCAGGAAATATTTGTAGTTTCTGGAGTAGATGAATCAGTAATGCCACTGATTGAATCAAATCTTTAGGTAGCTGAGTGTACGTGAAGCTATTCCCTGAAATAGTGACAGAAAAGGGGTTTGGAAACTCCTTAATCACCCATATAATTTCCTGTGAAATATCATAAAGAAAGCTAACTTTCCATATTCTCTTCTCTTTATTTTTCCTAATTTTATTCTAAGTGTTCTGAAATGATCTTATTGTCAACTATTGCTCAGCACAAGAAAGTCTCAGAGCTCCTAAGATTGTTTTGTTTGTTGTGTTTTTTTTTAGACTATAGTGTGCTTATTAACTTGTAGACTAGCTAGATTTCCATAGGTAATCTTTTGTAAGAGTTGCATTTGCATATCATCCACATAGGGATCCATTTAGAATCATCATGAACCTATTTGCTGGAGCTCATGCTTTTTTCAGACTTTGGAATCCTAGGAAAACAGAGAACACAGTCTCTCCTGCTGTATGAAATATGCAGGAGACGGCTTTAGGTTACAATACTCTTTTGCATTAGCACAGATGCTGAAAAGCAAATTCTCATCTGGTCGGTTTCATTCAGAAGGTGTGCTACACTAATAATTGTGTATAGGGTGGCAGTGCCGACTCACAATATAACAAGATAAACTGCGTGTTGTATTAGCACTATTCTTAATGCTAATGTAATGTCTATCCATGAAGGCAGCATTGTTAGATTGTTAGTACTGTAGATTGTAATGACAAAAGGAATTAGATGGGTTTTCTATGTTAAATCAATCATTAAGCAGTGCTATAATTATTTGCTGTTGGGAACGCTCTTTTTTCTATTGTAAAATTGACACAGTCTATGAAAGTAATTGCTGTGTTTTCATCCTAGGGCCCTTTAAGATTAGAGTCTGGGAGGAAGATGTGGCACTTCTAATCCTTCTGACATTTCAGAGGGACTATCCTGGCAGGAATAATATCACATCACTGTGTAATTAATCAGTGCATTTTCCTGTGGTCTGTGAAGCTTGTGTTTCTCTCTGCATTTGAGAGACAGAAAGGTGGCATGTGAGAACCTTCTGTGGCTTTAATTACAATGTGATGGTGGGTCCAATTATATTCTTGGGCAATTTGACCTTTTCGGGTTATATATTCAGACCATTTTGCTGATTCCAGGGTGGAAAATTTTAGGCATCGATGTATGTGGGTTTGAGAGATCATTGGTTACCTGTTTCCCTCATTTCGTTGTGAATAAGAAAGTCTTACAGAGTATAAGCTGGTAACGATGACACTAAATTAAAAAAGAAAAACCTTTATTAGCTGAAATGGTATCCCTTCATTTTACAGATGATAAGGCCAGCACAGCAGGAAACTTTGTTAAGGTATAGTCTCTCTCTCTCTCCTCTCTCTTTCTTTCTGTCTCTGTTTCTTTGTGTCTGCCTTTCTCTCTCTCTCTCTCTCTCTCTCTCTCTCTCTGTATATATATATATACATATATACATACATGTATTATTATATATACATCTATATCTTTTTCTATCTCTGTCTCTCTCTGAAATAAATGTAAAGTACCTACAAACCTATGTTTGGAAGTAAAAGAAAATGATCTGTGTTTGCTCTATGGGCAATCTACCTAAATGACTCATTCAGTGATATCATAGGATTAATTAAGCACCTGAGACAGGTGCACAGAACTAGGTGTAGTTTCAGATTTCCATGAAATTATCATTAATATTAACATCAATAAAAATGGGAAAGGACTTTTTTTTGGCAGAGCAATAGAGTAGGTGCTGTCGAGATGCATGAGAGAAAGACACAAACGCTCTTCTTCCCTTCTAGCTCCCCAAGAAAACTACATAGGAAGACACAGCTAGAGTAAAGAAGGAAGTGTGATAGCATCACAGGAGTTGTACAAATATGAAGTCAGAGTTGAATAAAATAATATGTGTGTGGGGTATTTGAGATAATTTCATGGAAGGACTGAGATCTCTGTCTGAACCTTAAGCTATAGAAAGTAGGAAGTAATGGAAGTTTTTTCAGCAGAGGCATATTATGTTAGAGGTGAAGATTCAGTGAGAGTAACTTGGAGTTGTTGAGTTTGAGCTTCCAGGGGTAGAAGAGAGATTAAGGTGACTTCTGGGAGGCTGCCTTCTTAGTAGTACAGGGCTATGTGATGTCCTTTTGGATCATGGAACTAGCTGAGTCTGAAATCATAAAACTTAGTACTGACTGAGAACTGATAGTGAGCACACCAAAGAGATGCAGGAGACACTCTGAGTATTTGCCACTAGAGGAATCTTCAAAACATCACATGAATGGTATATGTAAGCACTGTGTGTGCAACTGTGTGGTTCAGATACTAGGAGAATGTTCATGTATTTTATTTTACTCTTGCAACACTGTGACCTGGTTAATATTAACTCCATTTTGCAGAAGTGGACAAGGCAATCCAGTTGTTCAAGTTAAAGAAACCAAACCAAACCAGAGCAGCAGGGATGGCCCTGAAATCCAGGCCTTCTGATTTCATGAATCATATTCTTCCCAATCACAAATTCCTATTTCCACATCAGGAAAGGTACATTTTTAAGTCTTTATATGCAAATGTGAAACTTTGTGTTGTTATTTTCTGAATCTGTGCTAATGAGATCAATTGGGAAGAAAAATAAGGGCTTAATTGCAGTGAGCAGGATGAAAATGGGCTGTGACGGCAAAGGAGCTTTTTTTTGTGATGTGCTACTTAATGATTCATCATCCATTGAGGCAAGGCCATGGAGAAATACAATAAGGTTGTGATTTTCAAGAATCATAATTCAATTTTTCAAGGAAACAATAGTGTGGAGACTATAAGAAACTCAGAAAATATTTATGACTCTTTATTTTGTTGATTTTATTTATTTATTTATTTATTTTTTTGCGGTACGCAGGCTTTTCACTGTTGTGGCCTCTCCCGTTGCGGAGCACAGGCTCCGGACGCGCAGGCTCAGCAGCCATGGCTCACGGGCCCAGCCGCTCCACCGCACGTGGGATCTTCCCGGACCGGGGCACGAACCTGTGTCCCCTGCATCGGCAGGCGGACTCTCAACCACTGTGCCACCAGGGAAGCCCGACTTTTATTTATTTGGTTGTTTTTCACTATGCTGTCCCCTCCCTTAACCTTCTCACAGTAAGGGATGTTCAGTGTATATATATTCATATGCCCACTAGAGGAGGACCAACTTGTCTTCCCAAGAGCTGGTCTCTGATACCCATGCATTGTGTGATTTTCTGTTTGTTTTTAGCTCTCTTTTCTTCAATGCCCCTGCTTTCCCCAGCTCCATTGCCCACCTCATAGCTAACCCTATCAATCTTCCCACCTGCAGTCTCAACCCATGGAGGATAAGAGTCAGGAGCCTCAGGGGGCCCTGTTGGATCTTCAAGACGGAAGAGCCATTATCACTGTAAGGTAAACCTGAAAATTAGTAGACAAAGACCTAACCTATGAACACCCATATTATTCCTCAGGCCCAGTTAAACCTTACGCTACAGTGTCCTGGATTTGAGAATGGAATTCCTGATCCTAAGTCAGATGCCTTCTGTGGTCTTCAAGCTTGGATTGACCTTCTGCTTCATTTTATGTCTAGGAATCTTATTTTGATAAAAGGTTGTGCTCTTTATTTTTTCCAAATCCTTTTCCTGGGACGTGGAACATTTCTCATAAAACTCCTCATTGGCACAATGAATGAGACATTGCATATCCATGTGAATTTCCATCAAAGGATTGCAAAAGGAAGAGATATTGATCCAGATATTGATCCAGAGACTCTTTCTGGCTTTGCCAAGAAGGCCACCAAATGAAAAACTGAAGGAATGAATATCTAAATATTCCACAATACCTTTTCCACAATTTAAAATTTCATGAAATGAAGCATTAGTACACAATTATACAAGAACAATTACAAACAAAACAATGCCCATTAACTGCAATGGAATTGCTGCATTTCGCCTCTGGTGAGTGTACAAAGAGGAGTGAGAATGGGTAATGGTGGTAAAAGTCAATCAAGACACACCTCTTGTGGCCCAGCAATTATAATGTTTCATTTTGTGAGTAGTATGACAGAGTGTACCCTCTGGCATCTGAAACAGCAAAAGGAAAAAAAAAGGTCGTTGGTGGTTTATTATTATATTTTCTTCTAAATTTCAATTTACTTTTCAATTCTAATTTACCATTTAAAGCAGGTAAATTCATTCTGCAAATATAATCAAGGGATGTTCATATTGCATTAGTAGATTGCTTTAGTTTTGTACTTCTCACAACTTAATTATTTACACCCCAATTCCCTTATTCAACATTAGCATACTAAGGCAAAATCTAATTTGCAGTAAGCAGCTTGAGGCCACAGAACCACAAAAAAGAGTAAATGTAGGCAAGTGAATATGTTGAATTTTTTTATCTCATCAATGCATCCAGTAGCTGATGGATATATTCATCACTTGCATCTTTTAATATTTTAGTTCATTAAATTATGTGGATATTTTGGTAGTTTTCCTTGTATTTTAAGAATCTTTATTAGTTTCTCTTTTTAATAGGAGCCACATCTGTCATTGGGCTAAAATTAAGTAAGACAAGAAAAGGTAAAAAGGAGTCAGGAAATCAGACGAGTGGGCACAATTTTGTTCTACAGAAGTGATTGGTAAGTGTTTAATCATTTCCACTTCTAGGCCATTGGTCATCTAGTAGTATTGAATGTGTCCAACCCACCCATCACACCCTCCCTTCCCAAACTGATGCATTGTCTGCCTCAGAATGTATTCCAAGAAAAGAATGAGGACTGTTGAATTAAGTAGGAATTAGATTAATACAAATGAGAAAATATTTCTGCAGAGTACCTATTGTGGGCCAGGTCATTTTCCAGGATATAGTTGGTAATAACTGTAAGGGAATTGCCTTTTGGCCCCTCCCCTCCATGCTCTTGGGGTTGAGATATGCACTAGCATCCACACCTTAAACAGTCATACAACCGCGTGTCAGTCTAGAGCCAAGAATTGCCTTGTGTTTTTACACAAAATTCTGGAATTGCTAGGGTGCTTTGAGGGAGAAGACGTCAGGAAGGCAATGTTGAGTGAAAGTCTGTTCTCAGCTATTAAATAGAAAGCATGGAACAGTAGAAAGCGAGGCATTTGGATCTGCAGGGAGGGGTATGGAGGAAACATCAGCTTGAAACTCTCACACACTTTATGAAGCCATATGAGTTTGGCCATTAAAAAGATAACACCTACATACAATGATTGTTTCCTCTTCAAATGAAATCTGAGCTCTGATTTGAAGTTCCAGTGATGGGTAATTTAGTGGAAGCTGCCTTCGGTAATTTGCAAAGAACTATCTGAATACAGCATTGCTGTCCCTTAATGGTAATATTTGTCTTTAAGGAGAAGAAATGAGTCATGGTCAAATTTCACAAGTTCATGCATTAGATTGACTGAATCATCCACTATGTCCAGTTTTCTAGCCTCTCTAACTCAGTTTAATTGACAAAGACATCCAGATTTCGAGAGACCCTAAAACAGAACATTAATTGGTAGGCTGGGAGAGAGACTTGAAAGCAGCCTTTATATTCCTATTACAAGAAAATTTACAATCAGCAAGTACTATGTTTAGATAAGCCTATTACATGTTTTGAAAAGTGGCTTCGGTGGCTCCAGCAAACAGCTGAATGATTTTGTGAAGTAAATCTCTATTGAGGCTTCAAAAGTATATGCTTTTCCACAGTCTTCCCTGTGGAACACCGGAAATAGTAATAGCTTTGGAGATGGACAGCCATGGCTTTAAATATCTACTCTCCTCCTTGTCATTTATTATCTGTGTAACCTTGGGCATATCTATTCAGTTCTTTGAGTTTCAATATACTTATCTGGTATAAGGTTGCTATGTTTTTTAAATGCAGTAGTATACTTAACTCTTCAGCACAGTGTCTGGAATAGAGTAGCAACTCAAATAATGTTATTTACTATTAGCATTACTATTGTTGTGGTTACTTTTATTAGACACTGTTGTCATTACACTTTCTTCCTTGAAGGCAAAATCCCACTTTCCTGGAGAGTTCAACCCTCCTCAGTGTGACTCAGATAAATCCTGATAATTTAAGCAATTTGTGGTGATCCCAGTGACTTTATCAGAGACTAGTATAGCATTTGCCTCTGGCCAATAAAGAAGTAAGGGGAGGTCTTACCAGAGAGCTTCTTTGAAATGTTCTTTTACTCCTACAAAGGGATATGAGGAAGAAATAGTCCCTCTTCTTTTGCATGCTATATTCCTGTACATGACACCAGGGTGTGAGGTGATCACATGTGATAATGAAGTACATAGAACAAAGACAAGGACAACATATAGAGAAAGAAACATATAAAAACACAAACATGTAAAAGACAGAAGCAACATGGTTCATATGTCAACATGGAGTCACTGAATTAACAGGAGCTGAGTACTTACGGTTATTGAGAAACTTAATTTACTTTATTTTAAATTTTAATTTAAAGCATATTTTCTGCTCCTTGAACCCTCAAGCTTCCTAAATGGTACATTATTAAACAAATTTATTTTTTTCTCCTTGCCCTATCCCTTCCACCTATAAACACAGACACACACACATATGTATGTATATATATATATATATATATATATATATATTGACACACACACATATATATATATATATATATATATATATATATATATATATATACACACACACACACACACACACACATACATACATACATAACTACACATATATATGAAAAACAAGGTTGACATACAGGAAGGATATTCCCATGTCTGAACCTATTGAATGGTGAACCTTTTGAATGGTCAGCCTATTGAACAGGAATTCAATTTTATTTCATTTGGGTGTGATGGACTTAGAGCCTATTATGGTAAATGATCATGGATTGTACAAAGATGAATAAGACAGTCTTTTGTCTCAACTGACTTATGATCAGGCACAGAGAATAAATGCATAAACAACTATCATTCAAGGCTTGCTGTCGCATGCATCTTAGAAGAGATATAAGGTTGAAAAAGGAGAGAGCACAAGAGGTAGGTCATGAATCTCTGACAGTGGAAGGATCCATTTGTATTATAAATAATGTGCATCGATGTTCCATTTATTTGGCGTTATAATTAGTAGCTTTAGTCTAATAGAAATGTTGCCTCTTCTTGGGGACAGTTACCAACATCTAGTTCTTATTTCCCCTCTGATGTTCATTTTTCTTCCAGCCCATTTAATATTTATCAAGTCCAGAACAGATGTAAAAGTCAAAACATTTCTTCCTACATCTATTGTTTATGGTGTAGATTGAGTTTTGAGATTCAAAAACCTCTTTTTTCCACGTTGAGTTTAAAAAATCTTTTTTTAAAACTTAGAAGCTGAGAATTGACCTTTTTGTCCTCCGTTTTTCTCCATTGACCTCCCCTCCCTGAGGCAGAAAACCTAAATAGTCCTGGTTACTGCAAGAAATGGAAGAGGTGTGAGGGTGGATTATGAGGAAAAAGGAAATTCTGTGAGATTAAAAAAAAAATAGGATGATGCAAAATACCATATCTCTACTCATGAAAAGACACTAGAGAGTATGAACTAGCAACAGAGGGACGTGTCCTGGAGGAATGGTGTTGAGTAAATTCCTGAATGAACACCATTAGAAAAGAAGACAGAGTATATTCTTGGAAGAATGGGTAAAAGCAAGATGAGAGTGAATTTCCTATGATAGTCTCAGAAGAGTCTCTGATGTACAGGCTCATTTGGAGCAACTTTTTCAAAAATACTGGGGAGTCAACATGGCAGGGACTGTGCTAGATTCTACTACACAAACAAGGTCAGGTGAGACCATCACAAAGCCCTAAGCAGAATGTCCTAATTGAATCAAGTTGAGAGGATGGGTGTGAGTGATAGGACTGGAATATATAGAGAACATCTAAGAGGGTAGGTCAAGGTGGAGATACATTGAACCAATAAGTGATTGGTGCACTAATGTACCTACATGTATGTACCATCTTTCTCAGATCTATCTCATCTGTTGTCTAAGACAATCTTTTCAGGGATTTTGAATGCAGTTGTTTTTTCCCTCAGCCTTCTTCACTTCAAGATAAAGACTGTATACGAAGTTCCAGTTCTCTCTCCCAGGCTGCCATAGCTCTTTAAGCAGACATTTGAAGAACTGTCAGAAACAAGGGACAGAGAGCAAAAAGGGCAGACAAGGGAAGCAGAAGGCAGTGCAAAAATATGGGAAGTGCTGCGGTAGCTGACCATTATGCCAATTTCATACTTTCACACCTTTGAATGAGTGTTCAAAGTGTTTCATTTTGGGAGCCTCAGATAGTGGAGCACTGATTGCGATGGCTTCAGGCATTTCAGGGCACAGCTGGCCACTCGGCCACCCCTGTGTCCATAGCAGTTTTCTAAAAATAAGGGAAATAAAATATGGGTTATTTTCAGCTCTGATGGGTGAACCGCACTGTGAACAATTGTAGGATCCGGGTTGGGTTTTTTTTTTTTTTCCCTTTCCTTTCTTTCATTTTCTTTTTTCAAACACCTCCCAAGCCACATCACCTTTGAGGAATAGGGTTCTTCTTTCACATAGTATGGAAAAAACAGTAAGAGAGAGAGATGCCATTTAAGATAAATAACAAATTCTGAGCTTTGGTTATCCCAGTGGTCTAGCCAGGCCCAAATTATGTCTTAAAGAAAGAAAGAAAAAAAAAAAACTGGGGGAGGGGCAAACACTATAAAAATAGCTGTTGATATGGTATACTTACTAAAAACAAACAAACAAAAAACAAAATCACTTTTAAATGAGAGGTTTTATATGAAATTATTTATTAAATTTAACAAAATTTTTATTAAATCTATTTACATTTTTAGTCAACTACCTTTTAGAATAATGAATATAGTAAATAATGTCCCCCAAACCATCTCTTCTTCCATATTCTCCATTTGAGAGCTAGATATCAGAAAACCTGAATTCTAGATATACTCATTGCTTACTCATTTGTGTTGCACTTGAAAAGTCACTTAATTTCTATAGGTGCTCACTTTTTTCATCAGCAAAGTGAAAATTAAAATATATTTTTTAATAACATAAAGTCATAGAATTAGTTAACAATTGAAGAATTTTAGGGTCATTTAGTTAATGTATTTCATTTTACAGATGAGAAAATTACCGGGTCACATAGTTGGTTGGTGGAATATTTTTAATGAGCACCCAGCTGTGCTAATGACTGACATATATTTTACACATTATTACCATCATCATTTTTGTTTCATATAAATCTTCCATTCCTATAAATCTAGTCCACTCATCCCTACTCCAAACACCAATATCACAACACTTCTAATATATTTCCCCATGATTGGCCACAATTTGGGAACTCACATATACATCTCAATAACATCTACCTAGTTTCATGATCAAACTAAGGGCATCTTCATCCATGTAGCCTTCCCTGACCACCCTTGCAAACATAGTATCTTCTCCTTTGGGCCTGCATAGCACCTAACAGCTCCATCACTTCAGCCATCCATTTACAAAATCAATGAATAATACAAGCAATCTAGGCCAGTCTGCCTCACAACTACTTCTTTTTGTTCTCAGCAGCTAGAACTGTGTATTCACATAATTTCCTTATATGTAAAAGGGGAATAATAGTAACACATATTTCATAAGGCTTTTGTGAAGATTAAATTTTATACATACATATCAACTTAGACCAGCATTTGATGTATAGTGAGATCTATATTAATCTTGGTAATTATTATATTATTATTTGTTGTTGATGAGCATATGATAATGATGATGCTTTGGGGAGGTGAAACAACACTTCTAATAGGGATATGCTAGAAAGTAAAGAAATAATTAAGTTCTTCTTCATCCTTCTTTAACGAGAATTCCATTTCTTAATTCCCTGGATACTTGTGATTGCCTGAATTTCTTAGAGCTAAATTGAAAATACAATAGGATGCATATTTCTAGAGCAATTGAGATTTCACTGCATTACCTTAGGGTTCCAGTTTCTTATACCTTTGTTTTGAAAGTAATGAAACATGAAGAACAGTGACATTTCTAGATTATTTTAAAAGTATTTGATCCCCATAAATTTTAAAGACTTCTACATGCATAAATATGGCAGGGAGGGGTCAGGGGAGGATACAGGCTTTCCTTTTCATGTGTCCTTCTTCATCAGACAATAGTAACAATAGATGTTAAATCAGCAGCCACAAGTCATATATCTTGCTGCTTTGGGGGCACCCACTAATGGCAGTCTAAAAGGCAATATAAAAAGTACTCTCAACTGGGACTCGGTATTAGAGTTTTGTTATACTCTACTTCTGAGTATGTGACAAAAATTATTTCTTCTTTCTGAGCTGAAGTTTCTTCATCTGCAACCTTCTGGAGTTCAATTTGACTTAGTTTCTTTTAAGTTTAAAATTCTGAAAAAATAATATCTTTGAGTAGAATTTAACAGACCATTTTCTGACCCAATATGGGCCAACTTTGTGCTTAGCAGCATAGGTGCTTCCAGTAATGGATCAATGTTTTTGTATCGTCAACACTATGCTTAGGATTATAAGTTCCATTATATCAGATTTTACAAAAAAAAAAAAACAAGGAGGAAGGATATATTATCTTTCTGGCTTAATTCTATACCACAAGAGCATGACAAAGCACTCATTTTTGCCTAGCCCAGTTAAACAACTAATTCATCAACACAATGTGACTGAGCCGGGGAGCTGACAAATTGTTGATAGTACATAAGGGTGACAAGAGAAGAAGCAAGTCTTTTCCTATAGGGTGTCTTGTTTGAAAGACAAGCCTTTAATATATGAACATATACACAGTACAGAACTTTCTTCTCTTTCGTTATACTGCAAGTAGATCTTGTAGCCATAAGTTAAGTCAGTTTAAGGCATTGATGTAAAATAGTCTAATGTGTTTGTATTATGTTATGGGCGGTTATTTGATGAACTAGCCTATTAGTACATGATTAACATATTTTTGTACTCTTTGGAAACAGTCATGGATCTCTTTATAGACACTGTGTTTACTCTGAATACCTATAGCATTTTATCCATAACCCTCTTGAGAAAATGAATCTATCAGTTTATAACTATGAGTTTATATATACCACCTTTCCATATACTACATGATATTTAAAGATAAGAAATATTTTCTCTTCTATATGTATCTTCTCTAAGTTTACTATATCTGATACATAAGGTGACCATATGTCCCAATTAGCATAAGACAGCTCTGGTTTATGCCCATGGTCCTAGCATAATTATACCTAGCACTCCGTTTCACACATAAAATATTGATAGTTCTCATTAGACGATAAATTATTTGGTCAACCTTCTTATACATATATGTTTCCTATAAATATTTGTAAATGATGAATCCCCAGAATGAGACCCTCTCCATTGATTGGGCTCTGTATCAATACTCATTTTTACTGTGGAATTTCAGGGAACAGAGGACATTTGATGAGAACAACCAGGAGAATTACTTCAGGAATTATAAAGATGTATAGCTTAATGTGAATTTGGAAGCCATTTAATCTTCATTCAAAGCAGGGACTTTTCTACAGAATCCCCCAAAGATGGCCATATACCCTTGGTTACTTTATGAATGTGATACATGTATATGTGTCTGCCAGGTTTTGTCCTAAGTGCTGATTTGTAGCACTGACTAGAGCAGACGTGTTGCTTCCATTCATGAAAATATCAAGGTTCTAATGTAGATAGAAGTTACAAGTGTTCAGTGCAGGCCTCTCAGGGGAAGTATCATTAATGTTTGGACTTGAATGATTAACAGGACAAGGTTTGAAAAGAGGGTGGAGGAAGAGTATTCCTGGATGAAGCACAGCATACAGTGAAGCTCTGAAGTGAAAAAAAGCTTAGAGACTTTAAGAAACTGAAGGATGCCTAACAAAGTCTAGTGGAAGCTAGAGATGAGATGAGGGTTGCTGCACAGTGATACTGTAGTGGTAGGACAGGCCAAATCATGTATATCTGGAACCCCAACTGATTCTTGTACCAGCCCATTCTCTAATGTTGCTTCAATCATGGTCAAGTTAACAGGCCCAGAAACTATGTTGGAGGACGAATACCCATATTTACAGCTCACAGCCTTGCTTCATCTTTAGTGTTTTCTTAATATTGAATATTTATTCATTTAAGGGGGTGATGGCAGGGACATTGGGACTAGAGTTAAGAGAAAAAACAAATACTTTATTTCAAAGAAAACCACTCCAATCACTGGGACTGTCTACTCATCCCTTACTTTTCTCCACCACCCCTTTTTTAATTAAAAAAGGCATTTACGTGCTAATTGGATCTTTATTCCTTGAGAGTCCCTCTACTCTTGTAAAGCCTTCCTCTTCTGGAGCATTTAATCCCCAGCTTGAAACATCATTGTTGATTGCAGTGAAGACAGTGATGTCACAAATGGGGGATTATGACTTCATGGGAGAAATAAGAAAGCAAGACAGACAGTTTCAAGAGACCAAGATCTTTTATTTATGAGAATGTCTGTATTAATCAAAAGGGGAGTGAAATACCAGACATATAGAAAATGACAGCAGAATCGTAGCTAAATAAAATGTTCTTCAAAATTATCCTGGCAATGTCACTTTCTCTTTAGAGGATTCTTGAGAAATGCTATTGCAGAGGATAGGTTTGAGATTCCAAACCTCCCTACACTCAGCACTTGAGAAATACGTATCCCTGGGGTAATTGAAAGTATAATTAGGCCAGGAGCAAGGTCTTCCACATTTTGCCTACAATGTAAGTTTAACATTGCTCAGGGCTCCTTCCTTACCTTCTTCAGTTGGGTCCTTGGAAAAGCTCTCCTCCATTCCATTTCATCAGTGAAATCATTTTGTTCTAAGGTATATATACATATATAATGATTTTAACTACAAACTCAATTTCTTTAATAGGTAGAAGGCATTCAAGTGATGTTTTTCTCTTTGAGTGAGTTTGGATAGTTGGGGCTTTCAATGAAGTGGTCCATGTTATCTAAGTTGTTGAATTTATGAACATAGAATTATTCATAATATTCTCTTACTATCCTTTAATGCCTGTAAGATCAGACGTGATGTTTCTGCTTTCATCTCTGATATTAGCAAAATGTTTCTCTATTTTTTTTCTTACTTATACTAGCTAAAGATTAATCAATTTTATTATTTTCAAATGAATGGCTCTTTTTCTTTATCGATTTTCTCTTGTTTTTCTGTTCACAATTTCAGTTATTTCTACCCTATCATAGTATTCTGTTCATTTTGTTTGCTTTAGGCTTAATTTGCTATTCCTTCTTTAGTTTCTTAATGTGGTAGCTTAGATTAGCTTACTGATTTTAGACCTTTCTTCTTTTCTAGCTTATGCACTTAAGGCCGTAAGTTTGCTGCTAAGTTAATTTTGATGATCTGTATTTTAGTTTACATTTAATTCAAAAAAAATTTACAGATTTCCCTTTGATATTTCCTCTTTGTGCTATGGTTATTTAGTACTATGTTGTTTAATTTACAAATATGTGGAGATTTTATAGATATATCTGTTACTGATTTCTAATTTAATTATGTTATGATCTGAGAATATATGTTGCATTATTTCTGTTTTTAAAATTTTGTTAGTTCAATCTTGATGGATACTCCATGGTCACTTAAGAAAAATGTGTATTCTTTTGTTGTTTGAGTGTTCTATACGTACAACTAGGTCAAACTTGTTGATAATTTTTAGGTTACATATATATACTTTCTGATTTTTCTACCTATTTGTTCTATTAATTTTGGAGAAAGAAATGTTGAAATCTTCATCTATAATTGTGAATTTGTCTCTTTCTCATTTCAGGTCTATCTGTTTTTGCCACATGTGCTTTGGAACTCTGTTGCTTGTTTCATGAACATTTAGGATTATTATGCCTTCTTGAGGAATGTATCCCATTATATAAATCTTTCTCTATCTGTGATATTCTTTCTTGTCCTGAAGTCTAATTTGTCATAATAAATACTCCCACTATATTTTTGTTTTGTTTTCAGAATAAGAAAAATAAAAGTTTTAATTTTACCTTCATTTCTTTCTTTGATGTCTTTCCTTACTTTGTATAGATCTGAATTTCTGAGCTATATTACTTTTATTCTCTCTAATATACTTCTTTGAATATTTCTTGCAATGCAGGTCTACTGGCAACAAATTCCCTTGATTATTGCTTCCTCTAGAGTCTATCTCTCTTTCACTTTTGAAGGATAATTTTACATCATACAGAAATCTACACTGATGGGGTTTTTCTCTCAACATTAAATATTTCACTCCACTTTCTTCTCACGTATGTGTTCTCTAAGACATTGAATGTAATTCCTTGTTCCTCAATAGATAAGATAAACATCTTTCCCCTCACTTCTTTCAGGATTTTTTTTTCTTTATCTTCGATTCCTTTTGTCTTTGTATTTTGAAAATGATATTCCTAGGTATAGTTTTTGTTTATTTATTTGTTTTGGCATTTATCCTGCTTGGTGTTCTGTGAGCTTACTGTATGGGTGGTTTGGTGTCTGACTTTAATTTGGGAAAATTTTCAGTCATTATTGTTCTGAAGATTTCTTTTTTCCTTTCTCTCTTTCTTCTCTTTTTGATATTTCCATTACATATATGTTACATCTTTTGCTGTTGTCCCACAGTTGTTGGATATTCTATCTGTTCTTTTCAGGCTTTGTTCTCCTTGCTTTTTAGTTTTCGAGGATTCTGTTGATATATCCTCTAGCCCAGAGGTTCTTTCCTCAGCTGTGTCCAGTCTATTAATAAGTCCATCAAGTCATTCTTTATTTTTGTTATAGTGTTTTTGATCATTTTAACATTTCGTTTTGTTTTTTCCTTGGATTTCCATCTCTGTTTACTCTGCCCATATGTTCTTGCATGCTGTCTACTTTATCCATTAGTGCCCTGAACATATTAATCATAGTTGTGCTAAATTCCCAGTCTGATCATTCCAACATATCTGCCATGTCTGGTTCTGATTCTTGCTTTGTCTTTTCAAATTGTGTTTTTTGACATTTTGGTGTACCTCATAATTTTTTCTTGCTAGTCAAACATAACATATCAGATAAAAGAATTGCTGTAAATAGGCTTTTAGTAATGTATTGGTGATGTGTAAGAGGGAGAGAAGCATTCTACAGTCCTATGATTAGGTCTTAGTCTTTTAGTGACCCTATGCCTCCAGGCTGTGAATTTCACAAGTGTTTCTCAGTTTTCTCTTTATTAAGTGGTACAAGATGGTTAGAGTGGGCTGAGATTGGGTATTTCCATTTTCCCATGTGGGAGGCTATTGTTGATTGGCATTGGATATTTCCTTTCCCCAAGAACAGTTAGGATATGATAATACCCCAGCAGGTCAGGTTCTGTTTAACTAGTTTTCCCCTGATGGTAAGCCTTGTTAAGAAGAAAGAAATGCTCTGGTATATATTGAAATGGTTCTTTTTCCCCTGCTGAAAGCATGAGGGGATTTTTCTCCAGTGTTCACTGTAAGAACCTGGTCAACCTCTTGAAGATAAATTTCACAATATTGTGGGTGTTTCCTATGACTGGGTCCCCTGGGATTTTTAACTTTCAGACTCATCCACACTGAGCCTCCAGAAATTCTTCAATTATAGTTAAGGTTTTCCTAACCTGGCACTAGCTCCTCTGGTGGTTTTGGCTCCTAAGTTTCTGCCCTGGTAAACAGTGATTCTTGTATTCAGCTGTCTATCTCTCCATTTTGAAGGCAAGGGTTTGCTCTGTGTCCTTCCCTCTCTTAAAGAGTCAAGAAAAGTTGTTGACTTTTCAGTCTGTTCACCTTCTTACTTGTCATTAAGAAGAAGCATTAAATCAGTCTAAGGTTGGAGAAAAATGGAAGCTAGTTATGTTGATAATTTTCCTTTTCACAGAAATTTTTTCTTCATTATAAAGCTAAGGTTGCCAAGTTGAATTACTGAAGAGAATTTCTAAGAATTATATTCTCACCACCCCATTTTTTGAAAACTTCCTCATTTTCTGGTATTACAAGATGCTCCAAGTATATCTTGCATATTTCCTACCCAAGTCCTAGAATCAGACTTATTTTCAAGTAATCCTGGTTCCTTGTATTAAGGAATGATTTTGGAAACTATGATCTGGATGCTAAGTGTACACATTGCTACTTGAATGTCTTTGCTCCTAAGCCCTCTTTCTTACTTAATACAGCAAGGAAATATATGTGTATATATATATATATATATATATATATATATATACACATCTGTATCACTAGTAAGTGAAACATTAGTTCATACTGATGTCTATAACTCCAATCCATTACCAGATGGGTCGTTCTAGCACTCTTCCCTTGTTTATCTGTAACTTTCCATTCTATCAGTAAGAAACCTAGATCCTACCATCTGTCATCCATTTATTTAATTGCTCCATTCCAGTATACATGTATAGTGGTTTTAGAATTGGTAACTTCTACCTCTGAGGAACACAAATTTATCAACTAGAATACTGTGGTTATGAATAGTTTCCTTTTTTTTTCTTTCTTTCTTCCTGCTAGCTTAAGTGACATTGTTTCATAATTTTGTAAGTTATTTTAAAAGATAACATTTACTCTTTATCAAAATGAAAAAGTTTCCCTGTATTACTATTTTGCTGAGAGTTTGCTTTCATTCCTCTCCATCACTTCTATTGGGCCCCACTAGTGTTTTCAGGTTACACATTTTGATACTCCCCACCCCCATGCAGATTAGGGCTTTTGTTCCTTAGGGAAGAAAAAGGAAATAGAGTGTAAAGACTTTCATGCTGACCTCCATTCCCCTTCCCCAACTTCTGTAAGGTTCCACACATTCTTTCTGACTACTTTGGATACCAGTCTCTTTCCAGATGATTTTATTCCAGAGGAAAGAAAGGTGAGATGGGTCTTGGCAGAGTTTGATAGTAGTCGTTCTTCCTTTTCACTACTGGCATTTTGAGGAAGCTTTCTCAGGATTCTCTCTCCCCTTTTTTTTAACTGAATTATAGTTGCTGTGCAATATTATATGACTTACAGGTGTATAACATAGTGATTCACAATTTTTAAAGGTTTTACTCCATTTATAGGCATTGTAAATATTAGCTATATTCCTTGTGTTGTACAGTAGATCCTTGTAGCTTATTTTATACCTAACAGTTTGTACCTCTTTATCACTTACCCTTATCTTGCCTTTCCCCTCTTCCCTCTCCCTACTGGTAACCACTAGTTTGTTCTCTGTATTAATGTCTGCATCTTTTTTGTTATATTCACTAGTTTGTTGTATTTTTTAGATTCCACATATAAGTTATATCATATAGTATTATTTGTCTTTCTCTGTCTGACTTATTTCACTTAGCATAATACTCTCCAAGTCCATTATGTTGCTGCAAATGGCAAAATTTCATTATTTTTTATGGCTGAGTAGTATGCCATTGTGTATATATATACCTCATCTTCTTCAGCCACATCTCAGGATTCTCTTAAAACTTTCCTTTAGGTACCTGGTTGGGGTTCTTTGAGGAAAACCCTGCAAGAATATGTGAAACCCCCTATGTCTGAGGCCTTTCAGAAACTCCACAATCTCACAATAGCTCACACACTACTTTCAGCTATTTTTTCAAAATATCTATTTAAATTGATTTATAGGCTTGTATCTTGCTAGATGCAATCTGACCCAGGTAAATGAATGCTCAGGTGTTCCTGCTTCCCCCAGGTGCCTGTTTCTCTCTACATTTTATTAGTTGTTTGCCCCACAACATCAATTCTCTGATAGTTTTCATAAAGTCACTAATTTGTTTTTCTTCCAGTTTTTTCCTTTATTGTAAAGGTGGGAATGGTGTTATTCACAGCTCTTTATATCTTTGTGCTGACACCAGAAGCCCCCAAGACTGTGATTTTACTTTATTTAATTGAAGGGAAATTCCTGCTGTTCACCACCAGAAACATTACTTAAAGCCATATGCATATGCGACTATATGCTGAATATTGATTTTTGAAATAACAGGTTTCAATGTTTTATCATTCTCTTCAGGTCAGTTCTTTTAGACTTGCTTTCTTCAAATCCACTGCAGTAGTATGAGCTCTTGTCTTTGATGAACTTTGACAGGTGGAAAAATTAGTAGGGCAAAGAAAATAAAAACCTAAAATTGTCCTCATTTTATGAGAACTCATGAGCATTTGAAAAAGAGTTTCAACAGGGATATCTATCACCCAAGCATTCCCATTTCCCCAAAAAAGGCCATTCAACACAAGAACCACTTACAATACAAAGAGCTAATAGAAAGATATGCAAAAATGTTTAGCAAAATGTGAGACAAATTCTAAAATCAGGAACCAATTTAGAATGGGATCAATTAAAATATTGATCAATTACAATCCCAGAATAATGAGATTTTAAATGCCACAAATTAGACAACAATAGAAAAGCAGCAGCAACAATAACTACAACAACAACAAAAGTGTTATTTGGTCTCTAGCCCAAACTTACTGGTTTATCCCAATACAGATATAAACTCTTTCATGAAGGCTTCCCTAATCTTAACCAGAAAGAAATAATTACTTTCATATCTGAAACACTTATGTTCCTTTACTGAGCCTAATTCTGATCTGAATCTAACTATATTGTGAATCTAACTACATTGTGGATCAAAGGTATGGACATAAATAAAGATCAATCAAATGAGAACAAGCAAAGTCTACTTAGAGCTATAGCAAGGGAGTCAGGCACCATGACTTATGTTTAGCAAAGGCTTAAATGCAAAAAGATGAGTGGGGAAATTTTCTTGTAGAACAAAGAGGAAGTTTCAGATGATGACCTGACTGGAGGCTGTTGACATGGTGTAGCTGCAGGTGAGCTAACTAGAAGTGGGGCATTCTAGATGATTGGTCAGGCAGGGGTGCGTATTTGCTTTATCTGGTTGGTCTGGTTGGTCCCCAGCTGGAAGTAAGGACAAATATTATGGAAGCTGTCAGTTATTAATCAAGGCCTGGTCATTCTGGGACAATTGGATAGGGGTCATTTTATAGCTTCCTGGATTGTTACAGGAGTTAGTGAGTGGTTTGACTTCCTGCAAGTCCGACTTATAGATAGATAACAGGCTGGTTTCTTAGGCTTGTTACTGTAGATTATGGGTTGGTTTCCTGGGCTTGTTGCTGCAGGCTGTGGGTCAGAGTTCTATTTTTTCATTTGGTCTGGTGATTGTATATTCAGTATCTCAGTGGCAAAGAAATAAGTACCCCAAAAGTCTAGACCTGACCTATTCAAAATCACCTATCCCTGGACTTCTTCCCAAGCAAGACATAGTCCCAGGTCTTAAAATTAAGGTTGAACTGAAGTCATCCTCATTAGGCCCCTTCATCTTTTCTAATGAAATGGTGTGCAGGGAAAAGTTTCAGGAAGCCCTAGGGAAGTAAGAGGATCTACATAGCCATGTTAATAACAATGTTGTGTTAAGAAAGCTCTTCAGATCTTTGGTTATAGAATATATTACATAAATAAGGTATCTTGTTTTTAAACCTGAATTTTTAAATTTGTAAATGAATTTGGAAAATATCTGTAGTTTTGCATTTAAACTCTTTAAAAACTGTGAAAAACCCATTAGTCATTTTTAATATTTCACATAGCTTAACAGAAATAAATATTGCAAGAAGACTGTACAAGCTAATAAAAATATTATATACCATCATTTTTCTTAATGCATTAATATTAATTATACATGATGATATCAATCTTTGAATATTAGTAAGTTAGGTAGCTAATTCTTCATAATAAATATGGAATATGCAAACTATTTCAAATAAGAGGTCTCTAGAGTGTATAAAGGATACACTTGTCACTTTACAGTAAAATAGTGAATAAAACAAACAAAATCTCTTGACAAAGGAACTTTAAGGTCTCTTCTGATTTCTATAATTTTATGGTTATAGCAGATTTGTTACTCCATTATTTTAAAAAAAATATGACATAAAGAGAACCATCTTTAGTGGGATTTACTTAACACAAGTAGAAAATGCAGTTATAACTCTAAAAATGTAATCAAGCCAAACATATACATTCCAGTTTGAATTTATAAAATTTGAATTTATAATGAATATGAATTCAAAATATATTTCTTAAAGGAAAAGAGACTGGGGTAGCAAAACAGCAAAGGTTAATTTTTTCAAATAACTTTCATTGAGGAAGCTAATGAAAATCTAAGATTAGTCATTATTTTTTTGAATAATAAGATGGTTGTTTTGGAGAACCTATAAATTGTCACTCCCTGATATCTAAACATTCTCTTAGATTGAATTTGTATTATTGATTTGTTCATTATATCTCTTGTATTAGAACATTAAAGTGTAAACTTTCCAAATCATTGTGATTTCCTAATAATGGAGTCTGGAAGGATAATAATACTCAAAGTGCATTTATTTGTTAGCACAGTGCACATATTTCCCATTTACTATGATACATTTATTGGGTTAAAATGTTGAGGAATAATCTATGCCTCTCCCTCCACTTCATTCAACACTTGGAAATAACATCCCTGTTTCAGGAGGACCATTTAGGGGTTGGCCATGGTCAAAGGAGATTTACTTTGCTCCCCTAGATCACAGAAAAGAAAGAACTTTAGAGAAATCCTTAACAGGAAGATTGTTTAAGCTTTATTTCATCATCTTCTATGATGACCCCAAATTTTAGTGACAGAGATGCAGTGAATGCTAGCTGTTACAAATAGTGAGAATGAAGAATACAACTTGCAAATTCCCACTGCCCATAATTTTAATAAAAAGTTTACAAGCAACTTTTGAAACCATAATCAGGAAGGATTAATGGCTTGAGAGAGTTGATTTTGCAAAGATGAGTTTCTTTTTACTCTTTAAGATCCAATAAAACACCTTCATAGAATAAAATGACACATTTCCAGACACCAATAATATCAAATTGTGTGGTTTTATTTGCTCTCTACAAAAATGGTACCAATATATTAACAAAAATAAAAACCCTCAAGAAAGAAAATTCCCAAATAAGATGAATAAAGGTACTACATGAACAGTGATTACCTTGATTCTGTTAGCTCTGAAGATGTTCTTAATGAAACCCATAATCTGGTGCCTGACCTATAGTTCTAGGCTGCTTTGAACATATGATTTCAAAATACAGTAATTCAAGGTGGTCTTGCCATTGATTCATTAGAGGAAACAAGGAGCTGTTAAGTGATGTAACTTGTTGGTGTGTATTTTACTCTGTTCGTATAAACCAGTGAAGCAAGATCAATTTGTTTCTTGGCTGAATTTGTTTTCTTGTGGGCACCTCAAGCATACAGTCAAGAACAGCTTCCAAGAAACAAATTTATTTTCCTGAAATGATGGTCTTTATTGGCAACATCTAGTTCTTTTAATTTTACAGTTGGTTTCCCAGTTATGATCTCTGTTTTCATGAAGCATGAGAAAAATCCTAGAACAGTTAAATGTGCTTACCATATAGTTTATGAGTTAGTTGCTTCTTCAGATTGGCAAAAGCCATAGACTAAAACTGCACTCTCAGTTACTCAGTTTCTTTCTTTTCCTGACTGTCCCTCCTCCTGGGAAATAAAATTATTTGTTCTGCATGCATCACAGCTTGGTCATGGCAGGTATTAAATTATCTATGTATCTATATAATGTCAAATATCTATCTGCGTAGTGTGTGTATATGTATATATATATATATATGTATATATATATATATATATATATATATATATATATATATATATATATATATATAAAGAGAGAGAGAGAGAAAGAGAGACAGAGACAGAGAGATAGAGAGAAAGAAATGAAGTGTTGGAAAAATCCTACTTCAACAACCATTCATTCATCGTATATCTTACAGATATCATATAATCCCATGAGTCTTGGGTGCCCAATCTGTAACAACAACAATGAAATTCAAGCAACCTATTTTGGAATTATCTGCTCCCAAAGGTATTATAACATATAGGGAACTCAGAGATAGGAATATACTTTGTTGTTGCTGTTTTTAATTTTTTCATTGAAGTATAGTTGAATTACAATGTTGTGTTAGTTTCAGGTGAACAGCAAAGTGATTTAGTTATACATACACATATATCTATTTTTTTCAGATTCTTTTCCCTTCCAGGTATTACAAAATATTGAGTGTAGTTCCCTGTGTTATACAGTAGGTCCTTGTTTGTTATCTATTTTGTATATAGCAGTAGAAATATACTTTGGAAAGGTAAAGTATTCATTGCACATTTCAGGGAATATTAGTTGTCTTTCTGATACTACATCATCAGACAGCTCTGATAAAGCTAAGACTAGCCTGTGTGTTGTACTTGATGTTCCTAACAACAATACAAAATCTCTTTTTGGTGCCTTTCTGCTGCATTTAAAGAAAGGGAGGAATACAGGTGCATTTTAAATGACTATTCCAGCTCTGCCCAGAAGGGTTTGCTCAGCCCAGGAGGGACTGCCATTAGTAAGTGAGAAGTGACATGTTCTGTCTCTCAAAGGTTTCTTTGTGTCCACTTTGGTAGCTCTCATTACATTGCCTGAATCCATTAAGACTGAAACAAGGTTACCCCATGAAATGTTGTTGTCACTAAAGAAAACGTACCGCTCTTTAATCAGTGACAGAACATCTTCTCTGACAAGACTGAGTGATACAGTGAGCTCTGGTCCCACCTTTGCTGCCTAGAGGGAATATCCCTTACAAGGACAGACAATATTCTTATTAAATTGTCACTGGTTGATCTATCAATGCTCCAGCGAAAATAATTATTCTGAATATGTTTAATGTAAATATCTATGTTAAATGAAACCTCTGGGAGTGGCAGGTCCCTGAGATAAGACCTGATTACTAGACCTTGGTACTTTCCTGTTGGTATTCTGCCGGCCTGTTTTTGCTGCTGTTACTGAAACTCAGGTCCAGCTGCTCACCACTTAAAAGCCAATACTCAAGAGGCAAGGTTGGTGGAAAGGAAAGTTTGGCTTATTCCAGAGGCCAGCAGCTAGGGGGAGAAGGTGGACATATGTCCAAAGGCCAACTTCCCCACAGACAATCTGAGGGGAGGCACTTTTAAAGGGGAGTTTCAGGGGTGTATAGGCAGAGGTAGAGGGGCTACATGAAGAAACAGTACAGTCATCTTGAAATTCATCATGTGGTGGTCTGATCAGTGTCATGTTGGTTGTTTTAAGTAGTTAATCTTCAGGTCCAGGGTTGGTTTGTTACCATTTGTTTGAGGCCAGTTATTGGAATTGTGGTAGCTTATGTCATGGCTGCAATCTGGTCATCATGTAGCTAACTTCTTCCACCTGGTGGGGATTTCAGTATCTACAAAACAGCTCAAAGGATGTGGCTCAGAATATTTATCTATAGCCCTTGAAGAGGAAATAAAAGTTCTTGACTTTGTTTACTGACTAAACTATTATTATTTGGCCTTATTTGACTGTTTTCCTTTGTTTCTACATTTTCTCACTTCTCTGATTAGATCTATTCTTTGACTAAAGTTTTTCTACAGACAAAAGGCAGGCTGAGGACATGTGGGCAGGTTCTTGTTCTGGGAAGGCCCCATAGGGTCCTGTTTCATTTCACTTTTGCTGCTACACCCAGCCTAGGACTCTCTCAGTGCATCTCAAAGCTGAGAAACCCTCAGGAGCTTCATCACCTCCTACCACCATTTCCATATCAGACAGATTGCCATCTCCCAGCCCAGAGGCCAGACAAGGGGCAGATACTATTACATGCCCTACAATTACACTTCTCTACTCACTTTTTTCAGCCAATAGGCAAAATTTGACATGTAAATATGTCATGTAAATAGAAATCTAAATAGGTCAGCCACCCCTGCAGAGAGAAAGGTTCTGAATTTCAGCCACGGCTTGGATAGAGCTCACTGAGACTGACACCTTCTGCTTGCCATCACATGTCACACAGTGCCTTCGAGTAATCCTCTCCCTGTCGAGTATCCTCACTACTCAGTTACATACTACTCAGTTCTTCTTTCTTCCTCATCTGAGCATGAGCAAAGAGTGCATCTGAAAGTCTCTTCAACAAATGGCATTGGGAAAACTAGATATTCACATGCAAAAGAAAAAAATGGATCTTTATCTTATATGATAAGTAAAAAAATCAATTCAAAAAAACACAAGACCTGAAATTATAAAACTCTTAGAAGAACACATAATGGAAAAGCTTCATGACATTGGTTTTGGTAGTGATTTCATGGATATGACACCAAAAGCCCAAACAACAAAAACAAGTGGGACTAATTCAAACAAAAAACTTCTACACAGCAAAGAAAATAATCAACAGAGAGTGAAGAGGCAAAGAATGGAATGGGAGAAAATATTTCCAATTCATATATCTGATAAGAGGTTAATCTCCAAAATATATAAGGAACTCCTATAATTCAATAACAAAACAAATAAAAGAAAATCCTAATAAATTAAAAATGAACTAAGGATTTGAATGGATATTTCTCCAAAGAAAGTGTACAAATGACCAAGAGGTTCACAAAAAATGTTCAATGTTACTAACCATCAGGAAAATACAAATCCAAATCACAATGAGTTATCACTTCACACTCATCAGGATGGCTATTATCAAAAAACAATGACAACAAGTGTTGGCAAGGATATGGAAAAAGTGGAACACTTGCACATTGTTGGCAAGAATGAAAAATGGTGCAGCCTCTATGGAAAATAGCATACAGCTTCCTTAAAAAATTAAAAATAGAACTACCGTGTGATCCAGGAATCTCATTTCGGAGTATATACTCAAAGAAATTGAAATCAGGATCTCCAAGAGATATCTGTGCTCCCATGTTTATCTGTATGCTCTCTACAGATAAAAACTGTTTTTCTCGCATAGAACCAATTTATTTAGGTTTGTTTCTGAATGAGGATTAAAGGGAGACGTCGCCTGCCCAGTATATTTTTACCTGTGAACAAAAAAGAGACTCATACCAAGGACAAGGGCAATCCCACCTATCCCTGTGTTCTCCATTCTTAGTCTTGAGCCTAGTAGTGCTGGTGGATGGACCAGAAAATGCTGGCACGCTCTAAGTTACTAACCAACTTTCACTGTTCACTTACAGACACCAGGAATTTTTTTTCACTTAGTAATGTTTATACTATTTTTTTCTGATTAGGCATAGTAATTTTTGACTTCAGAGAAAGGAGACTTGATTGGTACAGGAGAGGGAAAGGTCCAAGTGTGAACGTATTTCTCAATAGGTTCACTCATGTCACTACCTCAACTCCTTTTGTCATCTCAGGCCAGGAACTTTCACTTGAAATTAACTCCACACCACACTATCACTATTTAAATTTCTTCCTCCCAATATGCACTTAAGTTTATTTTGTTTTTATTGCATAACAACTCTTCAAAAATGACACCCATAAAATACAGTGCTGCTTTCTCAAAATTGTGGTATCTTTGAACGTACAAGGCCATAAATAAGCTGAGTGGCTAAACTGTATTTCACACTTTAACCTCTTTGTCTCAGTCACTACAAAAGGCCTAATGGGTCTGTCATATCTTGTGCCTATGATAAAATGCTTATACGATGGCAATTAGTCTTGCATCCTTCCTTCCTTACCCTTTATTTATTTTTAATATCTCCATTTCAGAAAACCTACTTTGAGAATTGTGATATGCCCACCTATGGTGTATTTCTATGGCCTCTGGGTATCAGAGTTAAAGAAGCACAGTGCTAAGGTCACTTCCCAGCCTTGCCTCATGCTTGCTCTATTTATCAGTGGGCCCCCGTAATCCCTCACATTTCTAATATACCTACTTAGAGGACAAATACAGTTGCTCCCCACCTCTTTATCTTGACACCTTTTGCTAAATCCAGTGAATGTCTCAACTAATTTAATCTACCTGAATCTCCATCATTTCCATTACTTCTTGATTTTGCTTATTTCTTTTACTTGATCAACAAACATATATACATTCATCTCTTACAAACTCTTGTGACCACAAAGTCTCTGTCACTTTCTATATTTATTTTCAATTTCCCCTTTGCTTTGTTTTAACACATTAGTCAGCGTCTAATATTGCAAGAGCAAATGAAAAATAGATGAAATACTTTAACCTTTACCTTTCAATACTCAATAAGTAAAGTATTAATGTAAGGCCTGTTTCCCTATAAACAGCCAAGTCATTATTTTTCAATTCTGCATTTTTTTGTTTGTTTGTGGTACTCAGGACTCTCACTGTTGTGGCCTCTCCTGTTGTGGAGCACAGGCTCTGGACGTTCAGGCTCAGCAACCATGGCTTACGGGCCCAGCCGCTCCGTGGCATGTGGGATCTTCCCGGACCAGGGCACAAACCCGTGTCCCCTGCATCGGCAGGCAGACTCTTAGCCACTGCAT
This sequence comes from Neophocaena asiaeorientalis asiaeorientalis, assembly GCF_003031525.2. NCBI lineage: Eukaryota > Metazoa > Chordata > Mammalia > Artiodactyla > Phocoenidae > Neophocaena > Neophocaena asiaeorientalis. The sequence goes on along the minus strand of NW_020172268.1, from coordinate 660,811 downwards.
CACCAGGGAAGCCCCTACATTATATTTTTTAATAAAAGAAAAAGGAAAACCATCTAGAGACAGCTACCTTACATCTTCTAAACCATGGGAAGGCCAGGTATTCTTGGAGTATTGTAAGAACTGCAGTCAATTCCAGTTTTTAAAATGAGAACTTTCTTCAATAATATTTCTAGCCATCACATTGTTTTACACCACATTATAACAATTATCCAAATATGAAAGTAGGTAAGATTTTGTAACTCAGAAAACAAGGTTTCAAATGTCTACTGACACTATGAAAACAAAGCTAGGCTATCTCTTTCTTTTATGAAAACCTTGCATATTCTATAAAAAACAGAGTAGGAGAACAAAATAATTTTGCTCAATTTCCTGAATATATAAATACAATACACAAGTAGCTAGGAGATTGGACTGAGTGGCTGGTTGATTGACTTATTTCATGGAGGTTTTATAGAAAGTATTAAGGCTTACAAGCTATATTTTCTTTAAGACGCTGCTGTCTTACCTCCCTTTCTCCTCCAAATTTTCCATACTTTTGAAATTTTAAAATATTGACTGATCAAGTCAATAAGGAATTTTACTTATGAACATTCCTCATAAGTTTCCAAGGAAGAGAACATTATGTATTGACTTCCTGGGAGATTTTCAAACCAATCGGCTAAGTGTTGTCTTCATAATAATCTCATAATAATAATCTCCGTTACAGACCACAGTTCACCAGTTGTGTTATACTGTTTTTCCCCCCACATCCAGCTGCTTCAAATTACAAAAATAATTTTCTCGACAAAGTGTGTAGCCTCTCAAAAGCTCTAACTGTATTGTCTCCTTCTCTTAGTTTCCCAAACTGCTGGTGTGTGTGTGTGTGTGTGTGTGTATATATATATATATATATATATATATTTAGAAAATTCCAATTTAAATCTTAAAAGAACTTTCAAACTTTTCTGTGATTCAGAGCAATTGGAACCCTATTTGTCAATGGTCAGAGTAGAAAATAGTACAATTACTTTGGAATAACATTTGGCAGATTTTACTTATGTACCCTAAGACCCATCAAGTCTACTCCTAGTTATATAAAACAAAGATAAATGAAAACATATGTCCATACAAAGAATTGTGTTAACATGTTCATAGCAGATTTATTAATGATATCACTGAACTGCAAACAACCCATATGTCTGTAAGAGAAAAATATATAAATAAATAAACATATGAAGTAGTATTTGATACTTCTTGCGTATAAAAAAAATGAACTACTAATATACACATAGATATCAAAACAAGTCAAACATTAAAAAGTGAACAGTATATGTTTTCATTCATATAAAGTTATAGAATAGGTATACCTAGTTGATACTTATAGAAATCAGAATAGTTCTTGCTTCAGGGTGAAGTTGTGGTGTGAGTATTGATTGAGAAGGAGAAGAAGGGAATTTTCTAGGGTGATATAAGTGTTCTTTATCTTCATAGAGGTGTTGGTTACACAGATTTATTTACTTGTCAAATCTTATCTAATTGTACACAGAAACCACCTGCTTTTCACTGTGCATAAAGTATACCTACTTATTTAAGTCATCTGCTTATCATGTAAAGAATATGGAATCTGTGGGAAAAGAATCTAAAAATAAAAAGTATTATTCATCAGGGAAATTTAACTACTATTATTTATGTAATTAAACAGAGAATACAAAGTAATTTAAACATGCTAAAACTAAATAGTTAATAGAAGCAAAATTAAGGTATTTTAATTCTCTTTCAAAGTAACAAAAAACAATAGTGTTACATAGGTTTTAGATGAATTTGCTTCTATAATGGCTCATTCACATGGCTGTTTGTGGGAGACCTTGGTTCCTTACTGCATGAACCTGTCCGCTGTGCTGTTTGAGTGTCCTCATGACAAGGCAGTTGGCTTTCCTGTGAGCAGGTTATCCAGGAGAAAGCAAGGACGAAGCTACATGCCTTCTGAGGCTTTGGGTCAGAAATCACACATGATTACTCCTGCCCCATTAGAAGTTAGTCACTAAGTACAACCCACACTCTGGGAGAGAGATACTAGGTTCCATTTATTGAAGAGAAACCTGTCAGAGAATTTTTAGACATATTTTAAAACCAACACACAGTGAATGACCTCACCTTCCTCATGTTTCTGACACTTGCAAAGAGAAAAAGGGGCTTACCCTGTAGAATTTCCAAAAATATAGTACTGGTGTCAACAATGAAGCACTGCCGTTTGGGGAGTGACCTGCAGGCTGTAAAGAGAAAGAATAGTCATTCCCAGCACCGATACCAGGGTGAGGCAAGTGAGGTACCAGAGGTTAATGAGACACTTGCCTCAGATACAGATTAAGAGGGTGTAAAATTAATGCAGAATGGTTGTTTTGCATTAATTTTCATTTTTAATAAATATTGCTTTATAACATTATGTATGTTGATTACTGAATTTTTTTACTCCCCTTAAAGTTTGCACCCAAAGCTAATGTCTCACTCACTTTTTTTGCTTAACCCTTGCCCCATTCTCTTATACTTTCCCCTTTTCCTACTTTATATATATTGGTGGCTTAAGGCCAGTATAGAGTAGTCTGAAATTAGTAGATCATCAAAATGCTGGAAACAGACTAGGGGTAGCACAGAACAGTGGAAAACAGCCAGGCTTGATATCAGTGGCAGCATGGGTACCAGTGAAGTCCTGCTCTAATTAGCCACAGGACCTTAAGAAAGTCATTTCACCTCTCAGTTTGCCAGTTTCTTGGTGACAAACTTGAAAGGACTGAAGTAGATATTTTCTAATGCCCAGTGAAGGATTAACATTTTGACAGCAGAAAATCTTAGTCTTGGATGATGCTTTTCTTTCCCTGAATCCATCATCTGTAGCTAGAGACATGAAATCCATTAGTCTTCAGGGTAAAGCTAATGCCTTTCCTATGTGATTGTTGTTTTAATTTTAATTTGGAATCATTTTTTGTACTCATTTGGCAAGCTTGTCCAATCTCGTTGTGAGGTAGTAATCAGGGCATGATGTAATATTGGTATCAGTTTGTATTTTCATTAAGGTGCCCAGAGGACTTCCAGCACTAGATGCCAACAAATTTAAATTATTAATTTTATTACAACAAGAATTCTATAATGGCAGAGTTACTGAAATGCTTTTTAAATTGGTTTTTAAATAGAAAAATAAGGAGATCGAATTTAAACACTTGGGAAATAATGAAAAAGTGAGACAGAGCTGCTATTGATTTAAAGTCAGGTAAGGGAATACTTTTTTAAAGTTCAATATTCACAAATCATTGGCCTTAGATGAGATACTAATGAGAATACTCAACAACCTCATAGGTATGTAATAATGAAGAAGAAACCAACTAATAATGAACAAAAACTGTGGCACTAACAAGTAAGAAAGAAAAACTGATATCACTGATTAATATTATTTTAATTGATTCTACTTTTTACTAAGAAAATACTACATTTCAACATTTAAAAATCTGTAAGTAGGAGATATATAATCAGAAACAAGCGAGGGACTCACAGCTGCATTTCTGAATGATCTTGGGTAAATCACAAAAACCAATTTGAAACTGTCTTCACCTGAAAAATGGGGACATTAAAACCCTCACAGAGGGAGTTTTGTGTGGCTCAAATGAGTTACTGTGCATGACTGTAATTTGTAAACTGTGAAATACTCTGCATGTATAAAGAATTTATAAATTTGTAGATATTTCTCATTTCCAATTAATATTATTGGGAGTCCTGTGAAGGGGATAGAGATGAAAGAATAGTGGAATTCTAATGTGACTTTATCCATCAGATGACTCAAAGCTGACCTTGAAACATAGAAGTTCATAGATTTCACTTTCATTCAGAGTGATGTGATGAGTTCTGTAATAAATGACAGTAGTACAGAACTTTTGAAAAATCCTTGTCATTTTTTTGGTGTTTATTAGGTACTTAAACAAGAAGAAACCTTTGCTGGCAGACACAGCAACAAATCAGTCAGCAAATCTCATCAGAGTTGCCCTGTGTCTGATTTGCCACAATCAGCCACCCTCATGTTCCCTTCCTAGTTCTGTTTTATCAACACACCCAACCCCAATTGTGGATCACTCTGAGGTGGAAAAATGTTCTTCTGTCTGGCAGGTCTAGATTGGGGCTAGAGCCATACCATTGGTGTAGGTCCAAGGAATCTAGATTGGCTTTGTGCATAAAGGAAGAAAACATTATATCTATGGGGAAGCCAGAAGCTTATTGGCTCATGTAAAAAGAGTGTGGCTGGTGTAGGAGGTTGTAGAGGCATAATCTGAAAGTTAAACCAGGCTACAAGTTTAGTGAAAACATTTAAGGGTGATTGATGAGGTAAAGACCATAAAGATTCCAAGACTAGAATATGGGATGGAGAGTGAGCAGCTTAACACTGGCAAAGTAGGAAGGGCAAATCCAGAAACACCACGACTCACATTCCCTGTCATCACAAGAACAGCCTGAGTCAAAAGAACTTAGTGAGAATCAGAACCATACCTTGGAAACAAGGACAGCCCATTCAGTGTTGAAGTGGTGTTCTGGTGGTGTGTTTAGATTTTTGCTTGTTTGTTTGTTGATGTTGATTCAACCCTCAGCTAGAGCAGAAGGACACAAAGACATCCTATTTCTTGTTCCTACAGGGCAAAGCCAGGGGCTGCTAATAAGAAAATTATTTTCTCTAATATGACAATATGTGGAGAATATTAGAGGAAAAGTAATGTTTGGGTGATGATTGCTTAACAGGCCATCTTATAAGAAGAACATTGGGTCCATATATCTATTTGTGAACTATAATCTGAGCAGCCATTTTCATATTGACTTTCCCTTTTCTCCTAGAATCTAGCTAGACAGCAATGAATGTCAGGGAACTGTTTGGAATAATATAATAGATACAATTTATTGAGGGCTATATGTGTCAAGCTCTGGGCTGTTTTCCATTTATGAGCTCATTTAGGCCTCACTTCAACCTTATGTAGGAAATAATATTATCTCTGTTTTACCCATGAGGAAACTGAGGTCTCCAGCCAGCAAATAGTAGAGTGAGACCTGAACACAGTTTCAGTACAAAATCCCACTTTATAGCACCATATTCTACTATTTTGTTCTGGGACTTGTGGAGGAAACCAGATGAAGTTTTGCTCCTGTAGAGTGTGTGAAGTTTTTCTGATGGTGACAGGTCAGGGGGAGGGTGGAGTGTCTTCTGGCAGAGGTGCTGACTGGTCGGGTGGTTCATATAAGCTGGTCTGTAAATTAAGGGAAGGATAACCAAATTAGAAGTGAAGGGAGCACACAAAACTCACCCACTTTCTGAAAGGCTAAAACTTAAAATAACTGCCTTGAGGATTACTAAGGAAAAGTCTAAGTTAACTAGATTTTCAACCTCTGTTATTATGCTGTCATTCTCTCTGGGAGTACTGTGAGCCTTTGGGAAAGATGGGTCTCACATTCTGATAGAAGCAAAGGAGACAACTTAGGCAAATGAGCATTGGGTTGGTCTGGTCCAGTTTCTAGGAAAGAAGGTAACACTGAGTTCCTGGTAGACCTCTAGAGTGTACCCCAGGAGGTCTTCCACAACCATGGAAAAATCCAAAACTTGGGAAAACAGGAGATGTCCCATAGCAAAATAAAATAAAGCCAAGCTTCTAGGGTCGTTAAGGGACCCCCTTGGTAGGGTTCTGAATATAGAAGTTACACTCCAAGAGCCCAGGAGGTTACTCTGAGCAGTTTGCTGCTGGTTTTCTCCTGACTTTTGAGTATCCATCTTTTGTTTGAAAAGGAGAAAGGGCCAATAGCAGCTGACTACTTCATGTATTTCCTTTCATAGCTTTAGCTTCAGATTCATTTTTTCTGATGACCGCTGAAAGATGTTTCAATGTTTTCTACCCATGGGAATGCCCATCTGTCTGCACTCCATCACTTCCAGCTGGATTTGACAGTTTGTCTCTAATAACGAGTTTCTTTTTCTTACTTTCCCCAATCTCAAACTGAACATCTACCTTGTACATTGGCAAGATTAATATATCCCACTTGAGCAAATGCAATATGGTTTCTTGGTGTCACTCTCAGAGACAGTACTTGGCTTCCCAATTGTGATAATTATACCATATTACACCAAGGAAATATGTATTTTTCATACTGGTCAGGGTAACCAGTGTGCATTGTGGCCCCACTGTCGAAGGCAGTGTCAGGGACCTTATAGGCCCTCAATGGATATTGGTTGAATGCATAAATGAACTTTGTCAAAGAATTCTTAAATTTAAGAATATTATGATTATTGACACTTTCTCACACACATATTTTCCTTCTCAAAGAACTTAGAATATCACTTGATTTATCATTAGAGAATTCATGCTATCAGGTACAAAAATGTAAGACTTATTCTGCAAACTTATAGATATTGTCAAACTACCTAAAAATGGAAAATATCCCCTAAAGTAAAGTTCATGCAATCAGTATTGTGATATCATAGAATAAGTATTGTGATAAGGATCCAGAAGGTATTTTTTAAAATACAGGTAAATTGATTTCTCTACACCTTTGAATTCCTCACAACTTCCATTATATGGAGTAAAGAATTTTAACTTAGAACTGATTCGTAAACATTTTATGTTCAAAGCCTCTGCCCCAGATAATTATGCTATGACAGTCTCCTCCCTATGGAAATCTTAAGGTTCTCTAACCTCAAAATTCTAGAATTATGGAAAGTTAAATTGAATTTTGAAATTCAGGCTATAGAAATAGAAGCAATCTTTTGGATGTTAATCTAAAATATGACCATTTCCCAAAACTCCTGATTGCATGTTTTAGAAAGAGACTACTCCTGGGAAAAACACAAGTTACATGCTGTTTCTCTTCACACATAACCCCCCTTTATCACCGACGTGACCTGAATTCCAACAGCTGGCTAACCTTATCACTAGTAATCAGCCATCACCCCAAGAAGTGAACATAATCAAAAGCTAAATCAAATAAATATGTCTTACTCTCTGTTCTGACGTCGGCCAAGTTCCATTTCTGGTGAGAGGCCAAGGGAAGAGGGTGCCAAAGACATATGGCTGTGGGTACCATTGTGCCAGAAAGATGTCAACACACTGGAAAGGATTCAGAGAAGAGCAGCGGGGGTGATTAAGGGGCTGAGGAATTTACTTATGAGGGAGATTAAGAGAGCTAAGTGTGCATACATTGGCTAGGTAATATATGGGAGGCAGCAGAGTTGGATATAATTTGAAGTGTTGACAAGTCCACACAAAGAATTAGTGGCATGGGAAGCAGAGGAAATACTAAGGCTTGGGAAAGAGTAGTAAATAAGGATGAAAACCAGAGTTGTCATCAACATTTCTTAAGAGAATGTTGATTTAAAGTAAGAACATTTTATCATAGATAAAAAGGAGATAAAAAAGGAGAATGTGAAAACAACCTGACTTGGCCTGGGACAAAAAGCTTAAGGAACAAAGAATATCTTTCCTATTCCCTCCCCTACTGGGGCATCATTACTAAGAATGTGTCTACTTCCCACTTTCAACTGCATGTTGTTCCTCAGACATATTCACAAGGATCAGTGGCCAAGGGTTCACCACTTCCCTTGCCCTCTTCCTATCAACACTGTCATCCCTGAATCTTTTCCCCACTTGGGTGCCTAGTAAGCACTCAGTACATGATAGTGATATATATTTTTAAAAGCTTCATTGAAATATAATTCACATTTCATACAATTCTCTCATTGAAAGCGTACAATTCAATGGCTTTTAGTATATTTAGAGTTGTGCTTCCAACATCATAATCAAATTTGCAATATTTTTATTACATCAAAAAAGAACTGCACAGCCCTAAGCTATCATCTCCAAGCCCTCACAACAATGTAATTCCACAAATTAATGGACATTGTCAAAGCTTAATAAAAAATGAAAAAGACTACACTAAAGTGATGATGATACAATCATTACTTTGACTGGGATCAAGATGTGGCTTATAAATATGGGTAAACTGATTTTTCTCCATCTTTGAATATCTCACAACTTCTATCACATAGAGTGAAAAGTTTATAACCTCAAGTTTTCCCCTTCTCCAGCCCTAGCAGAACACTAACTTACTTTATAACTCTGTAGATTTGCCTATTCTGGACATATCATATAAATGGAATCATACAATATGTGGTTCTTTGTGACCAGCTTTTTAAAATTAGCAAAATGTTTTCAAGGTTCATCCATGTTATGGAATGAATCAATACTTTGTTCCGTTTTATAGCTGAATAATATTCTATTGTATGGATATGACTCACATTGTCTATCCATTCATCAGTTGATGAATATATATGACTAATAGAGAATATCACAAAATTTTTTTCTTATGAAAATGCCTGGTCATTCATTTAATCACATGATTCAGCCTGGGGCATTGTGAGCTGATTTCATCATCTCTCCCAGGAAAGAGATGCACTGCCTACAATCAAACAAATGATGTTAGAATTTAATGTTCCTTTTCAGGTTTTGTTGAAGATATATTTGGCCAGTCAATCCAATGTCCAATGGTTTGGATAGATTGTACTTCCAGTTACACATGACATAGAACATATGGACACAGTCTCTCTTTATGGACTTTGCCCTTCAGTCTTTCCCCAGAAGGATAAACAGTATAGTGTAGCAGAGGTTGACATATCCGTCTTACGCTTCTACAAAAATGAAGTGAGCTACTGTCTGTCTTCTTTGAGTGCGGGTTTCCTCCTCAGAAATTAATGGAACAAGATGCTTTGGAATATTCTATCAATGGACTCAAAATCAGACCCCAGTCCATAATAGTGGTGTGACCTTGAGAAAATTATTTTAAATCCCTAGAACCCAGTTTATTCATGGAGACAAAGAAGTTTAGAGGATTGTATGAAGCAAATTAAATGATATACAAAAGTAACTGGCACATACTTGAGGATCAATAATGTTGGTTGATTTTAACAAGAAGTGATCTTACAAGTAGTAAATGAGTGAGAGCATATGAAGGAAGGAAAATCTTAAGGTGATTCATAACAATATCTAATAATACCTCCTATACAGAAGAATAAAAAATTACAGCCATCATTTAATAGCTCTTCATATGCTGGACACTATTCTCCAGATCTTTTCATATATTAGCCCTTGCAACTTTCCTGTGAAGTAGATATTATTATTACCTTCATTTATTAACAGAAGGGTTTTGCAAAGGTCACTCAGCTTGTCAGAGGCAGGATTTGCATGCAGGTAGCTGGTTTGAGGACTGAATTACTAACCACCATACACTGCAGACACCCTTGTTCCTCTGAGTATACAGGCTGGGGACATTGTACATGGAATGGGATATTCAGGTCTTGGATGTAAGAAGGACTTGTTCATCAAGAATCAGTTTCCTGTAGGTTAACAAATTTAGCTTTCATTATTAATTTTAAACATATTGTTTTAGTTATCACTCTCTTTTCCCTGTGATAACTTCAACTTTAACAACTCTCTCTTTTACCATGTTAAAGCCCAAGAAAAGACCTTGGCAAAAATTGAGCTGTCCATATCTTTCAGAGTTGTTTTTTGTATGCCATCTTTCATTGCTATAAACTCACAAAGAGGAGCAGGTGGTGAGGATAAAAATATGTTAGTATTCATATTTCTAGCCAAAAGTCACCTACATTTAATTTGAGGCAAATAGGAAACAAGCAAAAATATCTCCGTTCTATTCCTATCTCATCTCTGCCCAACAGTCAGACCGTGATCCTACAGTCCTGGATTATTGCCACTCATCCTGCCTTCCCACGTTCTCTGTTACTTTAAGCCCTTCCTGCACGAGGCTGCCAGAAGAGCCTTTGTATAATACATTACCTGCCCCCGCTTCTTCAAGAGCCTCCAATATATTCCTACTTTTGAAATATATCCAGTTTTAAACCCCTGTACTTCCCCAAGCTCTCCCAACACATTCCTGTGCCTCAGTAAGAGAAATCTCATCATTGTTCCCTAAGCCTGGTCACCCTCACATCTCACATCTGTCTTAATACCCTTAGGAAGACACACTACTCACTACACACACACACACACACATACATGCACACACACACACAGTTATGTATGCACAAGTGCACAGTAGTAGAAAGAATGATAAACACACAGTAAATATCAGTTCTTCTTATTTATTTTTAAAAAATTTTTATTGGAGTATAGTTGATTTATAATGTTGTGTTAGTTTCAGGTTTCGTTCTCTTGTTAGGGAAAATGGTTTTCCTAACTTTCCCAGCCTGGAGTATCCTCTCTCTGCCTAAACCCCTGCCATACTTGGTGTCACACTGTTTAGAATTTAACTGTTCTTTAATGATAAATGTCTAGGACTCATTCTCTGAGGTGTTCGGTTAAGGTGCATTTTTGAAACTAGGCTGGTTTTTAAATGGTATTGACTACCTTCTATGTAATTGATTGATTTATAAGATATATCAATGTCTCAGATCAAATATTATCTCTTTTCTTTAATCTTCATGTACCTGAATCCAATTCTTACTATCCTCAGGGAAAACTAATTTCTCCTCTCCACTTCCATAATGATGTGACTAATAGATTGTTCTACCATTGCAGATAGCACCTTGTACTCTGGTTATTGTAATATAGCTATTTCCCCCAAACAGAATATGCACTTCTTGAAGGCAGGAGCCATACTTTCCTTCTATCCCAAGGGCCTCTGTACCTAATAACTTAATACATTGCTAAACAAATCTGGATTAAGTTAATTAAAATAACAGAACTCTGAAGGAAGAGGATTAAATGTGTCAAAATGGGTTAGGGGGTGAAGAGGTTGGGGTTGCTCAGATGTACAGGGTGCTTCTTCTTTTCATACATTGCATTAGATTTGCTCTTTATCCAGGACCCACTGTGCCAAATCAGGCTTGTGATTAAGATCAAGTCTACCGGGAAATCAGCAGAGTTGTAGAGCGTTTGAAAAGAGCCTTGCTGTCCAAAGTTTGCAACTCTGGCAAACAGCTGTTATGGTTTTATTGTTTTATTTTTGCTTCCTTTAAAGGGCAAGGTTTGAAAAATCAGGGAATTTATAAAAAGAATTTCAGTACAAAAAGAACACTCCAGGAATCATTTTCTCTGGAAACAAGGTGAGTTGCCAACTGCATAGTATCCTGGGTGCATGGTAGCTGTGCCAACTTCAAGGGCTGCTTAGTCCAAACTCACCTTTTTCAAGGTGTAAAAGACCTATTCTGCTCTCAGGCAGGACTGCAAATATACTGACTCTGTTTCTAAGAACTGCTTTCAGATCCATTTAGAGCCTCTCAAAGAATGTGTCTCCCGTTCTGTGGGGAACTGAAAGTTTATCCTCATTGGATCAAAGAATATTTGGGCTAGAATACACCTTAGAGGTCATCTAGTTTAAATTTCTTTTATTTTGTTTTTCCTTTTTTTCTTTCTTTCTTTCTTTTTTCTCTTAGAGAAGAAACCAAGAGAAAGAAAGAGAAACCACACAGCCAGTTATCACAGAAGGAAGGCTGTGATGTCAAGTTAACTTCATTTTCTGCAACATCTCAGAGCCTCTTCTGCTGTTGATTTTTGCAAAAGTTCACACCAATGTGTTAAAGGGTTCTATCCATATAGTTGATTAAACAAGTTAGTGATCTCATAAAGGCAAAATGCTACCTAATTTTATGTCTAAGCACTTACTTTTTCTGTATCAGTGTTATAGAAACAGAAGTTCTTGGACTTTGTTATTGTGTATCTGGAGGATGAAAGGTAAGTAAGTATGAAGTTTATACTGAAAATTCCATATGTACATCCAGGAGTGTGTGTGTGTGTGTGTGTGTGTGTGTGTGTGTGTGTGTGTGTGTGTGTTTGTGTGTGCATGCATTTGCATATGCTTGTTTGCATGGGACTGGTGAGGTTAAAGGTAATGACATATTTACAACATATTTACCTGGTATCCAGTGGCTTCAGGCCCCTTGACAGAAGAGAAAGAAGACAAATGGGGACTCTCAGATTGAGGGAAGGGTAACAAAGCATCCTTGGAAAGTAATGTCCCTGGACTGAGGCTCCCTTGGGGAAGAGCAATGGGCAGTTCTGCAGTGATGACTGGGTTTCACATAGCAAGAAGTCACATTACTAATGTAACTTCCTGCTTGGGTTTTACTTACCTTCTTTATGATTCTTTGTCCATTTATGTATACTAAATGGAACTAGTAACATGATTATGCTCTTGAAATAGTTGATGTAAGAAAGGAAATTTCCTTGAAAGTATAAAGGGATAATTAAATAGAAGTCATCTATTATTTTGACTGAAAGGACAATGTCTTTATAAATATAAAAATGTTTCTCCATGTAATGCCAGTTCTCCATGGCAAGGACTGGTATAGGTTGGTCTGAAAATAAACCACTTACAGAGCCAGACTCTGCAATAGGAAAAAGAGAATAAAGAGGTCTACGTACTTCATTTAAAATGTGAACCATCAGTCATGTTCAGACATATATTCTGCCCGCTGCTTACCTCACCCAATTTGATTTTGGAGCAACCCTCTTTCTAATTAGACATAGACACCAAAAAATATTGATAAAGGTCCAAGTCTGTGTCTGGTAGAAATTTTTCATCTTTCAGTCAAATCAATATTTTATATTTGAACTTCTTGTAGTTCAAAATCCTTGAAATTCTGTAATTTATCCATAAAATTAAGCATGGCTTAATAATATTGCCAGAGAAATTAATAAAGGAAGAGCACGTTTGGGAATTCCAGGTGTGGACACCTCGGGTACCTGCGGTGCTCTAAGCTTCTTTGGTTTAAACAAGTCACACTGTATCTTCATCTCAGCCCACTTTATAATTTTAATTAAACAAAATTAAAATTAATTATTAATGGAAATAGATAAATTAGCTAAGGTGAGCTGATACTATTTTTGTTGTTCTTTGTAAAGTGTCACTAGTATACCCAACATGAAAGAGTTTAGTTTGAATAGTGCTGAATAACAACAAAGTTCTTGCCCCAAGGAGTTTCCTTCTATAAACAAGTCAGTAAAAGACAGATCATAACTCAAGGTGTAGCTGACAGAAGCTGCTACTTCCAAAATAAGAGAGTATCCATGGCAAATTCTCATCAAGGATTGAAATGTGGTTCTCTAGAGGATCTAAATAAGGAGTCAGTTCAGTCATTGACTCAGGTTTTATGAATATTTAGAGGTACAAAATGAATTTCTTCTCTTAAGGTAGTGCCTCCTAAATGCTGGGACTACCATAGTTTTATAAAGAAACCTTGGTCTCTAATTAAACCTATTTTAGTCACTGAATGGTCACAAGCTGATTCTTACTTTGTGTTCAGTCTTCAGCTTGCCAATCTCAGGGATTGTTTTCATATCTTTGGCAAATATTTCTTTAAAATTTGTTATGGAGCAGACACTACATGATGACTGTACAATGACAAGTAGAATAGATGTAAAGGAATAGATTTTTGGAGAGTATTTCAGAACACACCCCCAGAGAGTGAGGGAACGAAATGGGTAGTTGTGGGTGCTGCGTGAGCTCTGAAGCTGAGCCTTCTGAGCTATATAACTCAATGGTTGCAGGTAGAACTCACTCAGAGGCAGAGCAAGTAGAAGACCAGGCTGGAAGGAGGACTCGTGGGTTAGGTTTTAATCACTTTCCATTTGCAGTTAATGAAGAGGCATCTAAGAGCAACCTAATGTCCATAAACAGATGAATGGATAAAGAAGATATGGTCTATATACACAATGGAATATTAGCCATAAAAAAGAATGAAATAATGTCATTTGCAGCAACATAGATGGACCTAGAGTTTATCATACTAAGTGAAGTAAGTCAAAGAGAGAAAGACAAACATCATATGATATTGCTTATATGTGGAATATAAAATAATGATAATAATACAAATGAACTAACTTACTTACAAAACAGAAATAAGCTCACAGACATAGAAAAGAAATTTAATGGTTACCAAGGGGGAAAAGAGGGGGAGGGATAACTTAGGAGTTTGGGATTAAAATATACACACTACTATATATAAAATATATACCCAGCAAGGACTTACTGTAAAACACAGGGAACTATACTCAATATCTTATAGTAACCTATAAGGGAAAAAAAAACTACAAAAGAATATATATATATATATATATATTCTGAATCACTTTGCTGTACATCTGAAACTAACACAAAATTGTAAATCAACTATATTTCAATAAAATTTTTTTAAAAAAAGAAAAGTGAGGTCAAGAGGGCATTTCCATATATGGGTTGGAAACCTGTGGCCAAATCGGACAAGATCCTTTTTTGCTGTCATGATGTCATAATGATAATAGCTACTATCTAATAAGACTTTTGACTGAGGTCTAGTGTCCATTGAATGTTTTTCTGTAGGAATCCTGAAGTTGGCTGAAAGCACATGCTCTCACAGAGGATTCCTTTTTGCTTCAGCTGGTTGGCTTAACCAACATTGCACACCATTGTGATATAAAGACTAACTTGAGGTATTTCCTGTGACAGGCACATGAAATTTAGATCATGCTCCAGAAGCTCATAGAAAGGTTCATTTAACATTAAAAACCCCAGGGGAGATTTTTTTTTTCCCTCTTCAATCCAGCATCAAAGTGAAACTGCGAGTGTTTCTTTGTTGGACATTCCTATAGAATGGGTCAATTCCTAACCCTTTGAGGTCTGGTTTTATGAAGAAGGCATAGATCACTCTTGTTTCATGGGCTATAGGCAATGTCTCCTTTCAGTTGCCTCCTCAGAAGATCAAAATGGGAGCTCAAAGACACTAAGGTCCACCAAAAGCCCATTTGAAAGCAAATTTATTTCACTGTAGTTCAGCTTTTATTTTGTGTTTTGGCTTTTGAACTTGTCTTGATTTCTTGTCAGTTTAGTAACACATTTGAAAATGAATTTGAAAAGATATTTCATTAAGAACTCTAGTTGCTTTATGCAGTATAGTTGTTCAGAGTATCTAATTTGTCATGGACCCAGAAAAGAAAGTTTGTTTGTTATTATTTACCAAACATTTGCTATGTGATTTACATTCATTATATTATCAAATCCTTAGAGTATCTACATGCAGTGCAGTAAGTATTCTTATCATAGTTTCCAGAGGAAGGGATTGAGGTTAGAAGAGATAAGTAAATTGCCCAAGGCAAGAGAACTGTTAGTGTCTTAGGATTTGAACTCATAGTTGCTTAGTTCCCAAGCTCATGTGTATAATAACTGTAGACAGTGGAACATTGAAAGAACACTTAGATCATTTTACCACCTGCTCTTTTGTCTATTTTTTTTCCCCTCCAAAGTGTCTTGTTTTCTTTACCTCTCCAAATCTTTTGCTTCCTGAGTCTTTTCTGTCTCAACAAACCACACCACTGTTCATCCAACTATTTAAGCTAAAG
>NW_020172268.1:611328-645376 GCF_003031525.2 Neophocaena asiaeorientalis asiaeorientalis | reverse complement strand
TCCCTCTGGTCTATGTCACTGTCACAAATTGCCTAGACTCCTGCAAGAACTCCATTAATTAGTTGTATCCCTTCTTCCACTAATGAATATACTTACAGTCCATTATCACTTAATCAGCTTAAAAAAATCTTACTAAAAAGTAAATATCATTGTATTACTTCCTTTACTGAGAAATGTGATGGCTTTCCATCTTTAAATAATATTTCCCCTTCAAATCATAGCCTTTTAGGTCTTATGTCATATGTCCTTACAAGTTTCTCCAACATTATCTTGTAAAACTCTCTCCCTCACTCACTACTATCCAGACTCACTGAATCCTCTGTTTATCCAAACATACCAAGCCTGTTCATATCTTACAATGACTGTACTCACTAGTCCTTCAAGTGACATGCTTTCTGCTTAGAACTTTACATGCCTATCTTTTACTTGCCCTTCAGATCTCAGCTCAATCACCTAACTTTTACTTGTCCTTCAGATCTCAGCTCAATCACCCCCAATTTAAACAATCCTCTTATATCACACTGCTTAATTTTCATCTTGTCATTTATCTCTAAATTTATCCTATTTGTGTATAAAATGTTTTTTTTTTTTGTTTTCCTTACTAAAATGCAACTGCATGATAGGAAGAAGACTTGTCAATTTATTCAAAACTGTCTTAATAACATCTCAGAAAAATGTGTTGTTCAATGAATTCATTGCTGAAAAAAATAATCTGTAGAATTGGAGCAAAGTTGAGTAGCATTACCTATGAACACAAGTCACCATTTTGGGGGACTCCCAGAGTAAGGCCAAGAAAGGATTTATCATTATTAGCTGTGAATCAGCTACAAGGAGGTAGGGTTGAATTTGAATAAACAAAGCATCCAGAAAGACAGTAAAGGGCAGTACCACTGGCACTATTGAGTTCAAGAACATTCTCCACATAGAGCTAATCAAGGAATCAGAAAGCCAAAAAAAGAACACCAATGCATTCATAAATGGACCTCACTAAAGCTGAGGCTGATGATTTAACACTGGAATAACTGCCACACCACTGGTCCAATTGTCTCTTAACACTGATGATATTAAGAAACTTAAAATTCAGATGCTGAGTCAGATAAGCTCCCACTTTCCAGCCTTGCTAACTAGAAGAAAGGGCCAAAGCAGCAGGAAGATGGCCTCATCTCACTTCTGACTTCCAGTCTTGCTCAAGTGCATCTCATTAGAAGGAGTTAATTTTCCCTAGAACTTTAGCTTCAAGAAAATGTGAGCTATATTGTCCTTAGGTTTTTGGAACCTGTAATATAGAAGAGTACATAAGAAAGAGGAATGAATGGATGCTGAATACCTATTAAATAAAAAATGACATCTGTGTGCATCACTCAATGTGCTTCACAAAAGCCAGTGTGCCTAGTGTAAATTCATAAAGAAATTGAGCTAAGCTGGACTCCAAAAAATGTACTATCCTCTGAAGATATATTAAAAATGTCATGTGATACACTCTCCCAGGGAAATTAAATTGACAGACAGATTGGTGCTTCTCATTGATTAGAAATGACCTTAAAATCCCCCTCCCCTAATTGGATAACTGATAGTTTTAGGCAGGACAATCCTATTTTTATCATCATATTCATTAATCTTTCCATGATATGGAACACTTCTTTCTGAAGAATGAATCTGGAACACATGTAGTACTGAACCTCAAGTATGATTTCATGGATGACCCTGTTATTTTCTGCTTGAGTGAGAGTACCCGCTCTTGCCATACTCACTGGACTTTGCCTAGATCATTGTTGACACATTCCAGGGAAGTCCAAAGTCTTTGGTCATCTCATGAGGAAACTAAACATATGTGTAGGGAATAGAGAATATATCAACTACCTTTAACTGTGTGGAAAAGCTCAGTGCAATTTCTTCCTATATAAAATGGGGGAACTTCAGGAAGGTTATTACGTCTTTAAAATATATTAAATATAAGCATGTGAACCAATTGCCTTCTTTAAGGCCAAGGGAAGCCAGGTTATGTTTTGGAGCAAATCTTAAAATTTCTCTTCAAATGATATTTCCTCCAAGCCAATGAAAGAGAACAAGTAACAACAAAACAAACAAACAAAAAAATGAGAAAAGTTGATGTCCATGAAGTCAGCCCCAACCAGTAACTCTCTTGTTTACTTCTTAATCTTCTGTTTCCATTGTTTTCTCTTTTCTCTTCACTGTTGACTTATAAACCAGGTACATAAACTAGATGATGAACCTATTAGTAGATACTGAGTCAAATCTTACAACACTTTTCCAAGCCTGGGGGATAAAAATAGACACTAGAATGATAAAAATCAAGTGAAGATAGTGATTTGACCACGGTAGAAGGGCAAAAGCATTAAGGAACACCACATTTTCTGCCTATAGACATTGGCACGCAAATAATGCAAATATTGGCATGATCTAGAAATTTCTCCACTAAAATATACTCACACATCTGGGCCACATATACAAACTGACATAGAAGAAATAAGAGAGATTCCATTTCTCAGTATTCTCTGCCTATTTTCCTTTTCCTTACTTACTAGTTAAAAAACAAAAGTATCTTTAAGTTACTGATAAGGAAACTAAGACCCAGAGAATCTAAGGGCATTCTTAGAGTCACAAAGAGGGTTGGTGGCAAAGCCATGAGTAAAGCCTAAGCTGCCCTTTGGCTCCCAGACCAGAGATTACTGTCAATATTTCTATCTCATGCCATCTTCTGGGAATGTGCTACTCAAAGAGGAGCTCCAGTTGTCTCTAACAACACAAATGATTGCCCACCCATATGTTCTTTAAATTGAAATGTTTGTAGGTAGGGTTTTCATAAGATACAGTGTGGTGTTATAGACTGAATGTTTGTGTTCTCCCAAAAATCATATGTTGAAGCCCTAACCCTCAATGTGACCATAATGGAAGATAAGGTCTGTGAGGAGGTGATAAAGGTTAAAGGAGGTCATAAGGGTGGGGTTCTAATCTGATATGGCTGGTGCCCTTATAAGATGAGAAATCTCTGTCTTTGTCTTGTGAGGACACAGTCTGAAGGGGCTATCTGCAATCAAGGAAGAGAACTCTCACCAGGAACTGAACTGGCTGGCACCTTCATCTTGGACTTCCCAGCTTCCAGGACTGTGAGAAAATACTCTTCTATTGTTTAAACCACCCAGGCAGTGGGATTTCATAAGGGAAGCCCTAGTAGACTAATATACCAAGGTATACCTCTTCCTTCTAGAATACATAGAAAATATTAGACATTTATTTGCAAAGGTACTTTTGGAATTATACGATTTAATATCAGCTTTCCTGAAGAGAGTGCTTATAGTCAATTTTATGAAAAAAATTACCCAAGGTAGTATCCCATTTGTAAAGCAAATATATAATAAAATATATTTGAAGGGATTAACGGATTTTAATACTGTATTGTGCTATTTTTTTTTTAATTTGCCAGAGTATTTTTATTTTTTATGTACTCTTGGCCTTAGTCCAAAATCAGACTCTTTCATTGGAATGAACTATGGTGATCCTGGATGCTAAAACTAAGGAAAGTCTACACAGGGTGTAACTAATTCCTACCTATCCAAGGAAGATCCATATAACATAATTTGTTTTACCAGCACTTTTTATATCCTATAGGAAGTAGAATATTTATTGATGCCTGTGCAGGAATTAATCTGAGTGATTAAAAGTAGAGTTAAATGTTTCTGTTTCTTGAGCAGATTATCTTAATAGGCATTTTCATATCAACTGATATTACATATGCACATATATTTTCCCTTGTGAAGTGTGTGTGTCTGTGTGTGTGTGAGTGTGTGTGTGAATTAACCCTCACAATTTAAATATTATACTTGATACAATTCAGTTATTGAGTGGCTACTACAAACAGAGAACCAATCTTATGCTGGAGGATTTAAGGCATCAGACACATGACCACTTGGATCGATGAGCTGATGAGGAAGTTAACACACACACAGTGTTTTAAATAAAATATGAGGCCAGAATTGCCGGTGCAGAGGACAAGTGAATCCTTGAATTGTGTGGAACTCTTGGAGGATGAAGCTTTCGAGAGCAACATGAGACTGGATATTCCTTAGAGGACTGGTCAAATTTAGTTAAGCACGAAACAATAATCTGAAAATTGAAAGCGGATGGAACATTCCCATGAGAATTTTGTAAAAAAGCGTCTTATATCTTACCTTGTGTTGTCCCAACACACAAAAAGAACATCTAAGATAATATGATCTGTATCCTTTATTCACAAATAACTGTCAGGTCACTTTCCTGGTTGCAGGGCACTTCGTACACTACCAAATTAACCCCACTGGATTTGTGCACAGCAGTGCTTTTTGAGAGACTGTGGCCAGAAGGAAACATTAAGGAACATTAAGGAAACATCCATATCTCAGTCCCAGGGCCCTTCCCCACCTTGATCTCTCTCAAGTAAACAGGGGAAGTATCTGGCAGAAGACACAGAGTGGTTATTGGTGGCAAGCAGACCCAGGTGCCAGGTGGTATGTACTACAGACCAGTGCTGTCCACTGGAAAGACCATGAGAGCCACACATGGAATGTCAATATTTTGGTAGCCATATTTAAAAAGGAAAGAGAAAGAGGTGAAACCAAATTTAGTAATAGATTTAATTTAACCCAATATATCTCAAATAATATCATTTCAATGTGTACTCAATATAAAAAATCATTAATGTGATATTCTACATTTTTTTTCCATAAGAAGATTTTAAAATACAGATTGTACTTATACTTACTTACAGCACAGATCATTGGGACCAGCCATATTTCAACTCAGTAGCTATGCTTCTCAAAACGAAGCAATGCAGGGCCTCCTTTTAAGGGGGAAATATCAATATATCTTGGACCATCACAACCCTAAAACTAGGTACAGACCTCTTATAGCTCATGTATGCTTATAAAATCAACACAAATTGTTTAAATAAATTCCAAGCAAATAAATATAAATACAATGATTTCAATATGATGTATATTTTGCAGAAGCTAAATCACATCTGTGCAAAATAAAATGGCGATTTTAGGTTTGACCAACCACAAATCTTCCTTTCCACAGGGACAGACAAGGGTTTCATTGGGTTTTTCTCAAAATAAATGAGTCATTTAAATCTTCTGTTCTCTTCTCATTAACAAATATCAAAGCACCAATACTTAGCATCAATTTTATTCAGTTGAAGAGCCAAGATGATCAAAAATATAAATGCAAAGGTGGGTTCTGAAATCACTCATATTTCTCCTAATTGTATACAATTACTTTTGAATATCTTCACATACTTGTCTACCCTCTATCCCCCTACTCATCGTCTCCCCACACTAGCATTCTTTAAAACAAGTGTACTTACCTTTTTCACTTAACATAATATTATAAGCACATTTTTCATGTTGCTCCATAGTTTTCATGACATTGCTTTTAAATGGTTATATACTACTCAGTCAAGGACGGATCACCAGCATCAGCTCACTGCTGGACCTACTGTCTCTCATCTTTGATTCCTGTGGTGTGTTTTATTAGATACTAATGAAAATGCTGCTCGGTGCCCATCACCTTATCCTTCTTGAAACTCTTTCCTGAGCACCTTGGTTTCCTGAGCCTTATCTACTCCCAGATTGCTAAGTGCCTGCATCTTTTCCTAGACCTCTAAATGTAGGCATTCCCAGCAGCCCACTTCTTCTCTCCTTCTACTCTTCCCCTCCCTGGACTCCCCATCATCCAGGATTTTAGCTAACTCCTCTGTGCAGATAAAGCCATTCCATCTCCTCCAGGTTCTAGTTTGGCTTTTCCTACAAAATATGTCTACCAATCACCTCTGTGCAAAACAGATTCTAAACTGTGTGAATTTTCTCTGCTTCAGTACTTCCCCATCACAGAATCACCCAGACTTTTCTCTGTTAATTATATATAGCCCCATTCTACTAATGAATATGGGCTGAAAACTTTGAATTCATACATGTCTTTTACTTTTCCTTTGTCTGCCATAAAAAGGAAAGCACTTGCCAAGACTTCTCACGAGTGATATTCCTATAGATATTATCACTGTCACCCTTTCACTATTTACCACCTAAGGCATAGCAAAGGTGCCCACTCTCATCACAGGCACACATGTTCTGGAAGCCAGTGCTGCAAGATCAATTTTCTTAAAGCAGTCACCTGATCTTGAATGTCTGCTCTCAGGGAACATTAGCTTTCATACTTGCCAACCAAATCAAATGCTCCCACTGGAGACATTTCCTTTCTAATCTCAGAATACTTTTCTACCCTCACCCAGTGTGTGAGGACTTTAGATTGTGTAGACATGCCTGTCTTCTCTCCCCCATCAGACTACATGTTCAAGTTCAAGGGTCATGTCTGATCATGTTGATTCATAGCCAACACTATTCATAGAGTGAATATCCAATCAATAAATAAAAGTTTAAAAAATGAATTTCAACAATTGACACCCTTTAGCACAAATGATTTCATCAGTCAATTGACAAAAAGACTATGGAGCTAAGAATCAGTGGTATATGTTAGGGGAATGAAAAGCCACCCAGTGTAGCCTGGCCTGAGATAAAAAATGTAGGATCATAAATATCAAAATAGGGTTCCGTGGGCACTAGAATCACAGAATCTGCGAGTCTGAAGGACCATTTAATTTATATACTGTGGAGTCTCATTGTGCAGAGTAGATCATGATTTGTGATCATGATCACAAATTGAAGCAATAGCCTCTTTTCACTACTCCATTACGCTGTCCCCTTACTGGCATAACTACAAGTTGTGCTTATTCCAAAATCATTTGTCTTGAGACATTAAGTTTCTTATGTAGGTTTTCTAATCTTTAATTGATCAGATTGAATCTATAACCAAGTCACAACTGCTTAAAGGCCTTCCAGAAAAGAAACATTAGCCACAGATAAACTTTTGAAAAAGTAATTAACATCTGTTTAGTACTTTACTGTTTCTCATTTGAAAGGTGTAGCAAGCTTTTGAGAGGGTCAGGCAATTATTATTATCTTATTTTACCAATGATAAAATTGAAGCCTAGATTGCTTTTGGGTGACCAAATGTCATGGTACTGACACAGCATAGCCAGCAGTAAATCCAGTTCTTCAGACACTTGGGCCAGGGTTCGTTCTCCTATTTATTGCTCATTCATTTACTATTTTCCCAATGTTTGGACCTGCTTGCAAATAACTGTAACATTGCAAATATCAGATACTTATCTCCACTACTACACTATACCGTATTCTCAATTAAGCTGCTTGCCTATGCTTTTCTTTTCAGGAAGTTTCCATTTGGATCTGCATAGAAAATGCTCCTCTTCCTTAACTTGAGCTCACTGGGAAATAATAATCTTTTAAATAAAATATTTGTTCAACATGATTTAATCAAATTGTAAGGTTTTTTTTTTTCATTTTTTAACTTTCCCCTGACTTTTTTTTTTCAGTTTCCATTGTGGATTCTTAAGCAATTTATATACAGCTCAGAGCTTATACTATAAGTTTCTGTGTTTTAGAGCTCTAAGAGCATTTCCTCTGGGTTTGGTTATTGCTTCAATCCGATCAGTTAAAAGTAAGAAACTTACACGTATGAGACTTGCTGCCTAAAGGCAGATGATTCTGGAATAAATAAAACTTTGGAATTCTTATCTCAATGAGGAGACTCACAGATTTTGTTCCTGTTATTGTTGCAGATTTTCAGCTTTCTATTTTATAACATAAGGAGCAGCTAAGTAAAACATGTTTTTATTTTCATTTTCAACTTGCATATATTAACAAATTAAAGGCAGACAGAGCTACAAGAGTAGTTCACATTCTCTCTCCCTTCCCCCAACTGCATTTTAGGAATTTACAGTAGGGCTACCAGATTTTTTTCCCTAGCAAATCTAGGGACACATATTTGCGTATCTGTTTGCATGTATTTGAATTTTAATTTACATAAATCTGCATACTAAATGTAAAAGCTTCAACTACAAGTATATAAAGTAAAATAAAATTGATTAATTACTGCAACCTACTATAGTTGTACCCAATTTCATTAATCTGATTGTGCTGGAAGACTTGTAGTCAGTTGTGGCCTGAAGGCTATGGAGACAGCTTTCCAGATGTTCCTTAAACTGGGGCCAGCTCCATAAACAATGTATTGTAGGAAATGGGAGGATCAGAATTAAAATTGTTCCTGGAAGGAAACCCACACTTACATACACACACACATGAACATAAAGGAAAAATTTTTATCTTTAGCTAAGGATCAAATCAGAGTATGGTATTGAGCTGGGTATGACCATAGATTTTGTCTTACATGCCAGTTAATAGTGAACAAATTAAAGCCTCTTCCAGGCCCACAGAAATCACTTACCCTAGAGCCAGTCCACTTCTAGATGTTTGACAGCTCACCAAGGACACTTGGGGAGAGAACCTACTACTAGTAGAGGTACTTCTGACCCACTGATCCCAGCCTTGTGAGTCCAACTCAACGTGAAGTTGCCTCTCATAACCCCACCATCTTCTCCTTTCTGTACCTTTCTTCCCAAGTTCTTTTCTGACTTGTTCCTTTTCTCATGCTATCCATTCTGCCGTTCCTGTCTCCCTCATTGATCAAAGTTTCAACTTCAAGGATTAGCTTAAGTCTGTCCACATCGTTAAAAATCAATAAGAACAACAATAAAAATAACTATGAAAAAAACCTCACTTTCCTATTTCAGGCCGCAGGTATCCTTTTCCTGAACCTCGATGACATCTACTCTTAATTTGATTCACCTGAGGCTGTACCGTGCTTTATAATAGCATCTGTCTCATATGTGTATGGCTTACCTCCATACAAAGTTGCAAGGTTTTGTGGAATAAATGCTAGGCATCTAAAATCTTCCAAATGTCCCTCATAATTCTGCAGCCATACCAGGGGATCATTGTGTTTGTTGATTGAATATTCATTATTTAAACAAAGAGTATTGCATGACATAGCAGGCAGAATGACAAGGAAAGAAGAGACTGAAATACAGAATCGGTAAATCTGGGTTCCGTAATGTAGGTGGGTCCTATCTGAAGTTTGCCTTTGGCTTGAGTGACCATAACACTTGGTTAAAGAGGCTGAAATGTATCTAGCACTTATTCTGTGCTGTGTACTGAAATAAGTAGATTATAGGCAGTGTTTTATTTAATCCCCACAACAACCTGATGGCAGAGTGACCATTTTAATCAACATTTCACAGATTAGAAAACTGAGACATTAGACAATTTGTCACAGTTCACTCCTCTGTTGCAGCAGAGTTGGGACCCACACCTAATAGGTCTGACTCCAAATACTCTGTTTCAAACCACCAGATAGAACTACTCACTTAAATGTTTTTTGCTTTGGTTCCTCATCTGAAAATACATGTAACAACTTCTACCTAGTACACTATGGGACTCAAATGAAATTATACAGAGGAAAGAAACTTGTGAACTATAAAGAGATATGTTTATAGTTATTTTAGGCAAAAATATTTATCACCTAGTCCACTCACTCTTTCTCACTTAAGATTTAATATTTTGAGAAATCTTGAAAATTGTGACATCACCTTTACTTTGATTTAAAAGAACTCTCCTAACAGGCCACCTGTCAGACTGATGAGAATGCATTTGGATACCAGCAGAACACTTACCTAGGGTCACTTCCCTCAGTTTCTCCAATTACAGAGCTTGCTGCAAGGAGCTGAATCAACCACGAATGTAATCCCATTCCACACTAATGAGCAGGTGCTATCTCTTTGGCCCTTGGCATTTAACCATGTTGAATTATGAATGTGCCTCCAATCCCACTGTTTACCTTGGAGCTGGTTAGAATGAATGCAGTATCTTTTGGGGGAATTAGATTTTTAAAGTAGACTAGGCAATTTTTAAAGCAAAGTTTATTCAGAAAGCCCTGGTTATCTTAAGATTTTCCAGATTATGGTGAATGGCATTGACTCCTGGAAGAGCCCATGGAGTGGTTCTCTGAAAAGCCTGTGGCTTTAGTATTAAATAAAACTGGCTAGGCCAGGCCTGGGGGGTCCTATAAAATCAAATAGCTGATATGTTGGTTTCTCTGTCTCTTCATAGAAAGTGCTCCAGGGAAACTTGGGTCTCGGTTTTATGTGAGATGAGACCTCTCCTTAAATGAGTATGAGCCTTATCTTCTAATTAGGAAGGAGAATATTCTGTTCTGCCCAACAGGCAAGAATAACAAAGTGTTAAATTCAGAAATGGGTACTTTATGTTGTTCTAACTCTAGTGTATGTGTCAGTCTGTGGGCATATCTTGGAGATAGAATGGTGACAAATGGAATTCCAGGGATCAGGCCTTTCATCAACCTTGGCCCTCTCCACAACCTGCTGTAGAAGCCAGAAAAAGGCTATGAAATGGAGGTATTCCATGTACACTCTGACAGGAATTTACAGGTTTTTATGAAACTTCTCAGGACTGGTCACAGTTTCTTTCTTACCTTTAAGATAAAAGAGTTAGAGATGATTTTAGCTTAAAAAAAAGAAGACTTTTTGTCTCCACTCCAATAGATCTGTAGTTACTTTCACCTGTTCTTTTTAATGGTTCAACCAGTAGATAAAAAACTGAAGTCATGTCACTTCCCCAAGAATAATGGCTTTCTTAGATTAGATAGTATGTTTTGTATTATAAAAAATGATTAATTTATAGAGTGATGAGCATTTCAGAGAACCCTTTATCCACATTACCAAAGAAGATATTCAAATGGCAAATATGCACATGATAAGATGCTTAACATTATTAGTCATTAGGGAAATGAAGATTAAAACCACAATGAAAAAATAATAAAAAATCATTGGTGAGGATATGGAGAAACAGGAACCCTTATATGTTATTATGCTATGACTCTCCTACTGAGAGTGGTTTGCTTAAGGTCTCTATCCTCAGAAGAAAAAAAATGTGCCATCTAGAACTTACTATATGTATTATATTATGAAGAAGTGGCCACTTCAAATCTCTCCTTGTACTGGAAAATATCAAATAATTAAATGGCAGGGTAAGATCTTTCTTCTACCTTCTAGTCCTAATTCTTCCTATAAAGCAAAGAGAACAGAGCCTCAAACATGAAATGAAAATCAAAATGAGTTCTAATTCAATGACTTTGGGTAACTTCACACTTTAATTTCATGAACAGGGAACTAAATTTTATGCCAGGTTGTTGCTAGACAAGTTTCAAAATAGACACCCGTTAAAACACTCTGAAAAAATATAAAGTGATTTACAAATATATGTTAACATCATATGGCTAAAGAAAATTATACTACATATTCTTAACTTAATAACATAAAAACAGAATAAAGTACAGGCCTTAGAGCTGGCATAAATTGGTTTAATTTTCTTCTTACTATATTGGAAGGAAAAAATCCTGATTGCTTTAAAATTCTATAAGCTCTTGGTAGGATGTCATTAAAATTTACCCTTAAGTTAAGTGGTTATAGAAAATGATATAAAAACCACTCTAACCTAATCAAGCCACTTCAACATTTAGAGTAGTTTTTCAAAAATGAAAACATTTTTGACATTTTTGATGAGTGTTTGGCCATTCAATATATCTTAATGTTGAGAAAGAAAATGATTACTTTAAGACTGCAACCAATTGAAATGTTACTACCCCAACAAACGGGGAGTAAAATACAGGTGCTACTCCTATTTAGGAAAAGCTAATATATGGAAATACAGGTTTACAGAGCAGATACACTAGAATATGATAATTTTCATTATAAAACAGTTTTCCACTAACAAAAGGATTTTCCTCAGGGTTCCTCCTAAACATGAGGCTCCTTTAGCTCACTTAAATATAACTCAATTTGCACACCAATTTTCAGAAGCATATTCTTTATGGAAAGGTAGGTATAACCACATAACAGCATGTACCTAGCCAGATGTTAATTCTCAGCACCTATGACAGTGCTTGGAGCATAGAGCAATCAACATGTAAATGTTTTAGATGAATGAATGAATAAATGAATGAATATCATATAACCAGAGATCTCAAGTCAAAAAGTATCCATTAACAGTCTTTTGAGTGCTTGATAAAATATTCAAACCAAATAACAACGTGTGTGGGGTGGACTAGGAAGTAACTTTCTTTTAGAATTTTCAAATAAATCATATCTTATACTAGGTACACATTATTGAGCAAATAATTGAGTGAACAACGTAATGAACTCAGTTAACAACCACATTTCCATGATCGTTTTTTGTTTGTTTGTTATCTCTCTTTTTTTTAAATTGAGGTATAATTGACATATAACATTATATTGGTTTCAGGTGCACAACATCATGATTCAATATTTGTGTATATTGCAAAATGATCACCACAATACACCCATAACCATACATAGTTACAAAATTGTTTTTCTTGTGACGAGAACTTTTAAGATCTACTTTCTTAGTGATGTTCAAGTATGCAACACAGTATTATTAACTATAGTCACCATGTTGTACATCTTGATTATACCCCATCACCAATTCTCAATTGAGAACAAATCAGGATATGACATGTGAAGATAAAATAAAACTATCAATAAAGGCTGTCTTTCTACAATCAGCAAAACAATTTTGAGGCTCTCCCAGCTGCTTTGTTTGATGCTGAACCTAAAGTATTCAGTCCATTACCTGGGGCATCTTTGTTCATTTTCTTATCCTAAGATTTACACTGTTTGGTTATTACTACCACTGTAACATAAGCTAGCATTATAGCCCTTTCTTTTCCTTTACCACTCCTCAGACATAATCAAACAAAACATCCCAAACTTCCCCTTTTCCTCCACAATATTCAACTCAATTCTCCAGCCCACTGGCCTGAAGCCACAGATGTCTAAATCCTGGGTGAGGAAGCCTGCTGATGACTCACACAGAAGTGGATCAGCTTACCACATGCAGAAGGTTCTTCAAGGGGTGGCTTCTGCCTCCACATTAACCCCACTAATTCCTCCTGCTGAGAAGCTTATGCTGCTTAAACACCTCATATTGTCCCATATTTCCTATTCCTTTGCATGTTTCTTCTCTCCGTCTACCCTGGCTCCCTCACATGAAATACTCCTGGTTTCAGTCAGCACTCCCCTCTCTAAGAGCCAAAATCCCAGTTAAGAGCTTACTTAAAAACTGGGTTTTTAATTCAATGAGGGGGAGGTAAGAAAAGTGATAATAACTGAGGAGAAAACGGTTTATACAAGGGAGTTAATCAGTTGAGACCCTGCTCAGGGAAACCTGGGTTGGGGAGGGATGCAGAGACACAGGCTAGTGTCTCTTCAGGCCTGGGATACTCCTCGCTGAAGAAGCTGGCTCCAGAAGGCAAGCCTTGTGTGCCAATAGGAGAGGTAGGTGGGACAGGAGCCTAGGCTTGACATTCTCCTCAGAAGGTAGTTTCCCGTAAAGGATGGGATTGTGTTGCCAAACCCAGTTTTATGTGCTTGACTCACGGTGACACCAAACAAATTGAAATGGAGCTAGGAGCAGAGAAAAGTTTATTGCAAGGGTCAAGCAAGGAGAATGGGTGTCACATGCTCAAAATACTTGAACTCTTCAATCAGGCTTCAGGCAAGAGGTTTAAAAGGCAAATTTGGGGGGAGGGCTGCAGGGTGTGTGACTTTCTTTTGATCGATTGGTGGTGAAGTAATAGGGTGGTGTTCCAGGAATCTCAATAATCAACCTTCTGGTTCCAATCCATCTGGGGTCCATGTGCTAGTGCTCAGCCTGAAGTTATTATCCTCCACCTGGGTGGGGGACTTAGTTCCTGTAGAAGATCTCAGAAATATGTATCAGATGTTTATGTATATCCCTTGAGGAGGAATCAGGACCCTATCCTATCCTGCACTATTTTTTCTTTATGCCATTCCTTTGTTTCTTCATTCCCTCGCTCCCCTAATTAGCAAGTGTTTGAATCTACCCTTTGGGACTCCAGGAAGGTCTAGGAAGCTGAAAGCCTTTTTCCTACGAACAAGAAACAGAGGACACAAAAAGGCTTTTGTACCCAGGAGGACCCCACAAGATCCTGCTCGGTTTCAATTTCAGAGAAGTTTAATCATTCCATTAAGAAACTTCATACTTGGGCTTCCCTGGTGGCGCAGTGGTTGAGAGTCTGCCTGCCGATGCAGGGGACACTGGTTCGTGCCCCGGTCCGGGAAGATCCCACATGCCGTGGAGCGGCTAGGCCCGTGAGCCATTGCCGCTGAGCCTGCGCGTCCGGAGCCTGTGCTCTGCAACGGAAGAGACCACAACAGTGAGAGGCCCGCGTACTGCAAAAAAAAAAAAAAAGAAAAAAAAAAGAAACCTTATACTTAATTAGCAGTCATCCCCCATATTCCCCCTCTGCATCTTTACCTGTTAGTAAATGTCACTGTTAGGATAGTGTATCAGCCAAGGTATGTATGTATGTATGTATGTGTTGTATATGTGTGTATGTGTATGTGTGTATGTGTGTGTATGTATGGAAAGAGAGAAAGAGAATGACCTGGAGACAGAATTGTTTCCTCCTCGGGGGATCTCAGTCTTTGCTTCAAGGCCTTCAACACTTTGAATGAGGTCCACACATATTATGGAGGATAATCTGCTTTATTAAAATTCTACTGATTTAAATGTTAACCACATTAAAATATATATATATCTCACAGCAATATCTAAAATGGTTTTTGACCAAACAATTGGGCACCCTAGCCTTGCCAATTTGACACATAAAATTAACCATCACAGACGTGGTAAAGACTAAGGGAGAGGTAAGGGACTATGTTTAATAAGTGAAACATGACATGCACAGGCCAATCCTGTTTTCTCAACCCACCTCCTGAGACAAGTGTATATTCATGTGTCTGTTCCTTCTGTCCATTTCCAGTTGGCTACTAATACTGACACTTGCTAGATTTGGTTTTTGTCATTGTGTGCAACTGGGGTGCTGCACAGAACATGATTAAAACATACCAAAAACAAAAAAGTATTCATCAGGAAGGGTCTCCAAGTCTTCTCATTCTTCAATTTTATTTCCTCTTACCTTTGCTCCTCCCCCCCTTACAAAGTCCTGCTCACTTAGTCTCTGTCTACTGCTTAGTGATAGGCAAATTTCAAAGTGCAACTCAAGTCCTCTCTTTTTAAATAGCTCTCCTGATCTTATCTCTTTCTTTTTTCATACAGCTCATATTCATTTGGATTTCTGCCCAAATGTTGGATTTATCCACAATATGATCAAGTATTTCACCAACACCATTTCTATGGTCCCTTACAGATATAAAATTCACTATTTCTCTGCTAGGCGTCAAGTAATTCTCATGAGTTTACTGCTTCCAGAATGAAAAAGAGGGTGAGGTTTGGAAAATATGAGCCTACTGAAGTAAAGACTGATTAAAAGGGAAAATATTCACATGAGTATAGAAGTTCTCTTGTGTTCATTAAAAACAAACAACAAAATCAACTATACCAAAAAAATCCTATTATCATATGGTCCAAACTACTATTTTGTATAGTGTAACAAAAAGGTCTTCATGCACAGAAGGTGTTTTAGTGCTTGTTCAACGAATGAGTAAAAAAAAAAGAAATGCTACTTGGAAATGATATTTTTTGTCAATATCTTAATAGAGAACATTTTTAAATGTCAAAGGGTTTTTTGTTTTTTTTTTCTATTTTTAAATATGAGCTTTAGGGCTTGTGAGTACACTATAGTAGATCCAAATCATTATTGAATGTTCAGAAAGAGCTGTGCTTTAGCTAGGATGTAAGAGAAACAACTCCTTGGGGAGGTTTTATTTGATCTGAAAAAGTTGTATTATCATTACTATTATAAGAAAAGTTGGAATACGATTTAATTGGGGACATAACCAAACATATGTGGAGTAACAGAATAAGAAGCCAATGTGAAAGGCTGGATATATTGAGAAAACACTCTGTAAGCATAAAATATGATCCAATTTTGAATTTTACAAGAATGGAAATGAAAAAAATCAAAGAAGATTTTAACTCTATAATGAAGAGTGTATAATGTTCTGTCAGTAATACCAATAACTTAGAACACTTTTCTAATTTCGATCTACTGTCAACTAATTTGCTTTCAGTATTTTGTGTAAGCTCTGTATACACAGGTGCACATATAAGCTATCAACCAGTTACTTCAAGATGCATAACTATGTACATGAATCAAAGTAAAGCAAAATCCTACTGTCCTTCAAATATAAGAAATCTGACCTACAATATCAGAAAGTTACCTTTGCTTTCTGCTTCATTTTCTGTACAAAAGGAGGTGGGATTTACTCTGCAAAGACAGAACTATTTGATTCCTCTTGCTAGTTGTGCAGATATCCTTTAAGAGAGCCTAGCATGAGAAGATCAAGTGCAGGGCATGGAGAGGAAGCCACACTGTGACCACTCTTTCCTTTTACCTTGGCTTAATGTTTGGTAAATAAATGTTTGCTGGGCCAGGCAGAGACAATGGGACAAAGAGAGGAATTCTAACAAACAAATTCTGCCATGTTCCTCCCTCTCTACACACCTAGTTCATGTTATAGTTAATCTACGGTGACCACTCCCTTCCTGGAATAGGTCCTCTATCTAGATTCTTTGAATAGTCAACTCAAGGTAAAGGTGTTCATTGACACAATATTCATTAACACAACAGCATTCATTGACACATATTTGCTGGACAGAATGCAAGGCACTTCTACACCAACCACCTTATTGAAAACTAAGAAACACACTGCAAGGCACTCAGATTTAAGGGAGCAAAATGTGCAACCCCAAAATATCTCTTTGGAATGTGGATTATTTCAAGCTGAAAATAATCAAGATCCAAAAGACCCAGGAAGAACCTTTGACCTTCCCCCCAACAGCCTAAAGTTTGCAGACAGAGGACCTGTTCCAGGAAGGGAGCTATCACCACAGATAATTATATTACAAACTAGGTGTGTAGACAGGGAGGAACCTAGCAAAGTCCTCTCTTTATCCCATTGTCTCTTCCTGTCCCAGCAAACATTTATTTACCAAACATTTGCTTTTGCATCTCCATATGACTTGCCTTACTCTCCCTTGATGTCACAAACCCCTACCTACCCACAACATTCTCTTTTGTCTTTAGCTGAAAATGGTATTAAGGTGAGGGTTTCAGCCATTTGGGTGAGTTACTCAGTTTTCCTGGGTCTCTCCCATGTACATATAGGTTAGTAAATTTTGCTTTTCTCCTGTTAACCTGTCTCATGTGAATTTAATTCTTAGACCAGCCAGAAGAATCTAGAAGAGTAGAGGAACTATGCAATGGCTTAGCTCACACAGCTCTTTAGTGGAACATTCAACTTTTAACCCAGGTCCCTTTGACTTCATGGAGCTCTTGTACTCTGGAGTTATTTTCATCAGTGGAGGAATGGAAACAGTATTCTAACCCATCTTCTTACACTGTTGATTTTGAGAATTAGTGTGTTCACTTATATTTAAATAATATATATTTTCCAGACTATTTTATTAAATAGAAGTCCTATTTCCATGATTTTGTATTATTAGACTGATATCAAGATGAAATTTGAGCTTTCCAGTAATTTCCAAATATGGCTTTGCCACTTCCCCAGTGAGGGTGTGGGCTAGGTGTCAGGCAACATGAAGCCCCTGTATCTCTATCATTGGTCCTCAAAACAAGATAGAATGTTTGCAGATGAGGTTAGGCTGCCTGTCAGCCCCCCACAGTGGACAAAGAGATGCAAATATAACAAAGCAACATGTTCTCTCTTTTATTACATATTCTAATTCCCAGCTCTACCCTTTTAAAATAAATTGTTTTGTTTTCCTTCATCTCATAAAACTTCTATCTCATTCAAACTATTAAACAGTCTACTCCCTTACTTAGGATGCCTGAGACTAACATACCTCCAACTCCTACACAATCATCATACCCAGTTTGATATGTCTAGAATGAACTCATCAGTTTGAGGGCTACTGTGCTCTATCTTCCATGGCATTGAACATACATATTTAAGAGAATATTTTATAAAGAAGATTAATGTTAGGATCCACTGTGAAAGCAAACATCAGTATGTCATTATAGTTTGTAAAGACTTGGGAATTGCTTTTCTTTGTAAGAAAAAAAAATGCATCAGGGACTAACCTATTAGACCTACCTTCTTAGAAGAACCAGGAATGCCTTCTTATCATAGCTGAAATTCCATTGTGCTTGGTGTGTTTCTACAGATTTATACATGTTTTTGAACTCAAAGAGATAGAAAGAGGCCAACACCTATCATGGAGCATTATGTAACATAAACACAATTTATTTTGTAGAGTGATATCTCAGAAGACCGAGGCAGAGATAAAAGAGAAAGAGAATAACACTATATTTTATGCTTACTTATACCCTAGTTGTTCCAGGCCACTGAGGCCTCCTAGGTTTGCCCTCAAATCTTCCTTAATGGACATTTTTGTTGTTGTTGTTTGATGCCACCCCTTGGTTTTAGACTCAGAGAAACTCATGTATCTTTCAAATTTCAATGTACAGTTTCTAGTACATTGTCTGACCCAGTCCTCACTTTGTAAAGACAATCACAGAAATAAGACTGATTGATTCAACAATAGTAAATAATGGAGAGAATGGAAAACCAAAAAGAAGGAAAATGGCAGTACTTGGTTTATCTCTATGAGAGTTTGAACTCATTTTTCCCGTTTCCTATTAAGTCTTTTAGGAAACAAATCACACAGGTGTATACTAGCTACAGAACCTGTTCAGGGAAAGGTCCCAGGGGCTCCATTTTTAGCATAAATGAAAGTAAGACATAGAGGAAGGTAAGACTGTCCACTGCTAAGGTCCACACCTCAGATTAGTAGCTACATCAGGGCAATGGCTCTTCCTTCTACCCAGGCCTTCTTTATTCCTCTCCATGTGAAGCCCTTGCACCTGTTCTGGGACCTAGTACCCCAAAATCTAGGCCAGCAAGCCAGTGTTTCCCAACATTCCTCCACAAAAGAGATGCCCTTGTACCCCACTGCCTTCCACCATTCACCATCCACATACTCAAGGGGGAGAAATGCTTCCATTCCCTAGGAAAATGCTAGCATTACCTGTTAGTGGAAGAAATGCATCCCTGGTCAGGTAGCAGGGTCACAGCCTGGGGAGAACAGATTCCCTCCAGTGCTGGCAGTTGCTTCCGTGTCCCTTTCTCCTGGAGAAGCACAACCAGGAGTCCAGCTCATCCTAAGCCTCACCCATCTGGCCTTGAAGGCAAGTGCCCACTGGGGTGCTAATGAAAATAGGGCTCAGGGGTTATGGATGGCTGTGGTGGGGGAACAGAGACATGGTATGGGAGGGAAAGAGGAGGGGGAGGGGAGGGAGGGTTCCCAGGGAACCCCAGGTGAAGGGTAAGGGAGGACGATAATTGGTCACTGTCAACCACACTCAACTCTCCCTCGACTGGAGTGAGCCAGGCCCTTTAGAAATATTTATTACAGACCTCCCCAGGACAATAGAAGTAGAACCCAAGGTGGTTCTGAAACAAACCAAAAGACCAACTATGACATCAAACAAAAACCCTGAACCCTCTTACTCACTTTTTAGTGCTTCCCAGCTTTGCTTAGACTTAGATCTCTTGCATCTGTTGCCTGCTTGTTTGTTCTTCATTACAATGAAACCTGGGCAAACAATGTGCTTCATAACTTGTTGATTTTACAAAACAGACAAAACAAAATAACCCAAAGGTGTTTGTTTGAATACACTTGGATTTATATCTTTTTTCTCTCTGTTCTTTTCCTGTTGATTTCTTGCTTCTTTGGAACTTGGTTCTGCCTGTCTTCCTTTCCGTTCTTCCCTTCTATCTTCCCTCATTTCCTTCTTTTCCTTTTTCTTTCCTTTATTTCCTTTCAATTTCTCCCCACTCCTTCTCTCCTTTCCTTCTCCAGCTCTTTATTTCTCTTGTTTATTGGATACTGGGCAACGTGAGCTTCATATTTCACATTTTGACTATGGGTATGTAACCAAGACTGGGCAATAGGTGAATTAATCCCATAAAGAAGAGACTCTCAGGGCTTATTTTATTTGTCCTCTCTATCTTACCAATTCTACACCTAGAAGCACATCCAGGTTTAAAGAGGCTTTCACCAGGCTAGACAATATAGATAAAAATGTTTTTCTGTAAAAAATGTCTTCAGCAAACTGACTAATTGTGACTTTATTATGATTTAACTTTTTATTCTTTTTGTCAGTTGTATGTGTGCATACACATGTGTGGCATCTGACAAACTAGCATGATATTGCTTGAGGTCGTCCCTCACTCTGCCTCTGAAAGTGGTTGATGTAAAACAGATACACAAAAAGTTCTTGATAGCTGATTCATTTTTCTTATTAATACTTTTCCATTCTCTTTTGAAATTACTACTTTAGAAGAGTTTCCTTTTGTTGTCTTTGGAGCCAAACAGTACTATCCAAATACTTTGTCATCACTAACTGGCTATAAGGAGGGAGGAAAAGCAATATATTTTCCTTACATTTCTCTCCCTTAATGGGTTAAATGTTACCAGCTCTCCAGATGTTTTGAGAATAAAATGAGATAATATATAGAAATTTGCTTTAAACAAAATGTCCAAGTTCTTTTCTCAATCTCAACCCCTTACTACTATTAGGGACTTCAGGTACATTTGGGGAATGAATGAATTATTTTTCTATGCACATCAGTGACTCTATTTACTAGTCTTAGAGCCCTATGACACATTAATAAAATGAAACTATAATAAAAAATAACTTATTTAGAGATTAATATTTGCTAGTTCTAATTTTTTTGCATATCTTCTTGTAATCTTCATGACAAATCTATGAGGTATTTCTTCTTATTATTACCATTTTAAAGTGGAGAAAACTGAACGAGGTGCCTGTTAAATCATCACTCTGAGATCACCTAGCTGGTGAGGGATAAAGCTGTGATTTGAACCATGCAGTCACCTGCACAATGCATTTCTCAACCACCAAGCTCTATTTCTACCACAGATGTAAGCTACTAGCTTCACTACCAGAAAAATTAACACAATATGTTGACCCAATTTTAGGGTATTCCCAGAATTCTTGAAACCCAACAGTGGATCTTACTTTAATAATTCATGTTTAGATTGGACTGTTTCTGAGCAACGCCTAAGTGAGTTTGCTTATATGGTGACAACAGAAAATGTAGCACTCATGTGTTTTCAAGTTCTAGACAGATGGGAGAGAAAAATATATATAAAAAAAAAACAGAGGTGGAAGCCTTTCTAGGCCAAACTTAGTACATATTACAATTTTTATGACATTGGAGCTGGCAACATTCTGATTAAGGATCCACGACTTCATTCAAAAGCAAACACTAGCTTAGTATAATATGAAATAATGTAGTATTAAATAATTTAGTATGAAATAATATAAAATAGAATCGAATAGAATAGAAATACCATGATTCAAGGTGGAACTGTGAAAACCATACTTCCAAAAATTACTGTCTACTTTCCTCTCCATACAAGGTAGAATTTGGAGGGCAGGTGCTCCATGGTGAATGGCAGAATGAAGAGGAATAAGACAACAGTGTAGTTGTCAGGATTAACTCCTCTCTGGGAAGGAAACCACAAGGGAAAACATTGAAAATCTTTAAAAGCAGTAGATCTTGTCCAGTCTCTTGAAACATCTATCAGCCTGTGTGGCTCAAAAGAAAATTTTACTTGCACTCTTGTTTCCCTTTTCTGTTCTGTGCAGTGGTCTTTGATCCTACCTTCAAATCATGTACTACTTCTTATTTTAATAACATTTGCCCTCAAAGTCAGGCATTTCAAAAGGATGCAACTTGCCTGTTCTTCTTGTCTGCCTAGAACTTCCTGGTGTAACCTCTCTCCTCTGTATTAAACTGAGTGATATTTTCCCATGGGTCACTGAGAGGGTGCTAACTTTATGATTTTTTTAATTTTGGTTTTCTCTATTCTTCTATTAAACATTCTATCAAGTCCATGAATGAAATTTTTATTCCACATATTATGCTTTTCCTTTCTAGAATTTTAATATGGTTTGCTTTTACCGTTTTGTATTTCTCTGCTGATATTTTCCCATCTCTTTATTCATGTTTTCCTTTTCCTTAAAGATTTTACCATATTTGTAATAACTGCTTTAAAATTTTTGTCTGTTAACAATAACATCTGAGTTATCTTGTAGTTGGCTTCTATCTATTGTTTTTTTTTCTCTTTACTATATCTAGTAATTTTGTTTGTTTTATAGTAGACATGGTTGATAAATTGGGGAGGTTTTTGTTTTTTCATTTTCTATTATCTTTTCTGAAGGGAAGTTATTTTTGTTCTCATAACAGTAATTTTTTTTTGACTAAAACTCCAAAGTCTGTCTCTTAGTAGTGCATGTCAGATGCATTTTGCGCTGTTGTTTTTTCCTTCGGACTTCCTGGTGTTACTTTCTGCCAGGCCACCTGAAATATACTCTGTCCGTACATAGTATAATAATCAGATGAGTTATTGGGTAAAGTTCATATACAACTTTTTGGCTGTCCTCTCTGAAGCTTCCTCCTTTCTGGAATTTCTCCTTTACTCTCTAGCTACTCTGGAAATTCAGAACTCTGTTCTGTGGCAGCAATTTGTTGCTGACTTTTTTTGTCTTTTCCCACTGCACCAAATAGCTCTAATGTTTGGTTTTGAGATACAATATTCCTAGTAAAAAGTACCTATTTACTGTAAAAGTTCCAGTAATATCAAACTAAAAGTCTTGCAGCTTTCACATTTTCACATCAGTATTCCTTGCACATCAGTATTCAAATGAACAAGACAGATTATTTAAACCAGCTATTTTCAGTATCTAAAAACAGTAATCTATCCCTACTTTCATATGGCTTTCCTTCCATCTTCTCATCCTTCACACTGTCATTATTTCTCTAATAACTTTCTCTTTCCCAACCTCATTCCTTGCTGTACTACCTTTTCTTTCCTGACTCTGTTTTTTCTAACTTGCTTTTCTTTTTTTCTTGTTCCTTCATTTAAAAATATATTTCTAGGGGCTTCCCTGGTGGCACAGTGGTTGAGAGTCTGCCTGCTGATGCAGGGGACACGGGTTCATGCCCCG
This sequence comes from Neophocaena asiaeorientalis asiaeorientalis, assembly GCF_003031525.2. Taxonomy (NCBI): domain Eukaryota; kingdom Metazoa; phylum Chordata; class Mammalia; order Artiodactyla; family Phocoenidae; genus Neophocaena; species Neophocaena asiaeorientalis. The sequence goes on along the minus strand of NW_020172268.1, from coordinate 622,324 downwards.
GTCCGGGAAGATCCGACATGCCACGGAGCGGCTGGGCCCGTGAGCCATGGCCGCTGAGCCTGCGTATCCAGAGCCTGTGCTCCACAATGGGAGAGGCCACAACAGTGAGAGGCCCACATACCACAAAAAACAAAACAAAATAAAACAAAAAAACAAAATTAAAAATATATTGCTTATGTTTTGTGTTCATTAATGAGGCTATACCTTCCCTCACTTTATTGGAAAGAAATTTGTCACTGGCTTCCTTTATTCAAGGTATCAGGCAGCTTCCCACAACAGCTAAAGTTCTACAATTCTGAGCAAAAAGGGCTTTAGGGTGTTCTGAGGAACTTCCTTTATACACCAAGGATTCTGAATTTGTGGTGGAATACTTTTCTATCTACCATAATATATGTTCCCTGTTACATGACCAATAAGGAGCTAATCATTCTGTTTAACATTCCATGTACCCTCCCCACCACACACACACACACACACACACACACACACACAGAGGCAAAGGAACATAGGTTACTGTCTCAAAAATTTAGATGGGTATTGGAGAGGAACACCAGACATCCCTAAAACAAGCACCACAAATTTTTATGTATCTGTGTGACTTAGTTCCACACTTTAATTATGCCTCTGCTCAGATGAAATTATTTCAGGGATACCTTCCTTGACCATCTTATCTAAAATAGAAAACCCAGGGTACTATGTTCCCTTCACTCCTTATTTTTCTTCTTGCTATCACTAGATAAATTATTACTTGTTTATAATGTTTGTTTCCATCAACTTGCTCATCTTCTGCAAGGTCTTATTTGATAGAACCTCCATTGAATGTAAGGGCATTTTAAAACTATTCAGCACTGAGTCTAGAATCTGGTACCTAATAAAAAACTGTTGAATAGAAATGGAATGGATGATGTGCCTCTAAGCCTAAGTGGTCTCGTCACTTCAAGTCTATAATCTAATCTATTTCATCTATGATCCATGGTTAATCAAATTCCTCCTCTGTTCAAAAAATCTGAATGAGCATTTTACATTTCAGATTAGGAAAAATTGTAAATCCAATATCTAAAATATTTCAGCATATTTCTGCCCAACTTTTAAAAATGTAAACTCCCTCTGTTATCTGATTTATACCCTGTACTAGAGTCATATCTGACCTTTTGGCTACCTGCCTTGAATGTGTTTCTTGTTTGTTTGTTTGTTTGTTTTTTACTCCCCCTTATATCTGTGGCAATTTCTTACTCATCTTTTGAATTCTGTATTAATTATTGTTTTTTAAAAATACCTATAGCTCTTTGATGTTCTCTCATGGCATAGACCACGTTTTTACTACTTTTTGTGCATTTTGCTGTTCACCATTATACTCCAGTGGCCACGTCTTGCTCATCTTTACATGTCCATAGCATCTCAAAGAAAGCATATATCATAGCAGAGACTTTATAAACTTAATACAGTAGAGTTATTCCAAAGTAGATTACAATTCTTTTAATTATGGGCAGGCTTAATCAGTATCATAGGCAATGTAGATCTTGAGCTGGCCTCTTAAGGAAGTATAAATATTGGACTGATGGAGGCAGAGAATGAGTGCCTTCCTACTAGGCAACAGGAACCTTGTAACTCAAGATACAGAAAGAACATGACATTTTTAAGGAAGGTGAAGACAGTGCACTGGCCTAAGAAAAGTGGCAGATGTTATGTCTTGTTGCTACAGTTTCCTGGAAATACAGACTAAAATAAAAAAGTTTAACTCTCGTAGATCCTGTCTCCATACTCTTGGGTTTTGGACCTATTCATTTTTGTACTGTGAAACCCCTTTGACTGGAAGCATCAGACTATATTGGAAAGGTGATAAAAGCTTTGGCATTCAGTTCTATCATATGAGACCTTGCAGAAGATGAACAGAGGAGAAGAGCCTGGTAGCTATATAATTGAAAGGGAGGGAGGTGAATCAGACATTGTATGTCTTAAGGAATCACATATAGTGTAAGCAGTTCACTGATCTGTATCAACACATTAATGATTTATGTAGTTTTAATTTACAACACAGACATATCTAAAATAATCGGATAGAAGTAGGCATTAAAAATTCACTGCATGGGTCATACAATGATTAGTTATTCAAGTGACTTCAGATTTGTATTTCATCAAGGAATAATTTTAATTTACTTTTAAACAGTTTATATACAGAGATTTAAGAACTCTTGCAAGATTATTATGCATACTCCAGCTTTTATGTATCCAATATATTTGAGACACTTGCATCTCCTTTTTTTCTCCTTGCGAGCAGTATTAATTTGTTTGAGAGCACACATCCAAAAATATGGCTCAATAATTTAGTAAAAACAACTTTAATTTACAGAAAATGCTTGACATTTCATTCATCATTATTTCTATTATGTGCAGTTCATATGGGTTTGGGACCAGAAGGGGTCTCTTTCTGCTCCAATTGTGAAATTAAATTATCTAAATATTTCTACATCTCCTGGTCACTCTAGGTAAATACTCAACCTTTTATGTCACAAGTATCATCACAGTATCATATAAGGTTATTCTTAAAAGAAATCTTAGAAAATTTTTGCTCCACGTTGATAATTTATAGATTAAAAGTTGGCCTCAAAAGGTGAAGCAGCTTGTTTAAATGCTCACAGGTAGATGGAACTCAGGTATCCTGCTTCTTAGCTGAGTATATGTCTTACCATATCTTGAGGTTCGTTAACTCCATCTAAGCTGTTGAAGATATTTCTACTGTTTAAAAAGCCAACTTGCTGGTTCACTGAAAATGTTTATTTTCTTCTCCTTCCTGATCAAATACTGCAGCAATCTGTAAAAACATAACCAGGCTAGGGGCAGTTTAACTTGAAATTAATCTTATCTAGGCTATTAAGCACCTAGTTTCTCTGGTTTCTGCAATTCTATCACAATAAACATTTTGAGATGCCACTATCAACTCCAAAAACTAACACAATTATATAAAAAGCTTAGCCATTATCAAACTTATCTGGAAGGCAATGTAGCTCATCATGTCGGCAGCATCTCTGTCCTCAGCCTTTTTTCTTTTCTTTCCTAGTTCTTTATTCACTCCATGCTCTACCTTGTATCTCCTTAGCTCTTACCTTCAGTGGACAGCTGTCATGTGGAACTTTATTGAGAGCCTTCTGAAGCTCATGATAAATCATATTGCATGCATTGACACTGTCAACCTTGTCTATAACCTTCTCAAAGTCAAAGAAGTTTGGCAGATTTCTGCTCTTGCCTAGATGAGGTTTTTCTCTACCTCTCTGTAGAAGATGATAAGTCTTGTACCTTGAACACTGAACAAAGTTTCTATTTTTGACACAAGTTATAAGTGCCAAGTTAAATGATCCAGTGAACATTTACTTAAAATGTGTAACTTGCGATACATAAGTTATCCATGCCAGGCTAATGTTCTCTTTCTTTGTCTGTCAGCTCCACATATTACTTCTAAAATCTCCTGCTTCAGAGCCCCATTTTGTCCTTAAAAATTAAGGATAGCAAATGACAATTTAAACATTGAGTTATACATTAGCACATTCAGTGATGTGCCAAATATCCTAAAACCAGACTTGAAAGTCTCACAGCGTTTATTGCTATCTCTCTACTTTTGCCATCTGGAGCTCATCATGCTGACTTCAGTGATCATTCTGTGAAGAGTTCTAGGACTCTATTCTAGTATAAGAAGATGCTAAAACTAACTTTTGTACAACCTTTTCAAAATGGTCTTTTTTTAATATAAACTCCAATTTCTGCAGTTTGCTTTCGTTCACTTAAAATTTATTGTAAGAGATTTTTAATGATTATATTTCATCATTTAATATCCCAGTTTTTTTCATTCTTTTTATAGCTTTTCTACAACTTCATAGTATTCCATTTTATGGCTGCACCATCAGTTGTTAAACCAGTCTGCCACTAATGGACATTGAAGTTGTTTCCAACTGGGAATGTTTATGTTTTTGGTTTTAATCTCCAGTCTGACCCTGTTTCTCACTTCTCTATCTTCTGGAGGTTTCCCTTTACAGGTACACACTCAGCCTAATTTATAGGATGCTCTACAACTCCCTCCCTTTGTATATCATCTCAAACCTGATACCAAATATTATACCCTGCTGTGCTCTAATAATACCCACTTTATCCAAACAAGTCTTACTTTTTAATTTTAACTCCTTTGATTAATCTGTTCTTTGCCTGAAAGTCTTTTGGCATAACTGTCTTTTCATGTAAAAGTTTCTCATCATTCATTCAGCCGCCCTTGACACTCCAACCTGTGATCATTCTGCAACCTCTGCCCTCTTATTGCCCTATCATAACCTGAGCTCCGTGATAAAAGGGACTGGGTCTCACCATCCAGAGGGCCCCAGAATGCTATCCTGAGTGTCTTGCACTTAGCAGGTGTTCACAAAGTATTTTTAGATTGGAATAGTGTTAAGTTGACCTTGTCTTCACATTCATTTAGATGACACATCTCTTGCTTCATGTGTTTCACTGCATTGTGTATGTTTTTCTGTACACTCACACACATGTGATATATGCACAAGCGTTTATATCCGTCTTAAACTATTTTATATTCACTCTGACACTATCCCAGTATTCTACACATGATGATGTTTAATAGGTACTTATTGATTGGTATTGCTTGGGATAATATTCAAAATTCTTAATAATTATGAGGGATGTTCAACCAGTCAAAATAGATGTTGGTCATAAACATTCAATACAGGTATAACTGTGCATACTGCCTCAATATCAGCTCTGGATGTATCCTGTAAAGAAAAATAAAACCTATATGTACATTAATTAGGATCCCAAAATATCCAGACTGTCAAAATAAATTTACATAAGAGAACACTTCTAATAATGGGAAGTGAGATTAATTTCACAAGTTTTATTAAAAATACTTGTATCTTGTTGGTCTAGGAATAGACTAAATTCTTTCTGTTTACTTAGTATGCATTTTCCTTCTGTTCTCTTTATAACTAAAGAAATTGAACATGGAAGGAAAAGACTAAATCTAAGGCAATATCAGAGAGAGAATTTGACAGTTCTGGAGTTGCTGGAATTACCCAAGTAGTTTTCCTGAAGCCTCTAATCCTGGAATGTACTAGGAATATGCTATTATTATGAAGATTAAGGATTCCAGTTAAGAAAACATGCACTATTTTCCAAATTTTGAATGTTGGCATCTCCTCATAATGGTGAACCAGGGAGGCCCTGTTGATTCTAGTTCCAAGCTGTAATAGAGATTTGTATTCTAATCAATATGGCTCATTGTTAATGAGCTAAATCCATGTGGAGAAACTCAAAACCAAAGCTGGGAGACTGGGCACGAATGCAAATGCCAAAGAGTAAAAGCAGATTTTTTTTTTTAGAGAAAGAGACAGTTTCAAGACAGGAACCTAGCAAGAAAGACCAGACCTAGGTTATATCCCTGGAGCATCTTTTATATCCATCTCTATGGAGCTTCTAGGGGTAACCTGTATTCAAGGAAGACAGGAGACCAGTTATTTGAATTCTAAAACAACAAGTGCATTCATTCCTTCTTTTGTAACTTACTTCAATAAACATTCTTCAGTTCTTACACTGAGCTAGACCTGGTGCTAGGCAGTAGGGATTCAGTGAGAGCACATTAGAGAACCTCTGCTCTCAGGACTTTACTCAAGTGGGAAAGTGAGGGAAAATGGACATAAAGTAAAGAATTAAGCAGGTGAATTTTAGGTGATAATGAGTGCCAAGAAGAAAACAAATAGAGTAAGGGTATAGAGAAAGAGGTGGGGCTCAGAGAACTATTTCAGTGAAAGCTATCCAAAGAAGTGAACTTAGAGCACAGGGAAGGGAGCCATGAAACCACCTGGAGGAGGTTGTCCCAGGAAGAGGAATGTAAGAGCTTCCACCCAGGAGTGAGCAGTTCTGTTAATGGAACAGCAACAAATCAAGAGCAATAGAGGATTCAGGGGAGTATAGCACAAGATGAGTCACAGAGATAGGCAGGGGACAAAGTAGGGGGCATTCCAAGTGTAACAAGAAGCAGAGTAATGTTGAAGCAGGGGCGGAAGGTGAAACAATGTATGTCCTAAAATGATAGCTGGTCACTATGTGAAGAAAAGAGAGAGATGATCATGAATGGAAGTAGAGAGACAAGTTAGAAAACTACTTTGGTAGTCTGGCTAGAGATGATGAAGATGGGCTAGGGATGAAGTGTACAGAAATGTGGTCCGATTCAGTGTACGTTCTAAGGGCAGAGTTGAGAGTACTTGCTTATGTGTTGGATGTAGGGAAGGGGAGGGTTGTCATTTTTCTTTACGATCAAAACAAATGAATGAATAGTGGAGAGGAAGACATTGGGAAGAGCACAATTAAGAGAGAGTGAAATCAAGAGTGAGGTTAAAGACACATTAAGTTTGAAATGCCTATTAGACACACAGATAGGAAGGTTGAGTAAGTAGATAGAAGTGTGAGATTGGAGTTTAGCATAAAGGTTAGGGCAATACTTTTTTTTTTAAACTAGTAAGTATAAGTATCTATGTAAGTAGTATGTTATAGCATATTATCTAGAGAGTATGAAGTTGTACTTTTGCATTGCTTTTTATTACTGTCTTTTTTCCTCCTCAATTCATATAACTTGTTCTATTGCTTTACCCTCTTTGGCCCTTATTTACCAGCATGTTTATTTAACATCTTAAAAGTATTTATTGAACACCTGTTTTGAAAATAATTAAGAGGTCCAGTAAGACTCTATCTTATATATATATTCTATATTCAGGTTTAAAATAATTATGAATGTCTGTTATCATTTTGGTCTCTAGGTATTTAAAAGCCCTTGAGATCCTTAAGAGGTCTAGGGAGGAATCATTTGGGGGACAAAGGTATTGAAAATTAAACTATGTAAAGTCTGAACCATGATTTTTCAGCACTGGCTTAATATTAAATCTTTAAGAAGCTCTTAAAAAATACTGATGCTGGGGTTCCACCCAAGACCAATTAAATCAGAACCTGGGTGACTCCAATAGTGTAAACCCCATTATAACAACCAGTCGTTTAGAGGAACTGGGTTATCAACAACCCAATTGAGAAGTACTTAATAAATTTCTAATCATCCTATATACGATAATAGATACTGTTAGAGACATATAATATACAATCGTTCTCATAATAAAAACTCATATTCTAGTTGCTGAAATAGAAATTACCAAATTATTTTATTGAAGTAGAAGGTAAGACTGATATGTAACAATTATACTAGTACTTATATATAAACCAAAGGAAATCTCAAAAAATTGTTGGGGAAACTTATATGCAATTTCTGAAAATGCTGTCCATGTGCAAAAATCATTTAGAGAACTTTACTCTGGAATACTACTAATAATGCTAATACTTTATGCTAATAAAGCTTCTTCCAATTGGATGGCTTTATTAATTTATTTTATTTTATTTTATTTTATTCTGTAACAACTTTATTGGAGTGTAATTGCTTTACATTGTAGAGTCAGTTTCTGCTATATAACAAAAAGAATCAGCTATAGTATAACTAAATCCCTTCCTTGTGTCTCCCTCCCACACTCCCCATTCCACCCCTCTAGATGGACTTAAAGCACCGAACTGATCTCCCTGTGCTATGTGGCTGCTTCCCACTAGCTATCTATTTTACATATGGGAGTGTATATATGTCCATGTCACTCTCTCACTTTGTCCTAGCTTACACTTCTCCATCCCTGTGTCCTTAAGTCCATTCTCCATGTCTACGTCTTTATTCCTGTCCTGTCCCTTTTTTATGGCTGAGTAATATTCCATTGTATATATGGGCCACATCTTCTTTATCCATCCATCTCTTGACAGACACTTAGGTTGCTTCTATGTCCTGGCTATTGTGAATAATGCTGTAACGAACATTGTGATACATGACTCTATTTGAGTTATGGTTTTCTCAGGGTACATGCACAGTAGTGGGATTGCTGGGTCATATGGTAGTTCTATTTTTAGTTTTTTAATGAACCTCCAAACTGTTCTCCATAGTGGCTGTATCAATTTACATTCCTACCAACAGTGCAGGAGGGTTTCCTTTTCTTCACACCTTCCTCAGCATTTATTGTTTATAGATTTTTATTGATGTCCATTCTGACCTGTGTGAGGTGATACCTCATTGTTTTTTGATTTGCATTTCTCTAATGATTAGTGATGTTGAGCATCCTTACATGCGTCTGTTGGCAATCTGTATATCTTCTTTGGAGAAATGTCTATTTAGGTCTTCTGCCCATTTTTGGATAGTTTTTTTTGATATTGAGCTGCATTAGCTGCTTCTATATTTTGGAAATTAATCCTTTGCTAGTTGCTTGTTTGGCAAATATTTTCTCCCATTCTGAGGGTTGTCTTTTTGTCTTGTTCATGGTTTCCTTTACTGTGCAAAAGCTTTTCAGTTTCATTAGGTCCTATTTGTTTATTTTTGTTTTTATTTCCATTTCTCTAAGAGTAGGTCAAAGAGATCTTGCTGTGATTTATGTCCAAGAGTGTTCTTCCTATGTTTTCCTCTAAGAGATTTATAGTGTCTGGCTTTACATTTAGGCCCTTAATCTATTTTGAGTTTACTTTTGTGTATGGTGTTAGGGAGTGTTCTAACTTCATTCTTTTACATGTAGCTGTCCAGTTTTCCCAGCACCACTTATTGAAGAGGCTGTCTTTTCTCCAATGTATACTCTTGCCTCTTATCAAAGATAAGGTGAAAATATGTGGGTGGGTTTATCTCTGGGCTTTCTCTCCGTCTTGTTTAATGTATCATTTAAAGCTTGTGTGTCCTTATTTGTTTTCATTTTGGATGATCTGTCCATTGGTGAATGTGGGTGGGGTGTTAAAGTCCCCTACTATGATTGTGTTACTGTCAATTTCCCCTTTTATGGCTGTTAGCATTTGCCTTATGTAATTGAGGTGCTCTATGTTGGTTGCATAGATATTTATAATTGTTATATCTTCTTCTTGGATTGATCCTTTGATCATTATGTAGTGTCCTTCTTTGTCTCTTGTAATAGTCTTTGTTTTAAAGTCTATTTTGTCTGATATGAGATGTGCTACTCCAACTTTCTTTTAATTTCCATTTGCGTCAAATATCTTTTTCTATCCCTTCACTTTTAGTCTGTATGTGTCCCTAGGTCTGAAGTGCATCTCTTGTAGACAGCATATTTACTGGTCTTGTTTTTGTATCCATTCAGCCAGTCTATATCTTTTGTTTGGAGCATTTAATTCATTTACATTTAGGGTAATTATCAATATATATGTTCCTATTGTCATTTTCTTAATTGTTTTGGATTTGTTATTGTAGGTCTTTTCCTTCTCTAGTGGTTCCTGCCTAGAGAACTTCCTTTAGCATTTGTTGTAAAGCTGGTTTGGTGGTGTTGAATTCTCTTAGCTTTTGCTTGTCTGTAAAGCTTTTGATTTCTCTGTCAAATCTGAATGAGATCCTTGACAGGTAGAGTAATCTTGGTTGTAGCTTTTTCCCTTTCATCACTTTAAATATGTCCTGCTGCTCCCTTCTGGCTTGCAGAGTTTCTGCTGAAAGATCAGCTGTTAACCTTACGGGGATTCCCTTTTATGTTATTTGTTGTTTTTCCCTTGCTGCTTTTACTATTTTTTCTTTGTATTAAACTTTTGATAGTTTGATTAATATGTGTCTTGGCATGTTTTCTTTGGATTTATCATGTAATGGACTCTCTGTGCTTCCTGGACTTGATTAACTATTTTCTTTCACATATAAGGGAAGTTTTCAACTATAATCTCTTCAAATATTTTCTCAGTCCCTTTCTTTCTCTCTTCTTCTTCTGGGACCCCTATAATTCTAATGTTGGTGCATTTAATGTTATCTCAGAAGTCTCTGATACTGTTCCCAATTCTTTTCATTCTTTTTTCTTTATTCTGCTCTGCAGCATTTATTTCCACTATTTTATACTCCAGGTCACTTATCCATTCTTCTGCCTGAGTTATTCTGCTATTGATTCCTTCTAGAGAATTTTTCATTTCATTCATTGTGCTGTACATCATTTGTATGCTGTTTAGTTCTTCTAGGTCCTTGCTACACATTTCTTGTATTTTCTCTGTTCTATTTCCAAGAATTTGGATCACCTTTACTATCATTATGCTGAATTATTTTTCAGGTTAGACTGCCTACTTCCTCTTCATTTGTTTGGTCTGATGGCTTTTTACCTTGAGTCTTCATCTGCTCTGTGTTTCTCTGCCTTCTCATTTTGCTTAAATTACTGTTTAGGGTCTCCATTTTGCAGGCTGCAGGTTCGTAGTTCCTGCTGTTTTTGGTGTCTGCCCCCAGTGGCTAAGGTTGGTTCAGTGGGTTGTGTAGGCTTCCTGGTGGAGGAGACTCATGCCTGTGTTCTTGTGGATGAGGCTGGATCTTTTGGATGAGGCAGGTCCACGTCTGGTGGTGTGTTTTGGGGTATCTGTGACCTTATTATGATTTTAAACAGCCTCTCTGCTAATAGGTGGGGTTGTGTTCCTGTCTTGCTAGTTGTTTGGCATAGGGTGTCCAGTACTGTAGCTTGCTGGTCCTTCAGTGGATCTGGGTCTAAGTGTTGAGATTGAGATCTCTGGGGGAGCTTTCACTGTTTGATATTATGTGGAGCCGGGAGATCTCTGGTGGACCCACATCCTGATCTCAACTCTCCCACCTCAGAGGCACAGGCCTGACAGCTGGTCAGAGCACCAAAACCCTGTCAGCCACACAGCTAATTAAAAAAGTGAGAAGAAAGAAAGAAAGAAAGAATATAATAAAGTTATTAAAATAAAAATAATTATTAAAAATAAAAAAAATTGAAAAGTAATAAAAAAAGAAAAAAAGAGAGAGCATCCAAACCAAAAAATAAATCCACCAATGATAGCAAGCATTAAAAACTATACTTAAAAAAAAAGATAGAGAAAACCCCAGGACAAATGGTAAAAGCAAAAAGTTTACAAACAAAATCACACAAAGAAGCCTACACATACACACTCACAAAAA
>NW_020172268.1:550718-611241 GCF_003031525.2 Neophocaena asiaeorientalis asiaeorientalis | reverse complement strand
AAAAATATATATATATATATATCATTACTCCCAAAGTCCACCACCTCAGTTTTGGGATGATTTGTTGTCTATTCAGGTATTCCACAGATGCAGGGTTCATCAAGTTAATTGTGGAGATTTAATCTGCTGCTCCTGAGGCTGCTAGGAGAAATTGCCCTTTCTCTTCTTTGTTGTCACAGCTCCTGAGTTTCAGCTTTGGATTTGGCCCCATGTCTGCATGTAGGTTGCCCTCTGGTGTCTGTTCTTCGCTCAGACAGGATGCAGTTAAGTAGCAGCTGATTAGGTGGCTCTGGCTCACTCAGGCCGTGGGAGAGAGAGGTACAGAATATGGGGTTAGCCATATTGACATATTGACATATCTCATTGACATGAGAGGACAACATGACATTTCAACAGCCTGATATGTGCTGTGTGTTCTCCCCAGGGAGCTGTCCCTGGATCATGTGACCCTGGCAGTGGTGGGCCACACAGATTCCTGGGAAGAGAGGTGTGGATAGTGACCTGTGCTTGCACATAGGTTTCTTGGTGTTTGTAGCAGCAGCCTTAGCATTTCATGCCTGTCTCTGGTGTCTGCACTGAGAGTCATGGCTCGCGCCCATTTCTGGAGCTCATTTAGGTCGTGCTCTGAATACCCTCTCCTCACACAACCCGAAACAATGGTCTCTTGCCTCCTAGAGAGATCCAGACTTTTTCCCAATCTCCCTCCCAGCTAGCTGTGGTGCACTAGCTCCCTTCAGGTTGTTTTCATGAGGCCAACAATAGTCCTCTACCTGAGATCTGACCTCCAAAGCCTGAGCCTCTGCTCCCAGCCCCCACCCATCCCAGCTGGTGGGTGAACCAACAAGTCTCTTGGTCTGGTGAGTGCTTGTCGGCACTTATCTTCTGTGTGGGAATCTCTCCACTATGCCCTCTGCACACCTGTTGCTACGCTGTCCTCCATGGCTCCAAAGATTCCATCCCACCACCCCCCATCTCCACCAGTGAAGGGGCTTCCTAGTATGTGGAAACTTTTCCTCCTTCACAACTCCCTTCCAGTGGTGCAGGTCCCCTCCCTATTCTTTTGTCTCTGTTTTTTCTTTTTCCTTTGCCCTACTCAGGTATGTGGGGGTTTCTTACCTTTTGGGAAGTCTGAGGTCTTCTGCCAGCATTCAGTAGGTGTTCTATAGGAGTTGCTCCCCATGTAGTTTTATTTCTGATGTATTTGTGGGGAGGAAGGTGATCTCCACGTCTTATTCTTCCTCCATCTTGAACATCTCCTCTGGATTCTTTTATTTCTTTTTCTTCTCAGATTACTGTGGCTAAAACTTTTAAAATTATGTTGAATAATAGTGGTGATAGTGGGCAACCTTGTCTTGCTCCTGATCTTAAAGGAAATGGTTTCAGTTTTTCACGATTGAGAACAATGTTGGCTGTGGGGTTGTCATATAGGGTCTTTATTATGTTGAGGTAAGCTCCCTGTATGCCTACTTTCTGGAGGGTTTTTATCATAAATGGGTGTTGAATTTTGTTGAAAGCTTTTTGTGCATCTTTTGAGATGATCATATGGTTTTCCTCCTTTAATTTGTTAATATGGTTTATCACATTGATTTATTGGTGTATATTGAAGAATCCTTGCATTCCTGGGATAAATCTCACTTGATCATGGTGTATGATCATTTCAATGTGCTATTGGATTCTGTTTGCTAGTATTTTGTTGAGGATTTTTGCATCCATGTTCATGAGTGATATTGGCCTGTAGTTTTCTTTTTTTGTGACATCTTTGTCTTGTTTCGGTATCAGGGTGATGGTGGCCTCGTAGAATGAGTTTGGGAGTGTTTCTCCCTCTGCTATATTTTAGAAGAGTTTGAGAAGGATGGACGTTAGCTCTTCTCTAAATGTTGGATAGGATTCAACTGTGAAGCCATCTGGTCCTGGGCTTTGTTTGTTGGAAGAGTTTAAATCACAGTCTCAATTTCAGTGCTTGTGACTGGTCTGTTTACATTTTCTATCTCTTCATGGTTCAGTCTTGGAAGGTTGTGCTTTTGTAAGAATTTGTCCATTTCTTCCAGGTTGTCCATTTTATTTTCATATAGTTGCTTGTAATAATCTCTCATTATCCTTTGTATTTCTGTATATGTCATACTGTTCAGTATTGAATAGCCTCATGGGTTCAGGACATACTTCCAAATTTAATGCAGCAACAGATGAGAAGTAAGGTGATGCTGAATGGATTGTTCTCTCTGTGCTTCCATAATTGTCAGATGGTAAGACATGGGCCCCTGTAGACTTCTGGGCTCTGTGGTCTGGGCTCTGACAACCCCCACCATTGTTCCTCCTTCCAGTATTCCTACCATCAACAGACAATCTACATATGGATTGGTTATCTCAGAGAGCCCCATCATTTTGAGAAGAGAATTGGGTCCCAGGTGCAATGATGAGCCTACTTCACATTCCTGAGCTGGGAATGTGGATTCTCGGTCCTGGATTCCCAGGGTTGTAGGCTGTTTGGTGGCCTGGACATCATGGAGAAGAAACTGAGACAAATGAAAGTATCTTATACTTTTTAAAAGAAATACACCTATCTTATACTATTAAGCACCTATCTTACACTATATGGATATGGGGTGTTCCTTTGAAGAATCATCCAAAAGTGATTATGTTGCCCTTCCTCATCACTTGGTGAACATATAACACTTAAACATTTAGGGTCCTCACTGGAAGATCTTATTTTAGAGTTACAAATTTTTCCTTTCTTTGAAAGGTCCAAATCCAAATCCTTTCTCCAGAAAAGGCTTTGAGTTATCAAAAAGTTGATGGTTTTGGAGAGTATAGTTCTGGCATTAAGACTCTGTCAAGGTGATGCTGTCTTTCCTTTAGTAAGTCCAATAAACTTACATTTGCTTTATCAATAGGATTTTTGGGCAAAATTTTTAAGAAGTTGACAATCAATAGGAAATTTGTTAAAAACAGATAAAATAAGGACCATTGTTATTAATATTAATAATCACGAATCATTGTTATTCCCAGTAAGTTTTCTCGTAATGGCTAGACACTGAATCAGGTGACTTTTGGGAACACTTCTAGCTCTGGGAATCTGTGAATGATCCTTTTCTAGTCTGCAGGAAGACTGTCTTGCCTTGGCCTTTCTTATTTCCTTGGATTTGCTGCATGGATATTTCTCTGGTTATTGATATTTTTTAATCAGTCACTGACAATTTTGATTAGTATTTTGTTTGTTTTCCACTTTCTCCTAATTTCTTTGGGCTTTAACATTACTTGTAATATATGACTTTTCCTTTTTTGGCCAAGTATTTGTTTCAGAGTTAGCATCACTGAGAGTAGCTAGACATAATTAGTGATGATGATGTAGCTCTTGTATTACCTTATGATTCAAATTTATGATTATAGAGTTCTTTATCTTCCAAGTGTTCTCACTCCCAAAGTGCATGTGCTCACAGGTGTAGAAATGATAAAAACAAAAAAAGAGAGACAAACAGATGTGGTGATTGTGTATGTGTGTGTGTGTGTGTGCCTGTGTGTATATACATGTTTGTACTCCAAAATCCCTTTTGAATTCAGTACTTTCATTATTGCCATTTTACAGAAAAGGAAACTGAAGTCCAGAGAGGTTATCTAAGGTCTTATCTAAGGTCTTATTATTTATAAGGTCTTGTAAATAATAGGTGGCAGAGACGGTATTCCAAAAACTGTTTAATAGTTTTTGAAATATTTTTAAAATGTAGATTACTATGTCTATTATTATTACTGTTGGTTTGTGGTAATTAACATTTTTAGACCTTTAGGGAGCACTTATACACTTTAATTTGTTGATGTAATTTGAATTGATACAAAAGAGACCATTAATGGGAAAAAGATTGGAGGTTCTTTATAGGGAGATTGGAAGCTCAGGGAAAGAGGTTTGAGCCTGTGGTTGAAGAAACCCAGGGGATGTAAATGGTATGAATTAAGGAATATGGAAGGAGAAAAAAAATAAGTATCTTGTGAAATGCAATATATGTACAGTTTATCAATTGTGGAATAAAAAGTCTTAGAATCCTAAATTTGGAAGGGACTGGCATACTCCAGGGCACTACTCGTAGGTATCAGTCTGGGTGTGGGTATAAAGACTCTGACAAGTAGTGAGGGGATCTATGCATTTATCATTTTAGCCCTACGAAGGAACTTAAGAGTTCTGTGAGTACACTTTTTTCATTATCCAGATGAATCTTGAGACCAGGGCCTGAGTTGAGAGGCCATGGTCCCCAGGACAAAAATCCGGTTGTCCTGCTGCCCACTCAATATTCTTCCCAGCTCCCCACCCCTCTGCTTGCCTGTAATGGAAATTCACCCTGACAGGCGCTCCTCCCGTCTGACTTCGGCATCACAGCAACTGCCTGCTCAGACACAATTTCCTTCTCAAGCTTGGCACTGAGAAAAGCGTGACTGCATACCTTCTTAGGGAACAGAGGAAGACAGATGCTGTCTGAGGAGGCGGCTGGGAATCCTTCCCCTCAGTGGTACCTGGGCACCTATAGTACATAGGCCTGTGCTAGTGTAGTTTCACTTTTCACTTGCAAGCTCAGAGCTCAGTGCTAATAATAGCGTGTGGTGAGACTTTTCCCCAGAGGCTCTGATCTCCCAGGTGGCTGTTGCTTCTCAAACCGGCCCTCTGCTCTGCTCTTCTTGAAGGGAAAGCTCTTGGGAAAATCCCGCTTAAAGGGACTTTCATAAACAGCAAGTAGCAATGTCTTCTTCATCTCAGAATGAAACCAACCTCAGTCCATGCTCGACAAAGGAGGATGAACAGCAAGAAATAGTTCAGGAGAAGTTCTGTATGTGACCTTTCCACATAGAGGAATTTAAATCTTTTTCGATAGACATACAGGATTGTATCTCCTAATCTGTGATAATTATTTGGAGAAAGGAGTGGGCTGGTAATGGTTGATTAAGATAGAGGTTTTGTGATTTTTCTTATTTAAACCCACAGAAATAAAACAAGCTTCAGAGAATAGTATGATGTTGTGGCAAAGCACGGGACTAAAAGATTTGGTCTTTTTCATGCCTCACTACTCTTCACCCTCATGATCACACAGTTCTTTAGCTTTGTTACTTTATACGTATGTTAGTTATCTCTCTAGCCATGTGTTCTCCTGTTGGTAAAATAGCGATCATAACTAATAGTAATTGCTATCTTCAACTAAGCACATTCTCTGTTATCTAAGCAGTAGCTTATTTAGAAACAAAAGGACTGATAGTATTATCGCCATCCTGTAAGTGCAAAGCCTACACCTGAGAGAGATGAGATGATTTGCTTAACCTTGTGGAAATCAACCATGGCACTGGCACTTGATCTCAGGCTGTCTGACGCTTGAGCCAGTGCCCTCTCAAATACCCCAGTCATCATGGTTCACAGAGAGCCCCACCATGGATCATTGTATTGTACCCCAGCTGGAGCCCTACTTCACTGGCTGCCAAGAACACTGAGTGAGGGAGTGGGCATGAAGCTGTCCAATGAAGGGATTAATGGTACTCATGTCGAAAGTAGCTTTAAAATCCTGATTAGAAGTCACTCTCCCCTGCACTGAATTTCGCTCAGGAAATAGAGAAAAGAGAAGCTGTTTAGAGAAGTGGTTAAAACCTCAGATCTGGCAATCAAGCTGCCTGTGTTTGAAGACTGGGTCTGATATTCAGTAGCTGTGGGACCTTGAGAAAGTCATTTAGATTTTATAGTTCTTGAAGTGGGGTTAATGGTAACACCTACTTCCGGAGTTAGTGCTGTTTTAAAGTGGCAATGCATATAATAGGCTTAGCATGCAATGAAGGCTCAATAGACATTTTTCCTCCCTCCTCTTTCCCTCACCTTTTTCCTCTCCACCACCTTCTCCAGGAAACTAGATCACTATCAGAGGATGGCAACATGAAATGTCTGCATGATGTAAGTTATATTCAATGATGGGCACTTGGATGACATTTTTCAAAGCAGTGACTGGGATTGCAGAATTAAAATAATCCAAATGCCTATGAGATGTTGAGCTCTGCAATATGACATGATGCTGAAAATGGACTCATTGGGTCTAATGTCATGCGCTAGTCTAGAGTGATCTGGATTTTACAATTTCTGCCACATAACCATAGAAAGTGTCTATTCTAGCTTTCTTTGTCAAAAATATAATGCATTAAAATTATATATATATATAAATACATAAATATATATGTGTGTGTACAAACACTCATATACACACATACATATATCATATAGAGTAGTTTCATAGATATCAATCTTCCCATAACTCAACCATGTAAGCAGAGATTTGTCCTTGTCTTAAATACAGGACTTAAAGCTCAGACGTGTTAGGTTTACATAGAGACACAGGTGTCTTTTCATTTTGACATCCTGCCACTTCAACTAAGAAAGTCCTGAGAAAACCTTCAGTTCTGGGAACCCAGGATGGAAAATAGGCTAATGGGGTATGTATTTGCACATCCCATCACAGAGGACTTTTTTGATGACTAAGCCCCTAGGGTGGTCTGTAAGAAACAGAGCCGACTTGAGCCCTAACCTTCCTTTCTTCTCTTGGCCCCGTGCCCATGATTTGGCACATGTAATTCCAAAGATGAATCCAACCTCTTCAATCTCACATGGAAAAATTCCCACCAAGTTTGATAGTATCAATAATTCCACAAATCATGTAGACCTATCCGCACCAGTATTAGAACACTGAGAATCCCATATTACATCTACCTCTAATTCCAGGTAAAATATCATGGACAAGAATCATGGAATCTTTAGCAAATGAAACTCAAGGGATATCTTGCTCCAAAATTCTCATTTTACAAATGAGAAAAGTGAGAATCAGAGAGATTAAAATAAATTTGTCCAAAATCATAAATTCTCTCATTGGTTTTAATTGTTTCTAGAATTTCATTTCTGTATGCATTTCCCCACAAAGAAGAAAACAAAGAATCATTTTCCTTTCATAAAGAGAAAGAGAAAAAGACAGAAACAAAGCAACAGAATTTATCTTTATGAAAGCAAATTCTGTAGATATTTTGCCAAAAAGGACACATAGTGAAAATGGATTAGTTCATTTGAGTGGTTTGTGGAAAATATATATTTCCTGAAGCAGGTGGTGCTATCAAAGTGAATAGGGAGAAAAATGTCGTGTATGAACATTTTTTTTTAATGCTAAATTTTTTTAAATGCTATTTTTCAAGTAGAAAGGGAAATAACACAAAATCCTACCACTGACTCTGACAGCATATTATAATGGGTTCTGACTATATTTTAGAGAAACACACACCCACATAAAAACAGAAACAAACATTTTCAGAAAGGATACGTATAGAAAACCCTGGAGGTTTTACATTTGTTAGAAGAAAAAAAAAAAGACAAATTGCCTGCCAGATAATGAGATGAGTGAACAAGTAAGTCATTGGAAACTCACAAAATGCACTTTTCTGAGACATTTGTAGTACTGTTGATATAAGCAGAGGGACATGGATGGAATAAGAAGCAAGCTATTACCCCATGGGCATTTTAGCAGAATTGTAGAATTCAGAACTTAAAAAAAATATCTCCATGGATTAATGTGTAAATTAATTTGTTTTCAGTTTATTTCTATCTCACTATCTTTCTTATTTTTTCTAGTTTTTTTTTCTTTTTTTTTTTTTTTAACCAGTAGTAAAGTTCAATTCAACAAGCATTTACTGAGCTCTAGTCATACAATATGTTTTGAACCATAGTAGACATTAAAGGGCATTTGGAAAGATTAGAAACGGTGGGAAAAAATGCACTTATCCATTAGGAGAATTAGCCTGTTCCTTTACGTACTAAACTATGTGTCGGTCTCTGTTTTCCATAGAGACCAAGTAATTTATCATCCTCACAGGGATACTTTTTTTCATCTTTCTATTGGAAGACAATCTACATAAAATAGGGTATATATCATAATTATACAGCCTCATGCTTCTTTCTCCTCTGTATTCATGGACTTACCAATCTGTCTGTTGAAAGGACCAACCTACATTTTCCTCCATCTGGACTGGGTGTTCTGTATAAAAACTACAGTAACATCACTGCTGTCCACACCCATTTAGAGAGTTGCTATTCACCACAGGCCCCAGGGCATGGTCACCCAGAGAGGAAAGGCCAGATCACAAGCTCACGGTGACCTGTTTTAAAGTTCTGCTTCCTTCTCTACCTCCCACTAGTCTTTGCTTGTGGGCTCCAGGAGGCTGTTCTTCACTCCTAAGCATATTGAGAACTCACTCAAGGCTCAGCTCTTGAGTGTAGCTCCTCCTGGTCCTGGCACACTCTCTAACAAATTTCCCCAATTCTTTTCATTTTTACCATACAATTTAGTACCTGATTGAATGCCTACATTTTCTGGTCACTGTTGCTTTATAAGTAATTACATAATGCAGTCCCTAACAAATTGTAAGTACTCAGTAATTGAAATCTCTACTTGAACTTGCCCTCAGGGTTACACTGCAGTCTTCCTAGGGCAGAGGGTTTAGGTAGACTTCCTGACAAGTTTGTGCAGGGTCTTGTTCTTTAGTCCTCACATGAATAATACATTGATGTCTATGCAGTGTCTCAAGCTTGAACACTCAGAAACATCACAAATAATTTCCCAAACCTCATGCTTAGTACACACTGAGGCACCATTTTGTTAGTTATATATCTTAGTGTTAGTTATAAATCTGTAGTGAATATGTTTCCTTATCATCATCCTTAATATCCTCTCTTGGCTCAATCCATCAGTCCTTTTCCACTCCTACACTTTTACCACCATGTTTTAACAGAGATGCCTTGTTAAAATGACAATGAAATTGATGCAAGGGCCTGCTTGAAACTACAAATGGCTCTTCTTTGGTGCCAATTCCACAGTATGAAATTCAAGGTCTTTCGTGATATCTTATCCAGAATGGGCATGACCAAACCCTTACCAGATTGTGATCAGAAAAGAGAGGTAGGGCTTCCCTGGTGGCGCAGTGGTTGAGAGTCCGCCTGCCGATGCAGGAGACACGCGTTCGTGCCCCAGTCCTGGAAGATGCCACATGCCGTGAAGCGGCTGGGCCCATGAGCCATGGCCGCTGAGCCTGCGCGTCCAGAGCCTGTGCTCCACAACGGGAAAGACCACAACAGTGAGAGTCCTGCGTACAGCAACAAAAAAAGAAAAGAGAATTAACTAAACTTCCTTGTTACCATCTTCCTTGGGAAAGCAAAATTTCAGATTAAATGGTTTCCTAGAAACAGGCTCATTTTATGGCAGTAAAGACATTAATTAAGCAGAGTATGGGAAAATGTCGATGAGAATTGACAGCTGTGACTTCTCACTTAAAATATTAAGTAAAAGTTGCCGCATGCCTTTCTCCTGCACCCTCTCCTCTTTCTTGCTTCTCCACTATTTGATTAAATACTCTAGAATGAAAATATCAATTCACTCTCATTAGAGGGCAAGACATTATGAATTAATGAAGTCAGATTTGTGGGCAGTTTGATTCAATTCTATTACTTTCAAGTACTTATGATAACTGGACCTTAGTCTTTCTGACAGAGAGAACATTAGTTTCATTTAGCACATACAATATTGATCAACTGAAAGTCATTTGTAAGTAGCAAAAATATATATACATATATACACACACACATATATATATACACATATACATATATACATATATATGCACAGTGTTTATAGTAAGTGTATATTCATAATTATTGGTTGAAGTAATTTTTAACTATATGTGTGTTTGTGACTATTTTGGATTTTCAGAGCTTTAACTGTTAACATTTCTTACAGCTGATTAACTGTTCAAATACTTTGCTCCTTTGTGCTTTTAGGAATGTGCTTTATAACTCTGTCACACTCCTCAATCTCTATATAAAGAAATTGGATTTTTTTAAAATCAAATTTCAGTTCCATCTCTTCTCAGTTTGGTGAATACGAATTAAAATATTTTACTACAAGGAGTATCAAGTTAAAATAACAATGATATTTATTGCAAGAGATCTCTAATGTAAGTCAAATTGCTTCCTGAGCTCAAAGATGAGAGTTTTGAAGCTGCATATTACTGGCTGAAAATCTTGAGAACAAGAGTGATACAAGCTTCATTACCTGGTGTCATGCTTATAGCAGTGAGGCTTTCAGTTTTAGATGGTATTTATTGAAAGCTAACCAGATTGTGAGCATTTAACTGAATATATCAATTTTCAGGAGACCAGAATAGTTGTGTTTGCTTAGAAACTTGTTCCACAGGCTCCCCTGACCCAACACTAGAAATATGTAATAATTTTTTGTCTGAAAAAAAAAGCTTCAGGTAAAGCTGTAATTTGCTTCTGCAATCATATCAGTTACTCTAGCAAAGTGCAACCCCAAATCTCACATGAAAGTTTACAAATTAAAACCTGTAGAAATAATTAAAGAAGGAGATATGCACAGGAGTGCTACGTGAAAATGTAAAGCTTCAGCAGCCAGCCCAGCTGAGTGATATCACGTCTAGTGATAACTAGACGTGAGGTACAAACTAATTGTACTTACCTAGTTCTCTGCTTTTTATAGCGAAACTGTGAGCATGGAGCTTCTGCAGTGGGAAGGAGAAGGATGTACATGCTGTTTTGCTTTCTTAAAGGTTCATAGAATGAAAGAGAACCAAGAAGAGGAAAAATATGACAGCGCAGAGGAGGGAATTTAACATTTTGGCATTAAATAAATTGTTGTGGATCTTTCTTATCTTTTAAGTAGTTTTATCCTCCTTTGCTTCTTTTGTATTCTACCCAGTGACTGATTCAACAAAGGTTTTTAGAGCAATTACCCGGTTTGACATTATTAGTAACTTATTCTTCACACTGGACCTTTAATTTCCTGGAGCCAGACTCTATAATGTCTTCTTCATTATTCATTTGTTTGTTTGTTTATTTATTTATTTTTCTCAGCATCAAGCACATGCTTGGGCACGTGTTATACATCCAATAATTATTTTAAAAGTAAATTAAAGAGTAAAGAGAGATATAACTTTTTGAATCTTAAAGGCTTTTTTAATACACTATCCCTTAGCTGCCTTTTCTTTTTTTAAGCAGGCCTTTCTGCAACAGCTCCAGATACAACTCTTAGGTATCCCAGTGAGATTTTTCCATCCCAGGGGCCTGGACCCAAACTGGAATAACTGTCAGCAGCAGTATTAATTGCCCCCCTTCTTAGCAGCTGGAGTGTGAAAATTGGTGTGGAGAAAGAGACTGAAATTTCTGTTCATCCCAAGAGGTAGCCGCTGGGGACATGATTCAGCCCATTAAGGGGACAGCTGTGTGCAGGCAAGTTTCATATCTGTCTGAACAGCTCCTACAGTCTGGGTAAATAAATACCTTAAATCCCTAGAGCCAGCAAACTTCTTTAGGATTTTCTCCTAATCTCATGGAGCCTGATTGTGTCTGGGCCTAAGGCACTTTCTAATTGTGCGTAATTTACCTTTGGAAGCTTCAGAGCCTGCATCTCAGGGAGTGTAACCACCCAAGAATTCCAGAATAGTACCGCTCATTCCCACCTTTCTCCCTTTACAGGGACCACTTATGCTTCCCAGAAACCCTCACTTTCCCTTTAGGAGGATATAAAAAATACCCATCCTGTAAGAGTCAAAACACAAAGCACTTCTCAATCACCTGCTACCACTGATGAGTTCTTCCTTTGAGATCCTGCTTCTCATATTTCACTTGGTATCTTTGGCTGCATTTGCAATATGTCCTTTCTCTATCTCTCCATCTGCATTGTGTTCTTCCAGTTCAGAATTCATGTCTCTGTACCATGTCTAATGCAATAATAAGATACACAGTGGGTGCTAGTCCCTAGCATGACTGGTTAGTTCTAGTCAGTCTGCTTATGGCAAGGACTAGGGATAGGAACTCTGATCATGACTCTCCCCATCCTCCTCCATTAGTTCCATGTATTTGTACATTTAATAGCTTTTCCCCTGTACTGTGACTGCTAACCCTTTCTTACTAGCATGAGCTTCCTGAAAGCAGAGGCTTTGGTATCTGCCTGACAGTATAAGAGAAGACTCAAAGGGAAAAACCTGCTTGGGGAAGCATTGCAAGCTGAGAAAAGACTTGCTCAAGGTGTAGAAACATGAAGGTGACTAGGTCAGAAACTAATAAGTAGTTTAATCTGAATTTCCAACAACAAATGGGGCCATCCAGGGAAAGTATCACTTGATATGCACATGCAGAATCTGGATGACACACATTCAAGAAGTTGGAGAGAGGGATACCTGTCCTGGGTGGGGGTTTAGACTGCCTGACCTTCAAATCTCCAGTCTGCTGGAGACCTTGATTTCTAGGTCAGTGTGATGGTTAATTTTATGTGTCAACAGGGAGGGACCATGGGGAGCCCAAACATTTGGCCAAACACTATTCCGGGTGTGTCTGTGAGGGTGTTTCTGAATGAGATTAACATTTGAATCAGTAGACTGACTAAAGCAGATTGCCCTCCTTAATTTCTATGGGTTTCATCCAATCAAAGGAAGATTAGAATAGAACAAAAAGGATGAGTTAGAGGGAGTTTTTCCTGCCTGACACCTCAGCTGGGATATTGGTCTCTTCTGGCCTTTGAACTCAGATTTAAACATTGGCATTTCTTGGGTCTCTAACTTGCCAGCTTTTGCATTAGAATGCCTATCATTGGCTCTCCTGCTTCTCAGACCTTCAGGATTGAACTAGAGCTATACTACCAGCTCTCCTGGATCTTCATCTTGCTGACTACTGATCTTGAGGACTTGTCAGCCTCCATAATCATGTGAGCCAATTCCTTATAATAAACTCTCTCTCTCCATATATATGTGTGTGTATGTATATGTGTGTGTGTATATATATATATATATATATATATATATATTATATATATATATATATGTAAATACATACAGAGACAGACAGAGACACAGAGAGACAGAGAGAGATCACACTGATTCTTTTTCTCTGGGGAACTCTTACTAATACAGTCAGTATTGTCTGTTCTATAAAGTGCTGCTCTCTGACAAGAGGGGATCAAGGCATGAGGAAGCTGGTGTTAGCCCCAGTCCAGTCCATCAAACAATGCCCCCAGCCTTCCAACTGGACTCTCCGCTCCATTTGTTCTAAGATGAAAAATAAGTTTTGTCTTTTTCCCCTCTGTTCTTACCAATCTGTCCTTTGTTATTTGGCAGGAGCTGGTAGCTTTTCTTGTGGTCTGACTGGATCTGGAAATAACATGGTTATTTTTGTTTAAACATAATAGCAAAGAAGAACTTGAGCTTATATGCAATTTAACCTTATCAAGCCCAGGCATATTTGTTTTTGTACAATCAGTATGCCTGAGTGATGTCAGGAGAGCTCTGAAAACAATATATTCTGAAGCCAGAGTTGTTAATGGGTGGAACCTTCCCAAATAATAAGGATTGTGCACATGACTGGAACTAGAATGAGTTATTTAGTCCAATACAACTGACTTTATTCTATATAGTATGTCATACGACTCAGAAACAAAACAGGAAAGGAGAAATAAGTGAAAGGGAATACGCTAAACATGAAGGAAATTGTATATTTGTGGGCTGTCTAGAGGCACTCAGTTAATAGTTGAATGAATTTTAAATTTTAGAGTAAACAATAAGATTGCATTTAAACATGTATGCACATACACATATACAGATATATAGAAAGATATCATATGAGATATACTACAAATGCACTCATGAGAGCTTGTGCTATTGATGAATTGCCCTACACTGAGGGGTTCAACATGCCCAAAGATCCCTGTTATATAGTCTCAGTCCTTCTCTCTCCTGGTGTTATCTTCCCTTTGCACTATAGCAGGCTGCTCAAAATGCTCTTCACTCTACAAGTGCTCCATCCCATGCACCATCCAGTCAAATGGGGACACGTCCAAGCATCCATGATGGAGGCAGAGAGTTCTCTCTGAACTTGTTCTCAAAGAGAAGACTACCCACATCTCAGAAACCATATTTTTAGTAACAGTGCTACTTTTGTTCCAAATTGCCTTTGTACACATTTATTCCAAGAGAAAATCGAGAACAGTGGCCACTAAAAATGAGTATGTGCTCTGAAAATGAAATGCTCTTTGCCTGTCAACAGTGTTGGAAAAATATAATATTCTGCCACCTATGGTTTCCTGTCTCAACCCCTCACCTTTAAACATACCCTAGGAGTTGACAGCTACAGCTAAATGTATTGGTGGATGTTTTAGCGAGGTTTTATACCTATATTATATCTACTCCATGAAAATGACACTTGCAAGTGATGGAGGAGATAGTGTATTAAGAAACTAAAAATTCAGAAAGTTTGTTCCAAGTCACAAAGTTGTAAAAGAGAGTGCTATTTCACTTTTTGGACTCATAAGGTAACAAAATATAACCATTCAGACACTTTGCCCCAATTGTTGAATTTTCTCTATCAGTAAATTTTGAAATAGAATGTTAATTCTTAGGGTCTGCACCAAGAGATCTGATTTATCAGGTTTCAATGGGTCTCATGGTATCTGAATTTTAAACAGAAATATTTAGGACATTCTGATGAAAGAAATCTGTAAAACACGTACTTTGAGAATAATCACAGCCTTTTTTTTTATACTATCCCCACCCTGCTTTCATTTAGAATGATTCAGTAAATTTCTCCTTGGATAAAAGATAGAGAAACAAATCTTAAAATTTGTAACTAAAAGACCTTTGGACTTATTTTCAGACTCTGGTATCTAGTCTTAACTCTTCATTTCCTAACTCCTACTATGAGATATTCCCTTAACCAATCAGAGTCTTGGTTTCTTTATTTAATTATAGGAAAATGACAGTATCTAGCTTTCATGATTCCCACATGATTCAGAGAAATACTATTTGTTGAACTCCTTTGGCATATTGTCAATTGCTGTACAAAAGCAGGAAACCGTTCTAGTTATGAATATGCACACTGATGATCCCAACAAGGAGGCATTCAGAATATACCTGGTGCTTATTATCTGGTCAGCTGGTGCAGTGGGAGGTTGATGATAGAGATGCAATGAAAACCTTTCTTAGGATTTCTAAGAAGGGAGAGAATAATGAACAGTGGATCATATGGGAGGACATTGAAAAGGAACTGGACCATACGGTGGGTCTTCAGAAAAAGGTGGATTTGTTCTTAGGTAGAGAATGTTGGTGAAGATGATCTAGGTGGAAGATAAAGGAAGAAAAGGCCCAGAGATGGGAACCAGCACCTCAGGAAACACGGAAAGAGATAACAAAGAGCAAGAAAGCTGGTTTTAATCTCAAGAAATCAGAATGCTCATCCCATTTAATTCCTTAATTTGAATAGATTCAGGTTGTACCCAAGTCTACAAAGCTTCCTCATTTGTTCGACTGATCAACATGCTAAACGTCCTGACCAATAGGTTAAAATTTCTTTAGTAGCAGCATTTAGAGCAAAATAACACAGCATCCAAGGAAACACTCATATAAAGAATGAACGAAGTACCATCCCATTAAAGTCATGGATTTATTGACCTATTGATACATTTAAAAGGTCTCCTTGTAAAATTAGTTAATATGTAAATAGTGTTAACCTGAAGAAAAAGACAGATTTTAAAAAAAATTGTCCTTGTTACTGAATTCACATATTTCCTCTCCAAAGTGTCACAAATTTTTCCTGCTAAATTCTTTATATTATCTCAACACATTTATTTTTTAAAATCTTTATTGGAGTATAATAGCTTTACAATGGTATGTTAGTTTCTGCTGTATAACAAAGTGAATCAGCTATACACATACATACATCCCCATATCTCCTCTCTCTTGTGTCTCCCTCCCACCCTCCTTATCCCACTCCTCTAGGTGGAAACAAAGCACTGAGCTGATCTCCCTGTGCTATACGGCTGCTTCCCACTAGGTATCTATTTTATGTTTGGCAGTGTATATATGCACATGTCACTCTCTTGCATTGTCCCAGTTTACCCTTCCCCTTCTCCATGTCCTCAAGTTCATTCTCTATGTCTGCATCTATATTCCTGTCCTACCCCTAGGTTCTTCAGAACCATTTTTTTTTAATTCCATATATATGTGTTAGCATACAGTATTTATTTTTCTATTTCTGATTACTTAACTCTGTATGACAAACTCTAGGCCCATCCACCTCACTACAAAAAACTCAGTGTCGTTTCTTTTTATGGCTGAGTATTATTCCATTGTGTATATGTGTCAAATCTTTATCCATTCATCTGTTGATGGACACTTAGGATGCTTCCATGCCCTGGCTATTGTAAACAGTGCTGCAGTGAACATTTTGGTACATGACTCTTTTTGAATTATGGCTTTCTCAGGGTATATGCCCAGTCATGGGATGGCTGGATCATTTAGTAGTTCTATTAGGCCTTCTGCCAATTTTTGGATTGG
The DNA here is from genome assembly GCF_003031525.2 of Neophocaena asiaeorientalis asiaeorientalis. Lineage (NCBI taxonomy): Eukaryota > Metazoa > Chordata > Mammalia > Artiodactyla > Phocoenidae > Neophocaena > Neophocaena asiaeorientalis. The sequence goes on along the minus strand of NW_020172268.1, from coordinate 594,855 downwards.
GTTGTTTGCTTTATTTTGATATTGAACTGCATGTATATATTGGAAATTAATCTTTGATCAGTTGCTTCATTTGAAAATATTTTCTCCCATTCTGAGGGTTGTCTTTTTGTCTTGTTTATGGTTTCCTTTGTTGTGCAAAAGCTTTTAAGTTTCCTTAGGTCCCATTTGTTTATTTTTGTTTTTATTTCCATTTCTCTAGGATATGGGTCAAAAAGGATCTTGCTGTGATTTATGTCATAGAGTGTTCTGCCTATGTTTTTGTCTCAGAGTTTTATAGTGTCTGGCCTTATGTTAAGTCTTTAATCCAGCTTGAGTTTATTTTTGTGTATGGTGTTAGGGAGTGTTCTAATTTCATTCTCTTACATGTAGCTGTCCAGTTTTCCCAGGACCAGTTATTGAAGAGGCTGTCTTTTCTCCATCGTATATTCCTGCCTCCTTTCTCCAAGATTAGGTGACCATATGTGTGTGGGTTTTTCTCTGGGTTTTGCATCCTGTTCCATTGATCTATATTTCTGTTTTTGTGTGAGTAGCATACTATCCTGTTTGCTGTAGCTTTGTAGTATAGTGTGAAGTCAGGGAGCCTGATTATTCCAGCTCCATTTTTCTTTCTCAGGATTCCATTGGATACTCAGGGTCTTTTGTGTTTCCATACAAATTGTGAAATATTTTCTTCTAGTTCTGTGAAAAATGTCATTCGTAGTTTGATAAGGATTGCACTGAATCTGTAGATTGCTTTGGGTAGTAGAGTCATTTACACAATGTTGATTCTTTCAATCCAAGAACATGGCATCTATCTCCATCTGTTTGTATCAAATTTAATTTCTTTTATCAGTGTCTTATAGTTTTTTGCACAAAGGTCTTTTGTCTCCTTAGGCAGGTTTATTCCTGGTATTTATTCTTTTCATTGCAGTAGTAAATGGAAGTGTTTCCTTAATTTCTCTTCCAGATTTTTCATCAATAGTGTATAGGAATGCAAGAGATTTCTGTACATTAATTTTGTATCCTGCTACTTAACCACATTCATTGATTAGCTCTAGTAGTTTCCTCATAGCATCTTTAGGATTCTCTATGTATAGTATCATGTCATCTACAAAGAGTGACAGCCTTATTTCTTCTTTTCCGATTTGGATTCCTTTTATTTCTTTTTCTTCTCTGATTGCTGTGGCTAAAACTTCCAAAACCATGTTGAATAAGAGTGGTGAGAGTGAGTAACCTTGACTTGTTCCTGATCTTAGTGGAAATTGTTTCAGTTTTTCACCATTGAGGATGATGTTGGCTGTGGGTTTGTCATATATGGCCTTTATTATGTTGAGGAAAGTTCCCTCTATGCATACTTTCTGCAGGGTTTTTATCATAAAAGGGTGTTGAATTTTGTTAAAAATTTTCTCTGCATCTATTGAGATGATCATATGTTTTTTCTCAATTTGGTAATATGGTTTATCATATTGATTGATTGGTGTATATTGAAGAATGCTTGCATTCCTGGGATAAACCCAAGTTTATAATGGTGTATGATCCTTTAAATCTGCTGTGGATTCTGTTTGCTAGTATTTTGTTGAGGACTTTTGCATCTATGTTCATCAGTGATATTGGCCTGTAGTTTTCTCTCTTTGTATCATCTTTGTCTGGTTTTGGCATCAGGGTGATGGTGGCCTTGTAGAATGAGTTTAGGTGTGTTCCTCCCTCTTCTATATTTTGGAAGAGTTTGAGAAGGATAGGTGTTAGCTCTTCTCTAAATGTTTGATAGAATTCGCCTGTGAAGCCATCTGGTCCTGGACTTTGTTTGTTGGAAGATTTTTAATCACAGTTTCAATTTCAGTGCTTGTGATTGATCTGTTTATATTTTCTATTTCTTCTTGGTTCCATCTCAGAGGGTTGTGCTTTTCTAAGACTTTATCCATTTCTTCCAGGTTGTCCATGTTATTGGCAAATTGTTGCTTGTAGTAATCTCTCATGATCTTTTGTATTTTTACAGTGACAGTTGTTTCTTTTCCTTTTTCATTTCTAATTCTATTGAGTTGAGTCTTCTTCCTTTTTTTCTTGATCTGTCTGGTTAATGGTTTATCAATTTTGTTTATCTTCATAAAGAATTAGCTTTTATTTTTATTGATATTTGCTATTATTTCCTTCATTTCTTTTTCATTTATTTCTGATCTGTTCTTTATGATTTGTTTCCTTCTGCTAACTTTGGTGTTTTTTTGTTCTTCTTTCTCTAATTGCATTAGGTGTATGTTTAGGTTGTGTATTTGAGATGTTTCTTGTTTCTTGAGATAGGATTGTAATGCTATAAACTTCCCTGTTAGAACTGCTATTGCTGCATCCCATAGATTTGGGTCATTGTGTATTCATTGTCATTTGTTTCTAGTTGTTTTTTGATATTCTTTTTGATTTCTTCAGTGATCTCTTGGTTATTTAGTAGTGTGTTGTTTAGCTTCCATGTGTTTGTATTTTTTACAGATTTTTTTCCTGTAATTGGTATCTACTCTTACAGCGTTGTAGTCTGAAAAGATACTTGATATAATTTCACTTTTCTTAAATTTACCATAGCTTGATTTGTGGCCCAAATGTAATCTATTCTGGAGAACGTTCCATGAGAACTTGAGAAGAAAGCGTAATCTGTTTTTTGTGGATGGAATATCCTAAAAATATCAATTAAGTCCATCTTGTTTAATATATAATTTAAAGCTTGTGTTTCCTCATTTATTTTCATTTTGAATGATCTGTCCATTGGTGAAAGTGGGATGTTAAAATCCCCTATTATAACTGTGTTACTGTCGATTTCCCCTTTTATGGCTGTTAGCATTTGCCTTATGTATTGTGGTGCTCCTATGTTGGGTGCATATATATTTACAATTGTTATATGTTCCTCTTGGATTGATGCCTTGATCATTATATAGTGTCCTTCTTTGTCTCTTGCAACATTCTTTATTTTACAGTCTATTTTGTCTGATATGAGAATTGCTACTCCAACTTTCTTTTGATTTCCATTTGCATAGAATATCTTTTTCCATCCCCTCACTTTCAGTCTGTATGTGTCCTTAGGTCTGAAGTGAGTCTCTTGTAGAGAATATATATACAGGTCCTGTTTTTGTATCCATTCAGCCAGTCTGTGTCTTTTGGTTGGAGCATTTAATCCATTTACATTTAAGGTAGTTATTGATATGTATGTTCCTATTACAATTTTCTTAATTGTTTTGGGTTTGTTATTGTAAGTCTTTTCCTTCTCTTGTATTTCCTGTCTAGAGAAGTTCCTTTAGCATATGTTGTAGAGTTAGTTTGGTGGTGCTGAATTCTCTTAGCTTTTGCTTCTCTGTAAAGTTTTTAATTTCTCTGTTGAATCTGAATGAGATCCTTGCTGTGTAGAGTAAACTTGGCTGTAGGTTTTTCTCTTTCATCACTTTACATATGTTCTGTCACTCCCTTCTGGCTTGCAGTGTTTCTGCTGAAAGATCAGCTGTTAACCTTATAGGGATTCCTATGTATGTCAATTGTTGCTTTTCCCTTGCTGCTTTTAATATTTTTTTCTTTGTGTTAATTTTTGATAGTTTGATTAATATGTGTCTTGGCGTGTTTCTCCTTGAATTTATCCTTTATGGGGCTCTCTGTGCTCCTGGACTTGATTGGCTATTTCTTATCCATACTAGGTAAGTTTTGAACTATAATTTCTTCAAATATTTTCTTAGTCTCTTTTTTTTTTTTTTCTTTTTTTGTGGTACACGGACCTCTCACTATTGTGGCCTCTCCCATTGTGGAGCATAGGCTCTGGATGCGCAGGCTCAGTGGCCATGGCTCACAGGCCCAGCTGCTCTGCAGCATGTGGGATCTTCCTGGACTGGAGCACAAACCCATGTCCCCTGCATCGTCAGGCAGACTCTCAACCACTGTGCCACCAGGGAAGCCCCAGTCCCTTTATTTTACTCTTCTTCTTCTGGGACCACTATAATTTGAATATTGGTGCATCTAATGTTGTCCCAGAGGTCTCTTAATTTGTCCTCAATTCTTTTCATTCTTTTTTCTTTATTCTGCTCTGTGGTCATTATTTCCACTAGTTTATCTCCCAAAGCACATATCCATTCTTCTGCCTCAGTTAATTCTACTATTGATTCCTTCTAGAGAATTTTTAATTTCCCTTATTGTGTTGTTCATCTTTGTTTGTTTGCTCTTTAGTTTTACTTTTTCTAGGTCCTTGTTAAACATTTCTGTTATTTTCTCCATTCTATTTCCAAAATTTTGTATCATCCTTACTATCATTACTCTGAATTCTTTTTCAAGTAGACTGCCTATTTCCTCTTAATTTGTTTGGTCTGGTGTGTGTTTACCTTGCTTTTTCATCTGTTCTGCATTTCTCTATCTCCTCATTTTGCTTAACTGACTGTGTTTGGGTTCTCTCTTTCACTGGCTGCAAGTTTGTATCTCCCATTGTTTTTGGGGTCTGCCCCCAGTGGGTCAGGTTTGTTCAGTGAGTTGTGTATGCTTCCTGGTGTAGGGAACTGGTGCCTGTGATTGGGTGAATGAGGCTGGATCTTGTCTTTCTGGTGGGCAGAACCATGCCAGGTGGTGTGTTTTGAGGTTTCTGTGAAATTATTAAGATTTTAAGCAGCCTTTCTGCTAATGGTTAGGTTTGGGTTCCTGTCTTGCTAGCTGTTTGGCATAGGGTGTCCATCACTGTAGTTTGCTCATCATTGATTTGACCTGGGTGTTAGTGTTGAGATGGAGATATCTGGGAGAGCTTTTGCTCTTTGATATTACATAGGGCCGGGAGGTCCCTGGTCTGCCAATGTCCTGAACTCAGCTCTCCCACTCAGATGCTCAGGTCTGACACCTGGCCAGAGCACAAAGACCCTGTCAGGCGCAAGGCTCAGAAGAAAATGGTGAGAGAGAAAGAAAGGAAGGATCCGGACAGTCAGAACCCTAGGACAAATGGCAAAAGCAAAGCTATACAGACAAAATCACACAAAGAAGCATACACATAGACATTCACAAAGAGAAAAATGAATATATGTGTATATATATGTATATAATATATAATCTATATATATGTATATAATATATATATAATATATATATACACACACACACATATATATATAAATATATGTATGTGTATATATATATAATATATATATACACACACATATATATATAAATGTATGTATATATATACATATTAATATATATGTATAGATATACATATATATGTATATATATAATTAAAAAAGGAATAGAGCATCAAAATCATTAAACAAACCTACCATCGATAATAAGCTCTAAATACTAAACTTAGATAAGCATAAAACCAGAGACAAATTGATGCCAAAAGCAAACCCCAAGTCTACATTTGTTTCCAAAGTCCATGACCTCAATTTTGGGATGACTCGTTGTCTTTTTAGGTATTCCACACATAGAGGGTACATCAAGTTGATTGTGGAGATTTAATCTGCTGCTCCTGAGGCTGCTGGGAGAAATTTCCTTTTCTCTTCTTTGTTCACAGAGCTCCTGTCGTTCAGCTGTGGATTTGGCCCCGCCTCTGTGTGTAGGTTGCCTGAGGGTGTCTTTTGGGAAGTCTGAAATCTTCTGCCAGAGTTCAGTATGTGTTCTGTAGGAGTTGTTCCACATGTAGATGTAGTTTTGATGTATTTGTGAGGCGGTAGGTGATCTCCACGTCTTACTGCTTTGTCATCTTGAAGGCACCCCTCTCATCCTCTGCCCTCATCCTGAGGTCTTTGTAGCTGCAGTTGGACAGAGGTGGTGAATCAAAGCCTTTCCGAGGCCTCAAGGGGCCCAAGGCTGCACCATCACAACAGCAGTGAATAGAGTGTCCATCATGATCCTCTCTGAAAGCCAGATTAACCTCAGCCTCCTTGCACCTCTCTAAACTTTTTGATATAATTTCCTATAAACAATGGGGGGAAAATACAGTACAATATCTCAAACATGATTGTACTTTTTGGTACTTTACCCAAGAGCACAGAGGGATATTTTTCTCTACTTTGAGCACTATGATTTAATAGACTTTTTAAATAGAATGTCAAAAAAACAAAATAATAGGGCTTCCCTGGTGGCACAGTGTTTGGGAGTCTGCCTGCCAATGCAGGGGACATGGGTTCCCGGTCCAGGGGGATGCCACATGCCACGGAGCAGCTGGGCCCATGAGCCGTGGCCGCTAAGCCTACACGTCCGGAGCCTGAGCTCCACAACAGGAGACGCCACAATGGTGAGAGGCCCACATACTGCAAAAAAAAAAAAAAAAAAGAATAATTTTATTACAATGGCATGAGAACTAAATGTATGGATTGATCCTCTGATAGACTATTTACTTTCCGTTTCCAGCTCATGTACTTGTTTAGTGATTCATGTAAATGGCCAGAGTGTTAGAGACCTAAGCTCCCTGCTTATCAAATTGAATGGAATAAGTCCTCTTGCCTTACCATTCCCAATGGCGACAAGTAGGAGAGCACGTGGATGATGATTATGAAATATTTAAAGAAAATAAATTCTCAAAATAGAAAGTGAGTTTTTACTGACTATTTGCTAGATAGAAGGTGCTAGATCAAGGAGTGTGGAGGATCTACAAAAGAAGTTGAAGCTTTGGGGACTTGACATCTTGCAAAATGCAAGATGAACTGTTACTTCCTGAATCTTATCACATGAATTCCAACTGAACAAATGGGTTCTGTAAAGATGCTTGGATGAGAAGGAAGAGCTGTAGGCTAGAGGTAGGAGATGAGGTCTCAAGTTTTGCATGCTTGAACCATTCACTTTAGATTTCTGTACCTTGTTTTCCACATGGTAAATTGAAAAGCCCTTGTTGGAAGATATCCAAGTTACTATTATATGAAGTTTCAGAGTAAATTTAACATTGTGAGTGTGCTGGTCATTAAGCTACTATCTCTTACCTCTCAAAGCATCTTCCTATTCTATTTGATGATACCTAGAGAGGTACATAAAGCCTGGAGGAGGGAGAGACTCTTGCTTGTATTTTTGTTTGTAGATGCTTCTTACTGTGGCAGCAATGTTTGGTTCCAGTAGCCCTTAATTCCAACTTGAAAAATTTTAGCTCCACTCACAGGACACGTCTCATTGTTCCTCCTTAGAGCTTCCCACATTCCTCAGAAGACTATATCCCAGTTGTACAGACTCCTTCTTTGCAGCTCTTGAGGCAGCAGCTGGGATGTCTTCACCTCTCAGAAGTCTGGTTCCAGCTCTGTGGGTTCCTCCAATTTCCTAGGTTCTAACAACTCCAAATGCTTTTCCTGGGGCTGAGGAGTGGAAGCTGCTCTTTAGTGTCTGCTTCATGTTACCTTAGTGGTACCTTTTATCTATAAAGTACTCCAATATTTCTTTAACTAATTCCCTGTATTACATTCTACTGTTAAAATAACAGATGTAAACTTTTGGTTTTCCTAATTGGAGCCTGATAAATTCAGTGGCTAAAAGCAAGTTGGAACATTTATAATATTAAAAGTCTTTTCAAACTAGCCATATTTCTTCTTCCCCAGGATTCTGAGACACTATCCCCTTCTCCATGGTTATTCTTTCTATGTTATTTAAACAGAAGCCCTTTCTCTTCTATCACCAAGATCCTGCATGGATCTTTGCCATTGACATCTCTTTGTTGTTTGAGTTCTTGCAATACAAGATGATTATTCTATCTGCACCATGGAAGCAGGTTGGATAGTCTTATGAAGACTTCAGGTAAGTTAAATCATAATTACTCTCAAATCAAGTCTAACATGAGCCTTAATCTCTTTTCTGCTTACTAGTCATAGACTTTGTGGACAGCAGTTGCTTTGCTGAGGGCTGACATTTGCAGAGAAAAGTACCCAGGTGGTCATTATGTCTACAGCCAGGAATTAATGTGCAGCAGTCAGTGAACCTGGCTTAGTGCAAAACAAAAGCTTTCTGAAATAATTGGCTTCTTGCTGCAGCCCTGCCACAACAGGTAGACAGGAAAGCATATGGGAATTGGTAAGCTTGGGAATGCAGATGCTACCCTCCTAGTGCGGCATTATTTATGTGCCATGAACCTTCCATTCTGAATGCTGGGTGATAGTTCAGGAAGATAATGGCCTCTGCCCAGGATTTGAATTCCTAGAGGACAAGAAGAAGCAGCACAGGGACTTCATTATAAGTTGGTCCTCTTGCAAGTTGCTGTAGCATGGAATTGGGAAAACCTAAAAAATTGACAGGGAGTTCAGTTCATAGCTTATATCCAAGTTGGAAACTCATCCCAGCTTGATTCAGTCATACAGTCTGTCTGTCACTGAGCATGAAACATATATCCTGAATTATCTCAATGTCAATGTTATTTCCTATTAACTTCATAAGCCATGATATTTCCTATAAATTTAATTATGACAATGCACTTTCAAGAGTCCCCATTAGCCACTGGAGGGGCAAAAATAATTTGCCAGGTCAAGTATCCAAATATTAAATTCAAAGAACTTGGCTGGTTGAATTATTGGCATCATTTAAGCCTTCTTGAATATAAAACCTTGAGTAAGGAAGACAATAATAAGACATTGAAAGTTAAATTACAACTTAGATCTGACTAAATATCTGGAATGGGCCAGACTTTACCAAAGGGGCTCAAATTTAGCACATTTAATTTTTCAAAGAATTCTTTGAAAAAAGACTTTTGCTGCATTTGAAAGAAAATTTTCTAGAACACTATACTGCTTACCACTTTGCAAGATAGTTCACTTCTCCTCCATCTTAAATATTCAAGTAAATTGTAAACCCCTTGATAGCAGTAGCACTAGGATTAAAGTAAAGGAACCAAGAGGTCACCCTTTTCAGCCCCCCCCCCCCTTAAATGAGTATTTGGCCCTCCACCTTTACTTAGGTATCATTCAATCTTGGCTTGAACACTGTCCTACTGTGGAATTCACTAAACAATAAAAACAACCATTCAGGTGCCTTAATTTTGCTTTCAGAATGAGAGCATCTAATCTCCTTGTTTATTACAAAATTTCATTTCAGTGCAGTCATTAAATATTCCAAAAAACTTTCTTCAAAGCTGAACTTCTAGTCTCTTTCAGTTTCTTTGATGCACTATGTTTGAAGATACTTCCATATTCTGATCATTTTTCTTCTGGATAATTCCCAGTTTGCTAGTGTCTATATTTGTCACACCCTGAATTTAATATAACCCAATAATACTACAAACAACACTTGATTTATTGAGAACTATGTGTTCATCACTCTTCTTTCAAGTATACCACATTAAGTTTCCCAAAGTGCAATGAATTAAGGTCCTTGGGTCCTTACTTCTAGAAAGGAGGGAAATGAAGTTAAGAAAATTGCCCAAGCCCAGTTACTAGCCAGAGTAATGTGGAACCCAGTACCACCTGACTGTGAAGCCCAGGTATGGTGCTGGAGCCAGGCACACTCTCTCTCCAGGTGTAGTCTAGGTTCTAAGTGTATATTACTGACCTTCATGCCCTCACAGCACCTGGTTCAATGCTTTGAATAATATTAATATATCTTCTTGAATGAATGAGTGTGTGGATAAATTACAGTGACAGCAAAAACTACCTCTTCAAAGCATGTGGATCAATTCCATACTTCCCCAACTTTCATTCTGGACATCTCCAATGGATGACAACAATAGCTTTAGATCACCCAACCTCCCCCTTCCTTTCTCTGCCCTTGGTTCTCACAAAAGGGTTTATTTGTAAATGTATATTTTATCTTGCCATGCCCCTTTCACACCTGCAGTGACTTCGTGGTTAGTGTGACTCCAAACCTCTTCCCAGTGCTGTCATCCTGTATCTCCCACCAACCCTGCCCGAAGCATTGTCCCTCTCCCTTGCTACCATTTTACTGTTTCTTTTTCTATTCCTGACTGTGTCAAGCTCTTTCCTAACTCAGGGGCTCAGAAGTTCTTTCCTTGTGTTTACCATTCTTTGGTTCTTAACTTACCTGTCTCCTCCTCAGTGAAAACTTTCTGAACAAGCCCATCTAAAATAACATTTCTATTATTCTCTATACCCCCTCCCCCTTTTTTCTTCAATCTGCAGCTCCTTTTTTTTTTTTTTTTACTATTTGGGGGTTTGCTTGTGTTTTGTTTGTGCCTGTCTCATCTATTAGAATGTGAACTTTAACAGGAGAGGAATTTTGTCCTCTATTCCTTGTATATTGATGCATGCAAGTCCCTTTTTGAAGTTATTTTTTTATATGGAGAGATCCAACTTGACACAATTTCTAAAGTCTTAGCTCTGTCTATTCTAGATTCCATTTGTTCTCCAACAGAACACTGAGTGTGCAGGGACACTCAACACTTTTCTCCCAGCCTTCTTTGACTTTTACATACACACCACTGAATGCCTCATCTCCATGAGCTTTGTGTGCTGATGCCATTGCTGCTGGTGCCCTGGTACTTCTATTATAGTTGGTGCGTCCATGGTGCTCACTCTTAGGAAAGGCAGGTCCCTCAGAGCAATCATGTCCCAATGACTCACCACAATTATGGGACCTACACTGAGGTCACTTCTCCCAAGGCCAGAACCCTTGGGAAGCTAAATAACCTTCACTCCCCTAGAAAGAGCAAGATTGTTCCCCTCTGCTCTGAGATGCTATTCCTTCTTCTATCACCCCACCTCCTACCAATTCTGTCCACCTGAACATCTTCTTCTGTACTCTGGTTGGCATATTGTGGGTCTCTCAATAGATCCAGTCTGGGGTAAGCAGACTCAGCTTCCTTCTTTTTGTTGGGCATTCTAGATAAATATCCATATTTTTTAACATATCCATTTTAATTTCCTCATGTATGCTAAAGGCAGTAACAAGTTAATTGCTAAGTAGCAGGATTACATTTTAGCAGAAGTTGTCTTCTCCAAATAGTGCCACAATCCAAAGTTTAACCATATTTACTTTTGATGTCAGTGGGTAGAGAAATTTGTGTCCGTAAGAACTTTGATAAGCTAGGAATCCCATCTCAAGGTCTCTACATAATTTACCTATCCCCAGGATCACAAATGACACTCCATTCTTTACCTCTTATGTATAAAAATGGAACCGAATGCTTAATTTTCTTAGAACATCATATATATAAAATAAAAATTGTATACAGAGAATGACCAAATTATTTAGAACCTCTGCTAAGTTAGCATTTCCTGGAATGAGTGTTGAGGAAAGGATACTTTGAGAAGCATCTCAGGAGATAACCTTTTAAATTGAGGTCTTTTGGTTGGAAAGAAGAGGTTCATAATAATGGATGTGAGCTGGAGTACAGTGTTGCATGTCCTGCCCTCTTTTGAAGCCATATCACAGCATCTAGGTGAGGGATCACTGACTTATTTGTGGGTCGGTCAAAAGGCAGACAAAGAGATATTCTTGATTCCAGGTCAAGCAAAGTGCACTGTCAGCACCATCAAGTAAACTCTCTATGACCTGGAAAACTGTATAATGTATTCCCTATAGAAGTCAATTAAGGTTATGAGTTGTTTCATTCATATGCAGGAAATGCATACCACTAACAGCTTTAATTATGTATTGGACTAACTATATAAGGTTTTATATAAACCTCAGGAAAGAGGTTTGTGTATGTTTCTGTCTCTGTCTCTGTCTCTCTCTTTTTCAACAGATGACCTGAGTTAAGCAGTGAGTTATCCTGACATTTCACTTATCTTTCCACTCATTTTCTTTGCCAGAAAGGGATCTGCCACACTTACAGGCAACAAAAGATAAAACCGTCTCATCCTCCTGTTTCTTGCAGCATCCCTAAGGGAAATGTGTGAACATGGTCAAATGCTTGAGCTTCTTGAGCTGTTGGGGAAAAGAAAGAAAGAAATGTCTCTTTCAGATGCCAGGGATTGTATGAAACCCTTTAATTATTATAATGTTGCAGAGGATGTTAAGGAGAGTAAGCTGCATTAAAAAGTCACATTAAACAAGGGAGAATTAACATGTACCAATAAGAAATTGAAAACCAACAGCATTTAGACATTTTTTAAAGGTGTAGGAGTGATTGTTTTTTTTCAACCTTAGGAAATTGTATCAATAACTTGCACATCATCTAGAACACTTCAACAGAGCTATGTGTGAAATAAATGTTGTTCATATTTTTTAGTGGAGAAAAATAGAAAACAAATGCATCAAATTTATACATGCTCTTATTTCAACATCTTAAAAAAACAAAACAAAACAAAACAACAATGAAAAAACCTATGTGGAAGAAAGATATTATAACAGTAATAGAGCCATTAGAATATTTAAATAATTTCAAATTCATACAAATTTTTTATTCTACACAGGTATGAAACTCAAGCAGAATATTGATTCACTAACACATAATCAAGATTTGAGTTTTGACTTAAATGTTGTTATATTGGGTCTCTTTGTTAGATAGAAATATGCCATGGTTCTTCTTGAAGCCTAAGAGCTTATTATAGTGAAAAACTAATATAACTTAGTTGACTTGCAGCAACAATTAAATATTATTTTTCCTCTCATTTCATGTATTTGTGTTTTATTTCCATCCATTTTACTAGTTCCTATTCTGTGTGAATTACTTATGATGATACTGCAGTTCCCTATGTGATATCTTTTAGGCCTGCCACCGTCTGTGCTAGAGGTTTATTGATTTGTCCTGTGCCTTAGTACCAGGCTTAGAAATACAAATATAAACAGAAATAGAATCTACCATGCATAAGGTTACTAATTGTTTGGAATTCCTAGAAATGGATATTAAGTTTTAATTATTTATCCATGACATAACAATAATATGCTAATCATATGAAACATTAAAATGCAACCATTGATTTAAAGACATTACATTCAACTCGACAGACTTTTGCTGTTTGAATGATGCATTTTAACTTTTCAGTAGAGGAGTTTGAGTTTTTCACACATCTCTCTCTTCCTGGGCTTTGACCAAGTTTGAGTAAAAGCTGGAGCACAGAGAATCAGTTTCAAAAAGCGTTTTTAATTCTTATAGGAAAGATCTAGTGTCTAAAATTGTAAATCATATTTTCAAAAATGTTTTTGCAAAATGTCCAAGGCAGCTGCTAGACCAAACAGAGAGAAGAGATGATCAAGTTGGAAATTTGTTTTTTCTTTCTTTTTAGAAAAACATGATGAAATTCAGTAACTTTTTAAATTTAAAGACAATTATATTACCTTAGGAGTCATGTTTATAAAGAAATGTAAAAGCAGTGGCATTACCATCCACATGATATCAGCTACTTCAAATGAACTATGAGACACTAAGTGATGGAGGCCTTTCTCATTTTCCTGGTCATCTAAATAACCAAGCAGTATTACCAGTATTTGAAAGTTCGCAAACAGTCTAGCTTGATATAAACTTGAAACTTGGGAGATGTTGAGTTACTTCTTATATTTACTGCATAAAAATTTCAAGTCTGTTCTAAAAGGAAACCACGATTTTAGGCTAACATGTGACAATAAAAGAGAGTAGATTATTCATTTTATTTGATGATTGTGGTTGTGGAGAAGTTAATCAATACAATATTTATCTCATGGATTTCATTTTCCAGAGTGATGGTTATGGTGAGTAAATAAACTATAAATTTCACTTAACATTAATCAAATGACCTTCAATCAGTCAATATTTACCAAACAGTACCTTGCAAGACCATGAGGGATACAAATGTACAGTAAAGACCTTAAATCTGAGCGAGGACAGGGGATCCCTGGGACTAAAGGGACATACCAACAAGGAGTGTGCACTCCCTTCCAGAATCTGCTCTGGATTCTAGAGACGTTGGAATTCCCTTTATAAATGGTTTACTTCTAGTGACTTCTAGGGCCTTTTCCCAGGTCTGTTCCAGAGGCTGGATTGTATATTGGGTGTGCAAATCCTTAGACATGAAGGGCAGCCAAGGAGTATGTAGGGGGAAAGTTTCTAAGAGGTGAGGCATGCAGATCTGGGACTCCCTTACAGTATGCAACTAAACAGGGATGGGAAGAAAGGCAGGTGAGGTGAGATCTCAGGCCAAAGCCACTTTCCCCACACCCCCATGTTCAAACAGAGCTCTGAGGAGTCTGAGAATTTTAAATTCTATTTAGCATTCCAGGTTGTCATGAAAGTACATTTGTCTAGGTAAGATATAACAATTTATTCCTAATTTATAACTTTTAAATGCATAGACTATATGAGGTTTGTAGAACCTATGTCCTTGATCAATAAAATGTTCAGAATGAGCTAAACGTGTTGTCATTGTCTGCAAGAAGTTTACATTTAAGGAGATGAAATATATAAAATATTCATTATGCTTCTAAAGGAGCATAAAATCAGAGTTCTTTAAACCCAGTCCATTATATACCCATTTATTATTATTTTTTCAGCATAAGTAAAGAATTCTTAGCATGGTTATAGCTTTCTTAGGTGCTGAAGGAATACTTTGTTCACAAGACTGGCTCCTCCTGGTTTTCTTTTGAGGGTATTCCAGGATTGACTCAATATAATGTCTTTAGAATATGCAGTGTTAAGTTTGTGTATAGGCGTGTGTATGTATTAACATAGAAATCTAAATTATTTCAGCAGTTTGAAAAGTAATGGCTGGGGGGAATAAATATCTACAGTGAATATCTTGGCTAAACATATTAAGTATATAAAATTCATATTTGTCATTAGATTGTCCTAGTTTCATCAGTACATATTTTAAAAAGTAATTAAACATACTGAACTAAAAACTGTAGGGTCTTTAATTTTGAAATGACTCCATAGTGTGGTCTAACTACTTTTGATATTAAAAGAAAAGAAGAATAAATAATTAAATACCATTGAAATCTTATATTTTGGACATAGTCACTAACCCACAGCACGAGCAAATCTGATTTTCTGCAGGTATGTCTTTAAACAGACTTTAACATGCAGAGCATGTGTCTACAATCTATGTTTACATGATAGAGGAGAATAGACCTAAAGGTAAGAGACTTTTGCCTTTTTATTATTTTCATTAAAAACAATGTATTTAAATTGAATGTGTCTAACATTCAACTGTCTCCTAATGTCTTTACCTAGTAGACCAGCTGTTCAGGCCTCTTAGGTAAATAACTAAATGTTTTTATAAACCA
The DNA here is from genome assembly GCF_003031525.2 of Neophocaena asiaeorientalis asiaeorientalis. Lineage (NCBI taxonomy): Eukaryota > Metazoa > Chordata > Mammalia > Artiodactyla > Phocoenidae > Neophocaena > Neophocaena asiaeorientalis. Next base: position 579,813 of record NW_020172268.1, on the reverse strand, counting down.
CACAAATACATATTTAATCAAAATACTGGAACAAATAGAACCTCAATGGGCCATTTTGATCATGGGACAATTGGAAGATTATTGAGCTGGTAGCCCACTGTGGCTTATGTTAACATTTTAGAGCAGGTTAAAAAATGCTAACCTGAACTCACTTTAATGAAAGTCCTTAATGTGCAAGATTTAAAAGTCATAACAACATTATTATAGAGGGGGCAACCTGGATTAAAAGTAGTTCAGGTAATATTTGTTAAAAATGCCTTATCACACATAAGGGAAAGAGAACTTAAGAGATTGGTTTGAAAGCAAAATAAAGTATTTTAAGGCGTTTCTGAGCATGCTGTTCTAATATTTTCATATTTATTTGTATGTATTTATTCATTTATTATTTACAAATATTTTGAAAGAAATTTTGTAAGGCAGTTTATTTAAAATGTTGCTGATGAATTATCGAGGTTTGATTTCATGTTATAGATGACTCATTTTCATGCATTTTTGATCAGTTGTTAGCCTCTCAAGGAACAAGGTAGGCTGAGAGTATGTTCTTTGTTCATGATATGAGAAATAAACACATATTTTAAATAGTCATTGATAATTTTAAAGTTTCAATTTGTTTAAATAATATTCGATTAGCCCCTTCCTATCATGCCTTTGTACATACCTCAAGAAGAGCAGGTACTAGGCATGGAGATTTCAATTTGTGTGTTCATCATTGATACTATGTTCAGTGTGCAGGTACTTTTCTGGAATCATCTTAAGTCTTTCATCCATTTTGTGAAATTTCGTTTAATTAATATCAAAAGTAAAATCCTAAATTCACACAACCAGATAGATGTAAACCATAATTGATCATAGTATGATGCAAGGTGGTAAAACACTGAGGTTGTCTCCATCATCCCTGCTGAGCTGCAGAAGTTCCATTTTCCCCTTGGGACACACCACCTAATCTAGATGACATGTGACTATCTGTTGTATGGACAGACTGAGGGAACAAGTGTCAATTTGTATGATAAATATTTGCAAAGCTTATTTTCTTTCGTTTTGTCAACTGAAATGCTTACAAAGAGAGGTTCTATTTTCTGCATCTCTCTGGATAGTCATGTGTATCTGCTACCTTGCAAATGCCTTGTTTCAGAGACAACAGTTCTAAGATCTTATGTATAGATGAAACATCTTGAAAAGGAACAGGAAATCCTATACATTAAGGAAGCTGCAAGGGAATCACAAGGATGCCTTACATTAAGAAACTGGGAAGTTGAGGCTATTACTTTTCAATAACTTCCCATTGTCATTTACTTCCTGGAGTACAGGGATAGCATGTTATAGGGTGAGTGGTTACTCCAGGGAACACTCCTTATCTCATGGTCTTTGAGAATAATGTCACCTGGAATTGTGCAGTAACTGATCTGTGTGGCTTTCATAGTGACACTGGCAAAGGAGACAGGTGTTGAAGCCTCTTATAGGTAATCAAAGACCTATAAATAGAGCAACTTTTTTAAAGTCACTTTTAATGAGCACTTACTGCATGTAGAACTCAACCTAGAAAGAAAATTCTATTATCTCCATATAACTGAAGTTGATATACAGAGAATGGTGTCTTTGTTAGGACATTTATTTTTGCCAGAAATCCACTGGATATTTACAATTTTGAAAAGAAGTGTGCCAAGCACAATGGAGCTATAAAGATGGATAAAATATGTGCTTTTAGTGAGACCTATGGAGGAGAATACAATGAGCCAGAGCAGAGCTAAATCCATTCTATATGCAACCTGGTTATCACCACCTCTCAAAATGGCAAGCTCTAATCTACAAGGGGCTCACACTGCACCAGGGTTCAGTGCTTCAACACTATGATAGCTCCAAGACTGTGGCAATTCAGGAGAAATGGATGTTTTACCTACAGTCTGGTGGGGAAGAAACAAATATTTCATAAAACCTTTCAATGTCTCTTTTCTCACAGTTATTCAAACAATGTGACTTTCTCTTAAAACTTATCTTCCATACCCTCTAGAAAGTTCCCTCTCTAGTAAGGAGGAATGCTTCTGTCTACTAGCTGCACTCAGCTTGCATATCTCATTCAACCAAACAAGAACAGAGAAGTTCTATTTGTCAGGGGAGGGTGGTCTTCATTCTGGAACACAAAACCTAGGCTGTCATAAAATGAAAAACTTAATATTGATTTGGAGAATTAAGACAGACTTTAAAAAAGAGGTAGGTTTGGTCTAAAAGCTCTCTAAACAAGTCTTCATACACTAATAGATATGTTTTGCCTTATATTATCAGTGAGAAAAAAACCTACAGAGAGATTTCCAGCATGATAATTGAACCCCAGAGGAGTGCAAAGGCAGTATATGCAAGCCAAAAGGAGTTGGACAGTTGAGTAATTACACAGATAATTTGACCAAAGAAGACATCCAAATTGGATCATCGAAACTCTAAGTGTACTTGTCCTCAGACCTTGCATGCATTGGCAAATTAAGTGAAAAACAAAGAGAAGTGATTAGTCAGATAATTCAGACTAAATAATATTTTACACCAATTAAAACAAAGTGTTTTTTGGACAGTTTTCCTTGGTTTAGTTGATTTTATTCTCCCCTTTATTCAGGCAATGTAGACCTTTATTCTCTTGTGTGGTTGCCTCAGCTCTCCATCATTTTTTTTGTTTTTTCTTTTTTTCCTGGGGAGATAAAATGTAAGTTCTTAATCAGAAACCTAGAAAGGCTAACTTTGGTAAACAGAAGAATTTGTATTTTAAAGCTTATATTTAAATGTGAATCATATACCCTCTTTCTGGGAGACCAAGGACAATCTCAATCATTTGACCCATTCCCAGCATAATTGCAAACTAGACAGAGAGTCTTCAGGAAGCCTGCATCCAGCTCCTGATAGGGAGCCATTGTGGTGTTTATTTTGCCTTGTTCTCCTACAGGGCTTTGCTCTTCTTCTCTGGAAGTTCCTACAGAACTTCTCTGGAAGTTCCTGGCTAAAACTGTTTTGGCTGTGATGTTAATGCTTAAATGTGGCTTGAAGTGTTAACCCTCCTCAGAGAAGCCACTTCTCAACAGGTGCATCTCCCTTTCTGGGAAGCCTTTGAAAATTAGGGACTTGGTCTAAAGTTTTAAAACCAATTGATGTATTTCACAGTAGGGAAGTATTCCTAGGCATATTCAGTTCCTTCAAATTCTATCAATAGTCTTCTGCCTATTCTGAATATTTGTGGTGCTGGTATTACATGTAAAAAAATCAGTTAAAATGTGAAGAATTGTGGTTCAGTCCATCACTGTGGAGAGGTAATATGCTTGTTGTAATCAACTGCTGGTCATAGTGGCAGAATCATGGTAGCAAAGAACAAAGGGTTCATCAAGGACCATAAATAAAAGAGAAAAGATGCTTTCAATTTCTGTGTCTAAACACATCCTTTATGCTAAGTTAAGAATTTTTGTGGCTTTGTGTGTCAATGCCATCAATAATGAAGTAAAACAGGATTAAATAATTGTAAATAATATTTCTCATATATCCACTCATTAGCATGAAATATTCTATGGCTGCTGCTAACCCAGGGCTCTCTGAAATCTGTCAAACTTTTCAGAAATATTCCCCAAAGGGCAATTTTGGCCACTTGAATTATTTTTCTGTTAGATGCATTAAGAGATATAGTTACAGTAATGCTCAATTTAACTGAATGTTTTAAAACAAAGGGATTTTTGCCTCAAACTTCATGTACTACTGATTTGCTGAAGTTCTTAAAGTCAGCAATGAAATAGAATAAGTTCATAGGATGTACTGATTAGTTTCTTGAGCTTTCTTTCTGCTTAAAAATATTTATTGTCTATATTTTTTTCTAAAGATAGCTATAAGGGAAAGGAGCCGATGGATGCTGTACATTAATTCATTTATTCACTTATCCTTCAGTCAACATTAATTAAGGACCTAGCAAGTGACAATCTTCTTTATTTTTTTTGATGTGAAGACATAATTTTTATTCTTATTTATTTCTTGATTGATTTTTTAGCATGTTTATTGGAGTATAATTGCTTTAAAATGGTGTGTTAATTTCTGCTGTATAACAAAGTGAATCAGCTATTTGCATTCATATATCACCATATACACTCCCTCTTGTGTCTCCGTCTCACACTCCATATCCCACCCCTCAAGGTGGACACAAAGCACCAAGCTGATTTTCCTGTGTGTTGCAGCTGCTTCCCACTAGCTATCTATTTTACATTTGGGAGTATATATAAGTCAGTGCTATTCTCTCACTTCATCCCAGCTTCCCCTTCCCCTGCCCATGTCCTCAAGTCCATTCTCTACATCGGCATCTTATTCCTGCCTGGCCCCTAAGTTCATCACAAGAATTTTTTTTTTTTTTTAGATTCCATATATATGTGTTAGCATACAGTATTTATTTTTCTCTTTCTTACATACTTCATGCTGCAGGAGAGACTCCAGTTCTTTCCACCTAATTAAAAAAATAAAAAACTCAATTTCCCTTCTATTTATGGCTGAGTAATGTTCCATTGTATATATGTGCCACTTCTTTATCCATTCATCTGTCAATGGACACTTAGGTTTTTTCCATGTCCTGGTTATTGTAAATACTGCTGCAATGAATATTGTGGTACATGACTCTTTTTGAATTATGGCTTTCTCAGGGTATATGCCCAGTAGTGGGATTGCTGGGTCATATGGTAGTTCTATTTTTAGTTCTTGAAGGAACCTCCATAATGTTCTACATGCGGTTTGTATCAATTTACATCCCAACAAACCGAGCAAGAGGGTTCCCTTTTATTGACACCCTCTTCAGCATTTATTGTGTGTAGATTTTTTGATGATGGCTATTCCTACTAGCATGAGGTGATACCTCTTGTAGTTTCAATTTGCACTTCTCTAATGACTAGTGATGTTGATCATCCTTTCATGTGATTGTTGGCAATCTGTATATTTTCTATGGAGAAATGTCTATTTAGGTCTTCTGCCCATTTCTGGATTGGGTTGTTTGTTTTTCTGATATTGAGCTGCTTGAATATTTTGGAGTTTAATCCTTTGTCAGCTGTTTCATTTGCTAATATTTTTGCCCATTTGAGTGTTGCCTTTTTGCCTTGTTTATGGTTTCCTTTGCTGTGCAAAAGCTTTTAAGTTTCATTAGGTCCCATTTGTTTAGTTTTCTTTTTATTTCCATTTCTGTAGGACGTGGGTCAAAAAGGATCTTGGTGTGATTTATGTGCAAGAGTGTTATTCTTAAGTTATCCTCTAAGAGTATTACAGTATCCGGCCTTACATTTAGGTCTTTAATCTATTTTGAGTTTATTTTTGTGTCTGGTGTTAAAGAGTGTTCTAATTTAATTATTTTACATATAACTGTCCAGTTTCCCCAGCAGCCTTTATAGAAGAGGCTGTTTTTTTTTTTTGCCAAAGCAATTAGAGAGAGGAGAACAACAACAACAACAAAAATCCCCCAAAGTTAGCAATAGGAAAGTCATCATAAAGATCAGATCAGAAATAAAGAAAAGGAAATGAAGGAAACGATTGACAGGATCAATAAGATTAAATCTGGTTCTTTGAGAAGACAGACCAAATTTATAAACCATTAGCCAGACGTATTAGGAAAAAAAGGGAGAAGACTCAAAACAACAGAATTAGAAATGAAAAAGGAGAAGTAACAACTGACACTGCAGAAATACAAGGGATCATGAGAGTTTACTACAAACAACTATATGACAAAAACATGGTCAACCCAGAAAAAACAGACAAATTCTTACAAAAGCACAACCATCTGATACTGAGCCAAGATGAAATAGAAAACATAAACAGACAAATCACAAGCACTGAAATTGAAACTGTGATTAAAAATCTTCCAACAAACAAAAGCCCAGGACCTGAAGGCTTCACAGGCGAATTCTATCAAACATTTAGAGAAGAGCTAACACTTATACTTCTCAAAGTCTTCCAAAATATAGCAGATGGAGGAACACTGCCAAACTCATTCTATGAATCCACCATCACTCTGATAACAAAACAAGATAAAGATGTCACAAAAAAGCAAAACTACAAGCCAATATCACCGATGAAAATAGATGTAAAATTCCTCAACAAAATACTATAAAACAGAGTCCAACAGCACATTAAAAGGATCATACACCATGGTCAAGTGGGGTTTATCCCAGGAATGCAAGGATTCTTCAATATACGCAAATCAATCAATGTGATACAACATATTAACAAATTGAAGGATTAAAAACCATATGATCATCTCAATAGAGGTAGAAAAAGCTTTTGACAAAATTCAACACCGATTTATGGTAAAAACCCTCTAGAAAGTAGGCATAGAGGGAACTTACCTCAACATAATAAAGGCCACATATGACAAACCCACAGCTAACATCATTCTCAACGGTGAAACTGAAGATCAGGAACCACTAATATCAGGATCAAGACAAGGTTACCAACTCTCACCACTATTATTCAACATAGTTTTGGAAGTTGTAACAACAGTAATCAGAGAAGAAAAATAAATAAAAGGAATCCAAGTTGGAAAAGATGTAAAATTCTCACTGTTTGCAGATGACGTGATACTATACATAGAGAATTGGAAAGATGCTACCAGAAAACTACTAGAGCTAATCAATGAATTTGGTAATGTAGCAGGATACAAAATTAATGCACAGAAATCTATTGCATTCCTATACACTAATGATGAAAAACCGGAAAGACAAATTAAGGAAACACTCTCATTTACAATCAAAACAAAAATAATAAAATACCTAGAAATAAACCTACCTAAGGAGAAATAAACACCAGTATGGAGAAAAATATTAGACACTGATGAAAGAAATTAAGATAATACAAACAGATAGAGAGATGTACCATGTTCTTGGATTGTAAGAATCAACATTGTGAAAATGACTATAGTATCCAAAGCAATCAACAGATTCAATGCAATCCCTATCAAACTACCAATGGCATTTTTCACAGAAATAGAACAAAAAATTGCACAATTTGTTTGAACACACAAAAGACCCTGACTAGCAAAAACAATCTTGAGAAAGAAAAACAGACCTGGAGGTAGTAGGCTCCCTTACTTAAGACTACACTACAAAGCTACAGTAATCTAGACAGTATGGTACTGGTACAAAAACAGAAATATAGATCAAAGGAACAGGATAGAAAGCCCAGAAATAAACTCACGCACATATGATCACCTTATCTTTGATAAAGGAGGCAAGAATATACAATGGAGAAAAGATAGCCTCTTCAATAACTGGTGCTGGGGAAATTGGACAACTAAATGTAAGATAATGAAAATAGAAGACTTCTTAACACCATACACAAAAATAAACTCCAAATGGATTAAAGACCTAAATTTAAGGGCAGACACCATCAAACTCTTAGAGGAAAACATAGGCAGAACACTCTGTGACATAAATCACAGCAATATCCTTTTAGACCAACCTCCTAGAGAAATGGAAATAAAAACATAAATAAACAAATGAGACCTAATGAAACTTCAAAGCTTTTGCACAGCAAAGAAACCATAAACAAGACCAAAAGACAACCCTCAGAATGGGAGAAAATATTTGCAAATGAAGCACCTCTCAAAGAATTAATCTCAAAAATATGCAAGCAGCTCATGCAGCTCAATATCAAAAAACAAACAACCCAATCCAAAACTGGGCAGAAGACCTAAATATATATTTCTACAAAAAATATACACAGATTGCCAACAAACACATGAAAGGATGTTCATCATCCCTAATCATTAGAGAAATGCAAATCAAAACTACAATGAGGTATCACCTCAGACCAGTCAGAATGGCCATCATCAAAAATTCTACAGATGGTAAATGCTGGAGAGTGTGTGGAGAAAATGGAAGCCTCTTGCACTGTTGGCGGGAATGTAAATAGATACAGCCACTATGGAGAACAGTATGGAGTTCCTCAAAAAACTAAAAATAGAACTACCATACGACCCAGCAATCCCACTACTGGGCATATACCTTGAGAAAACTATAAATCAAAAAGAGTCATGTACCACAATGTCCATTGCAGCACTATTTACAATAACCAGGACATGGAAGCAACCTAAGTGTCCATGGGAAGATGAATGGATAAAGAAGATGTGGCACATATATGCAATGGAATATTACTCAGCCATAAAAAGAATGAAATTGAGTTATTTGTAGTGGGTAGATGTACTTGAATTTGTCATACAGAGTGAAGCAAGTCAGAGAAAATCAAATACCGTATACTAACACATATATATGGAAACTTAAAAAAAAAAGCTCTGAATAACATACAGGAAGGACAGAATAAAGACGCAGGTATAGAGAACAGACTTTAGGACACAGGGAATGGGAAGTGTAAGCTGGGACGAAGTGAGAGAATGGCATGGACATATATACACTCCCAACTGTAAAATTGGTAGCTAGTGAGAATCAGCCACATCAGTGATGTAAGCTTTGTGTTTTGTGCCCAACTAGAGGGGTGGAATAGGGAGGGTGGGAGGAAGACACAAAGGGAGGGTTATGGAGTTTATATATATATATATACATATAGCTGCTTCACTTTGTTATACAGAATAAGCTAAAATGCCATTTTAAAGCAATTATACTCCAAAATGTTGTTAAAAAAAAAAGTTAAGGTGAGCATAGTTGCGTGGGTTTATCTCTTGGCTTTCTATCCTGTTCCATTGATCTATATTTCTGTTTTTGTGCCAGTACCATACTTTCTTGGTTACTGTAGCTTTGTAGCATAATCTGAAGTCTGGGAGCCTGATTTCTCTAGCTCCATTTTTCTTTCTCTAGATTGTTTTTGCTCTTCGGGGTCTTTTGTAATTCCAAAGAAATTTTGTAATTTTTTGTTCTAGTTCTGTGAAAAAGGTCATTGGTAGTTTGATAGGGATTGCATTGAATCTGTTGATTGCTTTGTGTAGTAGTGTCGTTTTCACAATGTTGATTCTTCCAATCCAAGAACATAGTATATCTCTCCATCTGATTCTATCTTCTTTAATTTTTTTCATCATTGTCTTATGGTTTTCTGCATACAGGTATTTTGTCTCCTTAGGTAGGCTTAATCCTAGATATTTTATTATTTTTGTTGCAATGGTAAACAGGAGTGTTTCCTTAATTTCTCTTTAAGACATTTCATCATTAGTGTATAGGAATGCAAGAGATTTCTGTGCATTAATTATGTATCCTGCTACATTACCAAATTCATTGATTAGCTGTAGTAGTTTTCTGCCAGCATCTTTAGGATTCTTTCTATATAGTATCATGTCATCTGCAAACAGTGACAGTATTACGTCTTATTTTCCTGTTTGGATTCCTTTTATTTCCTTTTCTTCTCTGATTACTGTGGCTAAAACTTCCAAAACTATGTTAAATAATAGTGGTGAGAGTGGGCAACCTTGACTTGTTCCTGATCTTAGTGTAAATGGTTTCAGTTTTTCATCATTGAGAACGATGTAGGCTGTGGGTTTGTCATATTAAATTTTGTCAAAACCTTTTTTGCATCTATTGAGGTTATCATATGTTTTTATCACTCAATTTGTTAATATGGTGTATCACATTGACTGATTTGCATATACTGACAAATCCTTGCATTCCTGGGATAAACTCCACTTGATCTTGGTGTATGATCCTTTTAATGTATTGTTGGATTCTGTTTGCTAGTATTTTGTTTTTGGATTTTTTTCATATATATTTATCAATGATATTGGCCTGTAGTTTTCTTTTTTTAATGACATCTTTGCCTTGTTCTGTTATCAGGGTGATAGTGGTCTCATAGAATGAGTTTGGGAGGGTTCCTCCCTCTGCTATATTTTGGAAGAGTTTGAGAAGGACAGGTGATATCTCTTCTCTAAATGTTTGATAGAATTTGCCTGTGGAGCCATCTGGTCCTAGGCTTTTGTTTGTTGGAAGATTTTAAATCACAGTTTCAAGTTCAGTGCTTGTTATTTGTCTGTTTATATTTTCTATTTCTTCTTGGTTCCGTCTCAGAAGGTTGTGCTTTTCTAAAAATTTGTCTATTTCTTTCGGGTTGTCCATGTTATTGGCATATAGTTTCTTGTAGTAATCTCTCATGATCCTTTGTATTTCTGCTGCATCAGTAGTTACTTCTCCTTTTTCATTTCTAGTTATGTTGATTTGAGTCTTCTCCCGTTCTTTCTTGATGAGTCTGCTAATGGTTTATAAATTTTGTTTACCTTCTCAAAGAACCAGCTTTTAATTTTATTGATCTTTGTTTTTGCTTCTTTCATTTATTTTTCCTTTATTTCTGATATGACCATTATGATTTCTTTCCTTCTGCTAACATTGTTTTTGTTTTTTTTTTTTGTTGTTGTTGTTGTTCTTCTTCTTCTTTCTTGAATTGCTTTAGGTGTAAGGTTGCATTGTGTATTTGGGCATTTTCTTATTGCTTGAGGTAGGATTGTATTGCTATAAATTTCCCTCCTGTAACTGCTTTTGCTGCATCCCATAGGTATTGGGTGGTCATGTTCTCATTGTCATTTGTTTCTATGTATTTTTTTTGTTTTTTTCTGTTATCTCTTAGTTATTTAGTAGTGGATTGTGTAGCATCCATGTGTTTGTACTTTTTTACCATTTTTTTCAGTTATTTATATCTCATCTGATAGCATTGTGATCAGAAAATATACTTGATACAATTTCAATTTTCTTAAATTTACCAAGGCTTTATTTGTGACCCAAGATATGATTTATACTGGAAAATATTCCATGACCACTTGAGAAGAATATGTATTCTGTTGATTTTGGATGGAATGTCCTATGAATATCAATTAAGTCCATCTTGTTTAATGCATCATTTAAAGCTGTGTTTCCTTATTTATTTTCATTTTTGGTGACCTGTTCATTGGTGAAATTGGGATAATAATATTCCCTACTCTTATTATATTACTGTTGATTTCCTTTTTTATGGCTGTTAGCATTTTCCTTATGTATTGAAGTGCTCCTATGTTGGGTACATAAATATTTACAATTGTTATATCTTTGTCTTGGATTGATCCCTTGATCATTATGTAGTGTTCTTCTTTGTCTCTTGTAATAGTTCTTATTTTAAAGTCTACTTTGTCTGTTATAAGAAAGCTACTCCAGCTTTCTTTTGATTTCCCTTTGCATGGAATATCATTTTACACCTCCTCACTTTCTGTCTGTATGTGACACTAGGTCTGAAATGGATCTGTTGTAGGCAGCATATGTATGGGTCTTGTTTTTGTATCCATTCAGCCAGCCTATGTCTTTCAGTTGGAGCATTTAATCTATTTACATTGAAGTAATTATCAATATACATGTTTTTATTACCATTTTCTGAATTGTTTTGAGTTTGTTTTTGTAGGTCTTTTCCTTCTCTTGTGTTTCCTGCCTAGAGAAGATACTTTAGTATTTGTTGTAAAGCTTGCTTGGTGCTGTTGAATTCTCTTAGCTTTTGCTTGTTTGTAAAGTTTTTAAGTTCCTCGTTGAATCTGAAAGAGATCTTTGCTGGGTAGAGTAAACTTGGTTGTAGGTATTTCCCTTCACCAGTTTAAATATGTCCTGCCGCTCCCTTCTGGCTTGCAGAGTTTCTGCTGAAAGATCAGCTGGTAACCTTATGGGGATTCCCTTGTCTGTTAATTGTTGCTTTTCCCTGCTGCTTTTAATATTTTTTCTTTGTTTTTAATTTTTTATAGTTTCAGTAATACGTGCCTTCGTGTGTTTCTCCTTGGATTTATCCTGTATGGGACTCTGTCCTTTCTGGACTTGACTATTTCCTTTCCCATGTTTGAGAAATTTTCAGGTATAATCTCCTCAAATGTTTTTTCAGACTCTTTATTTTCCTCTTCTTCTTCAGGGACCTCTCTTATTCGAATGTTGTCCCATTTAATTTTGTCCCAGAGGGCTCTGGGACTGTCCTCAATTATTTTCCTTCTTTTTTCTTTATTCTGCTCTATGGTAGTTATTTCCACTATTTTACCTTCCAGGTCACTTATCCATTCATCTGCCTCTCTTATTCTGTTATTGATTCCTTTTACAGAATTTTTAATTTCATTTATTGTATTGTTCATCATTGTTTCTTTGCTCTTTTGTTCTCCTAGGTCCTTGCTAATCATTTCTTATATTTTATCCTTTGTATTTCCAAGATTTTGGTTCATCTTTACTATCATTACTCTGAATTCTTTTTCAGGTAGACTGCCTATTTCCTCTTTATTTTTTTGGTCTGGTGGGTTTTTACCTTGCTTCTTCATCTGTTGTGTATTTCTCTGTCTTCTCATTTTGCTTAACCTACTGTGTTTGGTGTCTCCTTTTCACAGAATGTAAGTTTGTAGTTCCTGTTGTTTTTGGTGACTGCCCCCAGTGAGTAAGGTTGGTTCAGTGGCCTGTGAAGGCTTCCTGGTGGAAGGGACTTGTGCCTATATTCTGGTGGCTGGTGCTGGATCTTATGTTTCTGGGGGGCAGTGTTACCTCCAGTGGTCGTTTTGGGGTCTCTGTGAACTTAGTATGATTTTAGGCAGTTTCTCTGCTAATGTGTAGGGTTGTATTCCTGTCTTGCTAGTTGTTTGACATGGGGTATCCAGCACTGAAGCTTTCTGGCCATTAGGTGAGCTGGGTCTTAGCACTGAAATGGAGATCTCTGGGGCAGCCCTTGCCAATTATTATTACATGGGACTGGGAGGTCTCTGATGGTCCAGTGTCCTGAACTTGGGTCTCCTACCACAGAGTCTTAGACCTGACACCAGACCAGAGCACCAAGCCCTGTCAGCCATATGGGTGAGAAGAAAAGGGAGAAAAAAAGAAACAAAGAAAAATAAATAAATTATTAAAATAAAAAATATTTTTAAATTATTAAAATTAAAAAGTAATAATCATTTAAAAAAAGAATAGAGCAACCAAATGAACAAACAAATCCACCAGTGATAACAAGTGCTAAAATCTATACTATGGTAAACATAAAAATCAGAAACACATCAGTCTCAGAAAGAAAACCCCAAGTCTACAGTTGCTCCCACAGTCCACTGCTGCAGTTTTGGTTTGATTTGTTGTCTATTCAGATATTCCACATATGCAGGGTACATCAAGTTGTTTGTTGTGATCTTATCTGCTTCTCCTGAGGCTGCACTGAGAACTTTCCCTTTTTATTCTTTGTTTGCAAAGGGGATTTAATCTACTGCTCCTGGGGTTTAGGTTTCTTTTTGACACCATCTCTGTGTATAGGTCACCCTCAGGCATCTGTTCCCACTCAGACAGTATGAGGTTGTATCAGTGGCTGATTAGGGGGCTCTGGCTCACTCATGCCAGCGGGAGGGAAGGGTATGGTAGTTATAACTGGAATGCAGGCAAGCCTGGGGCAGCAGAGGCCAGCATGATATTGCCACAGCCTGAGGTGTGCAGTGTGTTCTCCTGGAGAACTTGTCCCTGGATTATGGGACCTTGTCAGTGGAAGGCTGCACAGGTTCCTGGGGGTGGCGGGGGCTTGTGGATAGTGACCTGTGCTTGCACACAGGATTCTTAGAGGCTGCAGCAGCAGCATTAGTGTTTCATGTCCGTCTCTGGTGTCCGAGCTGATAGCCGTGGCTAATGCCTGTCTCTGGAGCTCATTTACATGGTGCTCTGCCTTCTGTGGGCAGACAGGAAAGGAATCCCCTCTCCTCGTGCACCCTCTAACAATAGTCTTAGGCAGATCTAGAGTTTTTCTTGGACTCCTTCCCAGCTAGATATGGTGCACTGGCCCCCTTCAGTCTGTGTTCACACAGCGAACCTCAGTCCTCTCCCTAGGATCTGACCTCCGAAACCTGAGCCTCAGCTCCCAGACCCCACCCAACCCGGTGGGTGAGCAGACAAGCCTCTCAGGCTGGTGAGTGCTGGTCAGCACCTATCCTCTGTGCAGGAATCTCTCTGCTTTGCCTTCTGCACCCCTGTTGCTGTGCTGTCCTCCGTGGCTCCAAAACTTCCCCCCACCCTCCCACACCCTGTCTCCACCTATGAATGGGCTTTCTATTGTGTGGAAACTTTTCCTCCTTCACAGCTCCCTCCAAGAGGTACAGGTCCCATCCCTATTCTTTTGTTTCTGTTTTTCTTTCTTTTTTCTTTTGCCCTAACCAGGTAGGTGAGGATTTTCTTGCCTTTTGGAAAGTCTGAGGTCTTCTGTCAGTGTTCTATAGGTGTTCTGTAAGAGTAGTTCCACATGTAGATGTATTTTTGATGTATTTGTGGGGAGGAAGGTGATCTCCACGTCTTACTCCTCTGCCATCTTGAAGGTCCCCCCCGTGTACCAACCTTGTGAGGTACAAAGACATAACATAAAATTAGATTACAAGTATGGTCTAAGTGGCAAATATATCACTTTCCATTAATTGATTTATATGCAATAATACTTACATTGAGCTTCTACTATATATCTGAAACTGTGGATCATTCATTAAAGAGGCATTCCTTGAATCATTGTTATATTCATACAACCAACTCTAGAACTGCACCATTTATTCACCATGCAAACAACAAAAGGATGGTCCCTGCCTTAAGTGACCATCTCAAATGTTCTGAGAACATAGATAGTGACAGTATGAAGAGATAGCCAATAAGATGGCTGTATGTGTTAGATGAAGAGAGGAGCTAGAAGAAGCATCTGAGTTGGCCAGGGACAGTCAGAGAAACAAAGATATAAAGAACTACCATGTAATGAGCCCTTATGAGGTGTCATACCCTATAATAAGCATTTGTCAGATATTATCCCTTATTTAAACTCCATTGCATATGAGGTAGGTATTAATATTATAGTAACTTTAAATATGTAGAAAATTGAGGTAAAGAATTGTTAAATAGCTTGCTTAATATCCCATAAATGGGAAGATTCAAATTTTATATGTCTAACTCCAAAGTTCCTAGAGGAATAAAGCCAGGGTATACTGGTCACAACATCACCTACTATTGGGTTGGGTAAATCAATTAACCTCTCCTGATCTCTATTTTCTCATATAATGAAAACAATGACACTAACTGAAGAACTTCTGGATGTCTTTTCAGCTAAAACTTAGGGAGGATACTGAGAAAAAACTGAGCATCTCTTTCATGTGAGACACCTGCATCTTTGTACATCAAATTCCCAATATTGGTGTATTGTATTATAAATTTCCTATTACTAATAAAACAGGATTATTTTTGTTTTGTTAAATAAAATGTTGAATTAAGGTTGCACCACATTCTGGGAATATGGTAAAATATGTGCTTCCTTCACTTTGATAATAAGTGTTTACATATTTAAAATATATATTTAAGTTACTCCTATTCTCTGCATTTACCAAGCTGAAAAAGTTGCTCTTGCCTGACATATTTCTCTTTTAACTCTTGACAAGCCTTATTCATTTCTCCAAAACAAAACAAAGAGACCACAAATTATTCAAGTCATCCCTATGTTGGTGGAGATTTGTTCACTGGCTCTTTGGAATAAAGCAGCAATCTTCAGATTATTTCAAGAGTGAAATAAAGAACTGGCCAAATGTCTTTAAAGCTATAAACTATTGCTCAATATCTTTTCAGGGAAGTATCCATGTCAGAAGGACAAAAGTAATAACCAGGATTATGGGATGATTCATGATGGAGCAACTTGCCTCACAATATATGAGTTGAATTATGCTTGATGATCTTGATATTCTGGCAAAGAGCAAACAAATATATAGAAAAATATACACTAACTGATGCTATGGGACTCTTGAATTGAAACACTCCCCCACTCACTTTTGATTGAAGAACTCAGGAGGGAATCAAATCTACTGAGAGCATATACAGAGGAAAGAAATCGTGCATGTTGGGTGAGAAAAAGAATGGGCTATGTGGCAAGCACCACCTGTGAGGCAAGTGATAAGTTTTCGGGTAAATCTTTGAATCTCTATAAGTCATAGTTCTGAAACAAAAGCCAAAAAATATGGAGTTGTTTTAGAAACATTGTTTATGATAGTACTTTCTAAAAGCAACCAGATATTAAGTGTTATACTATTTGTTCTCCAAGTAATAACTTTGAGAAAAATGAGAAACTGCCATTATATCTAGATCAGAAATAGGGGAGGGTGATATTTTTCCAATATCTTATAGAAAAATAAGTGATAAAACCTTTACAAAAGATTTTGATTTCTAACACTAAGCCCAGTTTTACTTTTTCCATATTTTGACAGCCTTTTCCACAACGTGCATCAACATTTTGAAAAGATGATCACTGCTAGAAGTAAAAAAAAAAAAATTGTTATTAATTGACCATTCTGTAATCCACACCCCCTCTTTGGAGTTAGACTTTACTGATTTCTGGGTTCAATAAATATTTGAAACTTGTTGAAGTTTCACATTTTCCAAAAAAAAAAAACAAAGGTAGCTGCAGAGGTGTGAGGCTACTCCTGTTCAAGCCCTTGAAGTTTTCAAGTTAAGATCAAAATTGCAGGAATAAGCATACAATTTTTTAGATGATAAGACTTTTAGTCTAAGTGAGAATTAATGGCTAACCTTACAGAGCAGCCAAAGATGCCTTACCTCATGTTTGAAGGCAATTTAACCATCAAATTGTCCATAGAGAAGAATATTTAAACATGTAGATGGAAAGGAATAGTCAGCATAATGATCTGTTGGTAATCAACCATTTTTCTGTTAATGTGGCTGATGGTGAATTAGTCAAATGATATACTTGAGGCACTTGACATACTTCAAAGTGGTAGGTTTTTGAGTATTTAGATGGGAGCTACCATCACTCACAGTGGATATCAAAAGCAAGTGGCCAAAGGAGGCTACTAATACCCTAATGTCTAGTGACTTCAGGGTTCCTACTCTTATTCCAAATTCTTCCTAAACCACTTACTCATGCTTTAAATCACATTATGTAAAGGCAAAGTCTATTATTGTACTATAATGAAAAAATTGGTGGATATCATTAAAAAAATGTACATAAGATTCAGTCAAATGTAGAGTTGGAACCCGGTCCCAGGGTTGCTGATTATCTTTGGACAATTACTATGCTTCAATTTGCTTATCTACAAATAGCAGATGACAGATTATTAAAGGCATTAAATTAATTCATATATGTGGGAGTACCTGACATATAGTAGACACTCAATACATCCCATTTTCTTTAGCTTTATACTATGTTGTTAAGGTTTTGCTTGCCACTGTTGTAATTTTTTCCTTGAAAAAGTGATGATATTAAAGCTCAGAGAGGTAGAAAAAAGTTTTGCATGTCAAACAGTTGTTTGTCATCTAATTAACCAATTCCAAGTGTTTTTCAAATCCTATGAATAATGTTCTATTAACACTAATATATAATTTACCAATTAATAATAAGGATGATATGGTCATCTATGACAAGCAATAATGGTAGAGATAACATGAAAGAAGAGAGCTATTGCTTTGAGTTTTTAGGTGAGTTTCTGCAGAGAATAACTAACTTGAAACAAGCCTTCAAGATGGGAGATCTTTTTATTTATTTTAGGTGTTCAAATTTCTTCTAATACACAAAAATCTAAGCAATAGATTGCATTCTGCTAAACAACTCCCATAAAAAGACACCTACATATGTCTTCTCCTTCTCCTTGTGTTAACAGTGACCTGGAACATGCTCTCAGAGTGGACTATTGAAGCACAGAGACCAAAGTAAATCATAAAAACTCATTTAGTGCCTCTATTCCTGTCAAATCTGTTAACATTTCGCAGGCCAAATTAAGTCACATTATCTAATTCATCATCAACAGCTGAAAAATTATGCTCTGCCTACCTGGTGGGAGATACAACAAAGTCACATGGCAAAGAAAGTAGATATTTAATTCTATAACAAGGATTGAAGAATTTGAAACATCACAGTTAGAAAGCATGGAAATGGAGAAACAAGAAGAGCTACAATCCTGAAGCCCATGGAATGAAAACCACAATCACAACAAGATAGAGAAAATGAAAAGGCAGAGGACTATGTACCAGATGAAGGAGCAAGATAAAATTCCAGAAAAACAATTAAATGAAGTGGAGATAGATAACCTTCCAGAAAAAGAATTCAGAATAATGATAGTGAAGATGATCCAGGACCTCGGAAAAAGAATGGAGGCAAGGATCAAGAAGATGCAAGAAATATTTAACAAAGAAATAAAAGAATAAAAGAGCAATGACAGAGATGAACAATACAATAACTGAAAGGAAAAATACACTAGAAGGAATCAATAGCAGAATAACTGTTGCAGGAGAACGGATAAATTAACTGGAAGACAGAATGGTGGAATTCACAGCCAAAGAACAGAGTAAAGAGAAAAGAATGAGAAGACATGAAGACAGCCTAGGAGAGCTCTGGGACAACATTAAGCACACCAACATTTGAATTATAGCGGTCCCAGAATAAGAAGAGAGAGAGAAAGGACCAGACAAAATATTTGAAGAGATTATAGTTGAAAATTTCCCCAACAAGGGAAAGGAAATAGCCACCTAAGTCAAGGAAGCACAGAGAATCCGAAGCAGGAAAAACCCAAGACACTGAGATGTATAGTAATCAAACTGACAAAATTAAAGACAAAGAAAAATTTTTAAAGGAAACAAGGGAAAAATGACAACATACAAGGGAACTCCCATAAGGTTAATAGGTGATTTCTCAGCAGAAACTCTGCAAGCCAGAAGCGAGTGGTATGATATACTCACAGTGATGAAAGGGAAGAATCTATGACCAAGAATACTCTACCCAGCAAGGATCTCATTCAGATTTGATGGAGAAATCAAAAGCTTTACAGACAAGCAAAAGCTAAGAGAATTCAGCACCATGAAATCACCTCTACAGCAAATGCTAAAGGAACTTCTCTAAATGGGAAACACAAGAGAAGGAAAAGACCTACAAAAACAAACCCAGAACAATTAAGAAAATGGTAATAAGGAACATACATATTGATAATTACCTTAAATGTGAATGGATTAAATGCTCCAACCAAAAGACACAGACTGGCTGAATGGATACCAAAAAACACTCATTATATGCTTTCTACAAGAGACCCACTACAGACCTAAGGACAAATAAAGACTGAAAGGGAGGGGGAGGAAAAAATATTCCATGCAAATGCAAATCAAAAGAAAGCTGGAGTAGCAATACTCATATCAGGTGAAATAGAATTTAAAATAAAGAATGTTATAAGAGACAAGGAAGGACAGTAAATAATGATCAAGGGATCAATCCAAGAAGAAGATAAAACAATTATAAATACATATGCACCCAATATAGGAGCACATCAATAAATAAGGCAAATGTTAACAGCCATAAAAGGGGAAATTAACGGTAAAACAATAATGGTGGGGGACTTCAACATCTCACTTTCACCAATGGACAGATCATACAGACAGAATATTAATACGGGAACACAACCTTTAAATGACACAATAGACCACATAGATTTAATTGGTATTTATAGGACTTTCCATCCAAAAACAGCAGAATACACATTCTTCTCAAGTGCACATGGGTCATTCTCCAGGAGAGATCACATCTTGGATAACAAATCTAGCCTCAGTAAAGTTAAGAAAGTTGAAATCATATCAAACATCTTTTCTGACCACAACACTATGAGATAAGAAATAAATTACAGAAAAAAACCTGTAAAAAACAGAAACACATGGAGGCTAAACAATACTCTACTAAATAACCAAGAGATCACTGAAGAAATCAAAAAGGAAATACAAAAAATACCTAGAGACAATTGACAACAAAAACATGCTGACCCAAAATTTATAGAATGCAGCAAAAGCAGTTCTAAGAGGGAAGTTTATAGCAATACAATCCTACCTCAACAAACAAAAAAAGTCTTAAATAAACAATCTAATGTTACACCTAAAGCAAATAGAGAAAGAAGATCTCCCCAAAATGCCCAAGTTGGTAGAAGGAAAGAAATCATAAAGATCAGAGCAGAAATAAATGGAACAGAAACAAAGAAAACAATAGCAAAGATCAATAAAACTAAAAGCTGGTTCTTTGAGAATATAACCAAAATTGATAAACTTTTAACCAAACTCCTCAATAAGAAGAGGGAAAGGACTAAAATCAATAAAATTAGAAATGAAGAAAGAGAAGCTACAATGGACACCTCAGAAATACAAAACATCATAAGAGACTACTACAAGCAACCCTATGCCAATAAAATGGACAACCTGGAAGAAGTGGACAAATTCTTAGAAAGGTATAACCTTCCAAGACTGAACCAGGAAGAAATAGAAAATATGAATAGAAATATCAAAAGTAATGAAATTGAAACTGTGATTAAAAATCTTCCAACAAACAAAGGTCCAGGACCAGATAGCTTAACAGGTGAATTCTATCAAACATTTAGAGAAGGGTTAATACCTATCCTTCTCAAACTCTTCCAAAATATAACAGAGGGAGGAACACTCCCAAACTCATTCTATGAGGCCACCATCACCCTGATACCAAAACCAGACAAAGGTACTACAAAAAGAGAAAATTACAGACCAATATCAGTGATGAATATAGATGCAAAAGTCCTCAACAAAATACTAGCAAACAGAATCCAACAACACATTAAAAGGATCATACACCATGATCAAATGGGATTTATTCCAGCAATGCAAGGATTCTTCAATGTACACAAATCAATCAACATGATACACCATATTAACAAACTGAAGAATAAAAATCATATGATCATCTCAATAGATGCAGAAAAATGTTTGACAAAATTCCAACCCATTTATGGTAAAAATTCTCCAGAAAGTGGGCATTAATGGAAAATAACTCAACATAATAAAGTCCATATATGACAAACCCACAGCCAACATCATTCTCAATGGTGAAAAACTGAAAGCATTTCCTCTAAGTTCAGGAACAAGACAAGGATGTCCACTCTCGCCACTATTTTTCAACTTAGTTTGGAAGCCCTAGCCTTGGCAATCAGAGCAGGAAAAGAAATGAAAAGAATAAAATTGGAAAAGAGAACTAAAGCTGTCACTGTTTGCAGATGACATAATAATACACTTAGAAAATCTTAAAAATGTCAGTCACCAGAAAACTACTAGAGCTAATCAGTGAATTTGGTAAAGCTGCAGGATATAAAATTGATGCACAGAAATCTCATGCATTCTTATACACTAACAATGAAAAATCAGAAAGAGAAATTCAGGAAACTATCCCATTCACCATTGAATCAAAATGAATAGGGGCTTCCCTGGTGGCACAGTGGTTGAGAGTCTGCCTGCCAACGCAGGAGATATGGTTTGGTGCCCTGGTCTGGGAAGATCCCACATGCTGCCGAGTGGCTGGGCCCATGAGCCATAGCTGCTGAGCCTGCACGTCTGGAGCCTGTGCTCTGCAATGGGAGAGGCCACAACAGTGAGAGGACATTGAACAGCAAAAAAAAAAAAAGAAAAAAAGAATAAAACACCTAGGAATAAACCTACCTAAGGAGGTAAAAGACCTGCACTCAGAAAACTATGAGACATTGATGAAAGAAATCAAAGATGACACAAACAGATGCAGAGATATACCATGTTCTTGGATTGGAAGAATTTATATTGTGAAAATGACTGTACTTCTCAAAGCAATCTACAGATTCAATGCAATACCTATCAAATTACCAATGGCATTTTTACAGAACTAGAACAAAAATTCTTAAAATTTATATGGAAACCAAGACACTGAATAGCCAAAGCAATCTTGAGGGAAAAAAAGTGGAGCTGGAGGAATCAGACTCCCTGACTTCAGACTGTACTACAAAGCTACAATAATCAATATTGGCAATATGGTACTGACACAAAAACAGAAATATAGATCAATGGAACAGGATAGAAAGCCCAGAGATAAACCCACACACCTTCGGTCAATTAATCTATGACAATGGAGGCAATGATATACAATGGAGAAAAGACTGTCTCTTCAATAAGTGGTGTTGGGGATACTTGACAGCTACATATAAAAGAATGAAATTAGAATGCTCCCTAACACCATACACAAAAATAAACTCAAAATGGATTAAACACCTAAATGTAAGACCATACACAGTAAAATTCTTAGAGGAAAACATAGGAATAACACTCTTTGACAAAAATCATAGCAAGGTCTTTTTAGACCCACCTCTTAGAGTAATAGAAATAAAAACAAAAATAAACAAATGGGACCTAATGAAACTTAAAATGTTTTGCACAGCAAAGAAAACTAGAAACAAGGTGTAAAGACAATGCTCAGAATTGGAGAAAAAATTTGTAAATGAAGCAACTGTCAAAGTATTAGTCTCAAGAACATACACACAGCAGTTGAATATAAAAAAAAAGAAAACAATCAAAAAATGGAAAGAACTAAATAGACACTTCTCCAAAGAAGACATACAGATGGCCAAGAGACACATGAAAGGATACTCAGCATCACTAATAATTAGAGAAATACAAATCAAAACTACAATGAGTTATCACCTCACACCAGTTAGAATGGGCATCTTCAAAAAATTTACCAACAATAAATTCTGGAGATGGTGTGGAGAAAAGAGAACCCTCTTGCACTGTTTTGGGGAATGTAAATTGATACAGTGACTATGGAGAACAGTATGGAGGTTTCTTAAAAGACTACAAATTGAATTAGCATATGACCCAGCAATCCCATTACTGGGCATATACCCAGAGAAAACCATAATTCAAAAAGACACATGCACCTCAATGTTCATTGCAGCACTATGTACAATAGCCAGTTCATGGAAGCAACCTAAATGCCCATCAACAGAGGAATGGATAAAGAAGTTGTGGTACATATGTACAACGGAATATTACTCAGCCATAGAAAGAAACAAAATTGGGTCATTTGTTGAGACATGGATGGATGTAGAGACTGTCATTCAGAGTGAAGTAAGTCAGAAAGAGAAAAAGAAATATCATATATATAAATGCATATATGTGAAATCTAGAAAAGTGGTGCAGATGAACAGGTTTGCAAGGCAGAAATAGAGACATAGATGTAGAGAACAAATGTATGGATACCAAGGGGGTAAAGTGGGGGGTGGGCTGTGAGGGGTGGGATGAACTGGGAGATTGGCATTGACATATATACACTAATATGTATAAAGTAGGTAACTCTTAAGAACCTGCTGTATAGTACAGGGAGCTTTACTTCACTTTGCTGTATAGTAGAAACTAATACAACATTGTAAAACAATTATAGCCCAATAAAAAATAAAAAAAGAAAGCCTGGAAATTATTCTAACCTATATCTTAAAAACAGACTACATACTATTTATTGCCTTATTATTTTTATAGTTTATATGATTCAACATAGATTTTTATTTATTTATTTTAATTATTTTTATTTTTGGCTGCATTGGGTCTTTGTTGCGGTGTGTAGGCTTCTCATTTCAGTGGCCTCTCCTATTGTGGAGCACGGTATGCAGGCTTCAGTAGTTGTGGCGTGCAGGCTCAGCCGCTCCACAGCATGTGGGGTCCGCCCGGGCCAGGGCTTAAACCCGTGTCCCCTGCATTGGCAGGTGGACTCCCAACCACTGCGCCACCAGGGAAGCCCCAACATAGATTTTGTATAGGTCAAGGGCTATCAGTACATTGCCATCCTCCTAAAGGAATATATAATAAAAAATCCAAATAATATAGGTTTCAGAGCCCTCAATTATGTACCTCTGTAAGAATACAATCCCAGGGGGAAAAAAAGTAAAACTATATTGACACTTCCTTTCAAAGTATGATTTTAAGTCTAGCCTGACCTATAAAAAAATTTCAGGGCTGCCTATATGACATAAATTGGAGGTAGAATGATGTAAGGCTTTGCACCTTCTTTCCTTCACCTATGAAGAATGATGAATGCTTGCAATTATATTTTGTACGGGACAAAGTTTTGATTTCATAAAATACCCAGATATCAATGTAACTGAGAATAAATTATTTCCTGTTAATTGAAGTTTTGGGGGCAGTTAAGGGTAACAAAGGGCCTTGGAAACATTGTGTATCCAGAAAGTTCAACCAGAGCAAGAATCAATAGGAGATATATGTTAGATATTTATTACGAGGAATTGGTTTATGTGATTATGGGGACTGGCTAGGCAAACAACAAATCAGTAGAGCTGTTTGTCAGGAAGGGCAGACTGGAACTCTCAAGCATGAGCTGAAGCTGCAGAAAACTGGCAAAATTTCTCTTTTTTTTTCAGGGAACTTCATTTCTGCACTTAAGGTCCTACAGCTGATAGAATCTTGCCCACCCAGATTATCTAGGACAACCTCTCCTACTTAAAGTCAGCTGAGGATGAACTTTATCTTCAGATACTTTCACAGCAACATCTAGATTAATGTTTGGTTGTGTAATGGGTCCATAGCCTAGCTAAGTTGATACACGAAACTGATCACAGTGCACTATGACCCTAAGGATGGAGAAAATAGGCCCTAAATAGAGATAAGAGGGCTGTGAAAAACAAACTTTACTGACATCTCAGCTTTGCCCCAATCTGACCAAATCTGATTTTGAGATTTGAATTGAAATATAGAAGTCATTTCCTTGTGTCTTTTGTCACCATTCCTAAAGGCACTTTGTCATAAACTGACAACCTGCCTCCTTAGGAGCTTGTGGGAAGAGTTTCTCAGAAATGTGTTTAATCGAAATCGCACTTGGAGAGTCTATCACTGCTTTATAGTCTTAGGATTTGCTTTGTTTTTAAACTGGAACAGAAGAGAGGATGAATGGCTGGTATATTTGATGATATATAATCACATTAATAATTTATTGCCACATTTGTCAATATATTAGTGCAATATGTTATCATATAAATTATTAACTCTTGCTCTTAAATGTTTTATACTGATCTTTTACATTTTTTATTTTGATTGTGATAAATTTGGATCCAAGAGATCTTTTTTCTTTCAGGATAAAAAGGAGTAAAAATATTGCATGAAAAGAACTTAGGAGAATTGAGCCCAGTCTCGCAAACAAAGAATGTCAGCATTTTCCTCCCATAGCTTTTTTACCTGCCCTTCATTTGCTCAGAGGTTGCAGGTATTAGAACTTAAAATTAGCAGATTGAACGTCTCTACACAGAAGGAAACTGGTAATTCCCCATCTTTGGCAACATCTCTGTAGTTCATCGACAGAGGCTCCCACGTCCTGTGATGGTTGTGGGGTGGCCTTCGATAAACCTGAATTTACAGTGGAGATGGCCCCTTCCAGTGGAATATCATTTTTAAATGTTATATCTTGAAGTTAGGATTATGTTCTTAGCTGTAATTATAGAGTGGTACCATCACTCCTGAGCAGAGGCCAAAAATTAAGGCTGATTTGACATGTTCCACTATCTTGTTTAGTGTTTTTTTCATTTAGGAAGGTTAGAAGAGAAAGGAAATATTACAGAATTGAGATTTCTTTAAGTATGGTGACTTTCATACTTAAAAGATTAGAAAGCAAGTGATAATTTTGTATCATGAATTTCTTCTTGTTTGCCTCACAGAATATAAATTGCTTCCCACATTCCTGAGACTATCTAAATTTTACAAAATTACTATATTACTGAAAGGTTTTGTGTTACCAAATTTTCTGCATACATGAAGTCACTTTGTTATTTAAAGAAGTTGTCATGTGCCAATTTGTAAAACAATTATACATTAATTTTTTATATAAATTATGATTTACATATATTACTTTTGATTAATATAAGAATCACTAAACTTCTGTGATACTTATAAAAACCTGGTCAATGTAAGGGTTAGAAGATCTAGAAACTTCTTCCACTACATATATAAATGGAGGTGGCTGTGTTAAGTTACTGTGTTGTTTGACCCCTCAGGAAATGAGGCTTAGAGCTGCTAAGTGTTCTTTCTAGACCTCCATTTTTCTCAGTTGTGAAATAGGGTAGCTGACTGGATAACCTCAAAAGTCCTTTCTAGTTTTGATTTCTTTGGATTATCTCCTCAAATGTACTTTCCAATTCCATCCTAGCAACAATTCTGTGTCTAAAACTCATGTTCATCTCCATATATTACAATCAAGATGATCAAATATATTTTATTTCTGTCAATTCAGTTTATTCCCCTAACTCTCTCTTTGGAATCTTTTCATGAAAACTGTTTTCAGAGGATGCATAGCCAGGGAGCTCTCCCACTATTTCATAGCATAGAAATCCTCCGAAACCAAGCCAATGTGCCAATCCCACAATTGTGTTTCCAGTGGTGGTTTTACTACTGTTGGGTATACCGATTAAACAATGGTTAGAATATAATTCATATTTCACAGATATTAGATTTTTTGTTAATACATAAATCTAAATATATATACATATATTACATTTATTAACTATGTAAATACTTGCTACTTATAAAATGATGTAACAAAATATGTTCAGAGAGAAAGAAGCAGATTATTCCTAATATATCTATGAAGTGAATTGAATTAGAAGAAATACGTCCCTATTGAAAAATCACATGGGTCTTCACTAGACCTACTGAGGTTAACAGGCATCAGAGAGCCAGTCCACTCTGACCTCTATCACAGTTTTGTTTTGTTTTTTAAATAACTTAGACAAAAGGAACCTGAATAGAGTTTAATGAAGTTTATAAATGCCTATGCTTTATCAACACATTATTAAAACCTAAATTTCTTTTTATAGGTCATATTGACTATTTTCCCCAAATTCTGTCTTTTATCAGGATCATCATTAAAGTGTTATGATAGGACAAGACAAATTGTTTTCTTAAGAATCCATCCATTTATATAACGTGAAAAGTGACATTGATATTTTGCCTGCCTTCTCATCTGTCATTCAGAGAAACACCTATCATCAGTTTATCTCAACCTTTGCTTAATGATGTTTATTTATATAAAACAAATCTCAAGCTTCAAGGGTTACTGTCATCCTTATAATAAAATTGACTCCTATTGTAAGGATCAACATTCATAACACTGTTTCAGACATGTCCCATTGGACATGTTTACTTTCATTCCCATTTTACAAATGAAAAAAAAAAAAAACTTCTCATGCCAGTTAAATAACTTTCTTAAGTTTGTTAACCAGCAGGGGGTAGAGCTAGATTTCAAATTCTGGCCCAAATGTCTGAAAAATCATCAAAGCTCCACGCTCTGAAGTTTTACCTGGGAAATGGGAGGGTTTGAGTCCAGGGCTCACAGTGGAGTCCTCAGTGCACCCACTGGCACTGGCTTGGTTCCTGGCATGTGGTGTTGTCAGTTAAGTGCTTTCGAATTGTAGGTGAACTTCTGGGCATTCCTTTCACAACTTTATGGCCTCCAAACATACTTCCCTTTTCCATATGTCTCTCTCTTTTCTATGTAACTATTCCTTACATATCTCAGTCATCATCAAGTAATGATTCCCTCAAACTCCACTTAATCATCTTCTTGTCCTTTTCCTTAAACCTTTCTAGTTATGCTACATTTATTTTGAGTCCTGTGACCAGAGCTGTGTGTGGGATCCCAGGAGATTCAGGACATCTTCATCTTGACTGCAGGCTTATCTTCTCCCAGCCTCAGCAAATGTAAAGGAAATTTAACTTTACATTGACACAGATTTCCATGAGATTTTACTGTTTAGTCAGCAGTCTTGTCATAATAAGCATCAATCATAATTAGCAGAAGAATGACAGAAAAAGAAACTTTAAATAATTGACTGTTATTTTATATCACTGACATATTCTGTGTCTCCTTCCCAGAAACCTAAATGTTTATTTCCCCTACTTCATCAGTTGTCATTTTGGTGATGAAAAAGTAACGCAACCTAGCTTACATGAACAGAGGAATATGGTTCATGTGACTGTGAAGTTTGAGGTAGATCCTTCAGGCATGACTGTTTCTAGGGGTTAAAAGATTGTGTCTGAGTTATTTTTCTCTCTTTCCCACTTTTTCCTTAGTTTATTTCAGTGTGTTTGCCTTATTCCCTCCAACTTCATATGACACCTTCTGAGCGGCTGACTGGGGTCACAACTGAAAGTTGTTCATCAAAACCCTCTTTTCTGATCCCCTTGGACAGTGTGACATGGCATTTCCTGGCCCCTACTGTAGCTGAGTGTGGTCTGTGATTGAATTCTGGCCTGTGGAATATGAGCAGAGTGTTGGTACCATTTCTGGGTCAAGGCTTGTAAGTGGGTGTGGCCTGTCCAAGCCCTTTGCTCTCTTGCCCTCCTTTCTTCTGGAGGAAGATAATACAGAAGTCCTAGGGGGATGGTAATACCATAAAAGATAAGGAGGGTTGGTTACTGAATCATCAATGGGGAAAACTTCATGCTATTGTTATTGTTATTGTGTTCAAATTATTATGCATTTTGGGGTTTCTTTATTATGGCAGCTCACCTGATCCCAGTGAATACTCTGTAACATATGGCGATAAGAAACTCCATCTGGAATTATTCGTAAGGTCCATGATTCATAAAAAAATGAGAGCATCTTTCAGGATATCTTAGACAGAAATAGCCAAGGTATCTTAAAGATAAACTTGAACAAATGGCATCTCTAAGGTACAAAAAGAGATGTTTTCAGACTCTGACTTCATCAAATTACATTATTTAACATTTAAACCAATAATGTGGTTCAGGGAACTTCTTCAAATGCAGACTATTAGGCCACATGTCACAGATACTGATTCATCTGGTTTAGGCATGGCCTAGGAATCTGAATTTGGGAATTGCCAAGGGATATTCTGAAGTGTTCCATTGACCAAGGTATGAGAAAAAAAATAACTAATAATTTTGGCCAAATAGGCCAGTTCAGGGGCTAAGCCTGACATTTTGTGTTCTATCATTTTTATTTTCTGTCAAAAGAAATAATTCTTATTAATCAGCAAAAAATAAAATAAAATAAAAAATAAATCAATGTAGCTAAACTTATGCACTAATTTGTAATACTGATTATTACCTGGAAGACACAACACATATCTTGTCCATAACAGATGCTAATTGAATTGTACTAATTCAAGAGGGTTTTGTACAAAGGCAGTGCTCATCCCGGACTGCTCATAGAAATCACCTGGGGAGATTTGTAAAATGCAGATACCTAAGTTACATTTGTGAAATAAAATTCATATTTTATGGCAAGATAAGAAAAATTTAAATATATATATATTTTCTCTGCCCTTTGGCCCTCTCTCTCTCCTCTACTGTGCATTTTTTTTTTTTTTTTTTTT